>NC_133489.1:5002909-5329967 GCF_025370935.1 Choristoneura fumiferana
AAAGAACCTTACATACGTACAACAAAATAAAACTAGAATTTCACATATCTACGTAGCACTTGTTGGCTCAGTGCATCATCGGAAGAAAGAAAAAAAAAAACGTTTTTTTTAATATCCTTGACGTGCACTATAATCTTATGTCCAAACAGTCTATTTTGTTATTATTACTTATAACCTATTGAAGCATTTTCATCCAAAATGTCGCTTCCTGCTCTAGCCGTTGTATTGGCCGTCGTGGTACGAGTAACAGTGTGTGCGTTACCGCGTAGCGCGGTCAGAAACAGAATGGTTACACAATGTATACACAAAATAAATACTACTAACTATTTTTAGGGTTCCGTACTCAAAAAAGCAACCCTTACAGTTTCGGTACATCCGTCCGTCCGCCCGCAATTTAGCTTAGAGACTGCCAGAGCTAGAATTTGTTAATTTTTGGTAAAAAAATAATTTCCAATAAACACAAGCTTTTTTTTTGCTAACGGTACTTTTTGTTGACTGTACTTGTATTGTCATCCAAACTACATTTGCATACCAAATTTCAAGTCGATCTATTAACCGTTGAAGAGTTCCATCCTGTAGAGATGATCCTGGCCGGACTACCAGGATATCACTACCAGATAATTGTATTGTCATGCAATTTATATATGTAAGTATACTAAATTTCAAGTCAATCCAACTGGAAGTTAGTCGAATTTAACTTGCATGATTTGATTACAGACAGACAGACAGACATACAAGACAGAACAGGATAGGTGAAACTAAATAAGAGATTGTAAAATTATGAACAGAAATTAACCTTCAACTCTAGAATTTCGTGTCGCGTGCTATAGTAGATTTACTCGGTCGGTTTGCAAAATATTAAGCTTCAAAGTGCTTATTTTTAATAGAGCCAAGTGTTCTCCACTTTGTAAGCTAAACCGTTGGTTTGAAAAATCTGAAAAAAAAACTGCAATGTAATTGAAAAGTAATTGAATAACGAATTTAAAAATAAAACTATCACAGTTTATAGTAGGCTTTACAAATTAATTAATGCAGCATCCTACATTGCACGTGGCCCGACAAGCACTTGGCGGATTTTTGTCGAGTAAACATTCGCACTCGTCGAGGGGTAAAGCCATACTGCTTATAATTAGGGGTGATACCGCCCCTAATTTATTCGTATCTACTCTTGTTAAATTTGTTCCGCAATTCCCCCCTTGCGATTTTCCTTACACGTTTCATCATTTGAATGGGTTGACTGCCCCGTTGGCCCATAGGTCTGTACATTATCGCAAAAACATGTAGCATGTTCCAAGTTTCGCCGACCCTTTGAAAAGATAATCCCCGTTTAAATGGATTAATGAATAAAGATAAATCGATAACGTGCAAATATAAATATCGTTGTGTGTCAGAGGATCGTCGCCAATTGCTAATCGTTTCCATTCAAAATGTCGTGGCGTGCTTTAACCGTTGTGTTGGCCGTGGTAGTGTCAGTGTGTGCGTTACCGCGTAACAGCGGGCAAAATAGAGCCACACACATCGTAAGTAATGTTTTTATATATAACTAGCTTCGCCCCCGGTGTAGTTTTACTTTAATTTTCTAAATCTTCTTTTATAAGAACCTTCTCCTGACAATACAAACACAACAGAAAAAGAATTAGCGAAATCGGTCCTGCCGTTCACGCGGGATGCCGTGACTAAGGGAAATAGGGATTCATTTTTATATATTAAATAAAAAAAGACAAGGGCGCAATTTAGGCAATGTTCGAGATTTATCAGATGAGCGGCATTGGTGCTTCACCATAGAATAGAAAAACACGATGAGTCGGGCATGCTGCCGAGACCGGCTCGGCAGTATAGGTACTCCGAGCATTCTCCACCTTCCTCGAAAAAAAAAACCATTCAAAAATCATACATTCTTCTGCTCCTAATGGCGTTTAAACCTGCGAATTCTAGCTTCCATAGTCGGGGGGGATACTCCAAAATTCGAAGTCCATATCACACGTTCCCTCTCACTCTCCTATTGAATATTTACTATAAGCGTGAGCGGGACGGCGCGATACGGAATCCTTCATAACTTTATAGTATAAAGCCAGGGTAGCTTACTTAGGTTATCGTGCTAATAATTATTTGACCTATTCCATCAATGGTAACACAACCAGCCTTCTACCTTCCTTACTAAAGAATAACGTTGAAAAGAGATCCAGTACCCTTAGTGTAAGTTTTCGGTTACAAAATACGTCTCGATCGCGTTCGCGTTAAAATCTCAATTTGTATGGAAACATGAACATCGCAAACGCTCCGCTAGAGGCGCTGTTCGTGTTTCCATACAAATCGAGATTTTAACGCGAAAACGATCGAGACATATTTTGTAAACGAAAATTACACTAAGGGTACTGGCTTTTCCCCGAAAATATGTTTTCCAAATGATTTATTTCCCAACTCTTTTATATGGACGTTTTATTCTGAAACTGTAAACTATACAGGATATAAACTTCAGGACTATCCTCTAGAACCTAATAGTACGTAATGGAGGTCTTACAGTTTAACAGTTGGGAAAAATAATTTCGGCGAGAACAGAACCCGTTGAAATGTTATAACGGGTTGTACTTTCTGCTGAAGCTAGTTCTATTCTTGATCAGGTTGACCGAATAATCTCCGCGGGCTATCCCGCCGAGTTGCACCATGTGACCACAGAAGACGGATACATCCTGGGCGTGCACCGTATACCCTATGGGAGGAACGGGCCCTCCGAAGAACAGAGGCCCGTTGTCTTTGTGATGCACGGTCTCATGGGCTCGTCGGAAAACTTCATCTTCACCGGTTCCGATCATGCGATTGGTAAGGGTTATACTTGAAAGGTTTACGTAAACTAAATGTTAGCAAAATAACGTCATTTTGGTGACTCAATTATTTAAATTCCCCCCTTAAACTATCGAAATATTTATATTTTTTTATTGAAATATATTAATCTAATTTTTATTACAATGATAGATACTATGTAAGTAAAATGTTTAAAATCCTTGAATGTGCAAAATCTGGCCGCTGAAGTTTATTTACATTTAGTTAATTACCTAAAAATGCGTTTTCACCAATAATGTGCGATACTCTTACTGACGAACTCTGATGCACTTCATCTTTGTATTTTCTGATAATCGTCTTTTTAAATATTCCGGATTCGTTTTATTTAGGAAACAGTATAATTTTAACAAGCTTTAAATCTTGATAATCAGCTGGTCGGTTTTGCTACAAATTTGATAAAACAATATTTAGATCAAATAAAAATACAGTCTCCAAAAAACTTGTTTTTATAGGCACTCCTATTTCATTTTGGAAAACCCTACCAACTTTTTCGATGTTCCAGCATATAACCTAGCAGACGCCGGCTACGACGTGTGGCTAGGCAACGCGCGTGGCAACGTCAACTCTCGCGGACACGTGTCTCTTGACCCCGACAATAGACACCAGAAAAGCGACTTCTTCGACTACAGTTGGGAAGAAATCGGCATGATCGACGTCCCGACTATGGTCGACTACGCTCTAGCCCAAACTGGTGCATTGAAGTTGCATTACATCGGGCATTCTCAGGGAGGAACTTCCTTCTTGGTCATGACTTCTATGAAGCCTGAGTACAATGATAAAATCCTGACTGCCCATCTGCTGGCCGGTGTTGGGTATATGTCCCATTTCCCTAATACCGCGTTACGCGCAACGGCACTCATGACCAATACTCTTTATGTGAGTATCACAAACCCATGTATATATCATCAAGTGTAGTTTTAGAAAAATATATATACGCAGTAATCTCACATCCCGAATCCTACTGATATTATAACTCCTTTACGCTAAAACACTGACTGATTTCGGATAACATTTGGTATGTAGATTGTTCTACGGGGGATGTCTATGTCAGTGAACATCCTACTGCTGATATGATGATGTGATGACGATTGCTGGACGTCTGGACCACAATAGGCTATCATAGACGAATAAAAAACTGTTTAGGCCGTCAGTTAGATAATTAAAAAGTAATGTACACGTATTTTTTTCTTTTGTTTGACAAACAAAAAATGACGAGGATACAGTGCTTAGAAGTTTCGAATGAAGTCACTATATGGTGCGATTTTTAACTAATAGTGACGTCACAAGCCCCCACTCCGGAAGTTTGATGATCTATACCTTTGTCAATTTTTAATAATTTGATAAACCAAAAAATATAGAGCCCAAGCGGGGATTTCGGGATTTACTAAAGCGCAGCAGATGAGTATACAGGGGGATACCTTGTACCCGCTTAAGTACTTGCACCAAATATATATGGCCGCCGTTCGTAGATGAAAATAGTTCACTGCTGCCCATTCTTACGTCAGGAAGGCTAGTTTATGATGATTATGTGATCCTGTTATCCCACAATAAGGACATAGGGCTCGTAGAAGAGTTTTCCATTCGGCTCGATCTTGCGCGGCTTCTTCCAGCTCTTCCCACCCGAGACCAATTGGGCCAGCCTAGTTTATGACAAATGTATTTTCAGTCCCTAGGAACAAGTCTTGGTCTATATGAAATCATGAGCCTGGACGACCTTCCGATCTCGTTGACGAGGCAGGGGCACTCATACATCGACAACTGTTTCGGCGACGTGCAGTACAAGGCTTACTGCGAAATGCTTGGACTCAACGAAATTGTGGTAAGTGAGTTCAATCTCAAAGTCAAAGTCAAAGTCAAAATATCTTTATTCAATTTAGGCTATAACAAGCACTTATGAATGTCAAAAACAATCTACCACCGTTTCGGAAAAACCTCTGCTGAGAAGAATCCGGCAAGAAACTCAACGAGGTATATATTTTTTTTAAACAGATTTACAATATTATTAAATGATATGTATACATCACAAGTATTTAACACAACTTTATTTATAACACAGTAGGTTCGCTATTTGAAGGGATCGCTAATGCGGATCGGAATTATTTCCAAATATCCCTGTCCATTATATAATCATTAACTTTATAATACGCCTTTGATATTAATGTCTTCTTGACAATAGATCTGAATCTCGAATAAACATGCATATGTACTTCAATATAAAGTTGGTTAGTACCGTCAGATTTTAAATTTAATTTATGCAACACCGAAGCAGTTAATAATCAAAAATCAAAGTATTTATCATGGTCACGGGGGCTTCAGTGCACCGGATAGGAAGACTTAGACTTATTTTTGAAGTACAAAATAAGTTAATAATTTAATAAACCATTAAAGTGTCATTAAACGCAAAAAAAAACAACAAGATAAACAATTAAATCTGATTTATCAGCGCGAAAAACAGACTACGTCGACGCTAAATAATTTATGAAAGCTCTAATTTCAACTATTAACAAATTATTCTAAACAGATATGAAATCATATTGTTTTAAAAAAAGTTACACAGTATTGTAATTTACTATGACAAAGCTAATTATTTACTTAGAAAAACTAAACTACTCGGATATTCACCGAAACACACTCTGTTTACGTTGACGTAAGTTGTAGATAAGATTATCTCGAAAATCGTAAACGGATTAGAAACTAACGAGTCTATAAATCATATAAAAGCTCGAGCATTCATAGATAAAGTTTCAAAGTTAGTTGTAACTATGAAACAAAAATACAGATATCTAGCTAGACAATAACTCATTACTGCATAAAAGCGTGATCATGGTGTAGCGACTTCTAGCGCTATCTAGTCATCAAGAGAGAAACTGCTACATTCTACATCGGACCAACGAAGTCTTTCAACTCGGAAACTTTTTCTCTCATTCACGTCACGATCATGATGCGTGCAACTGCGTCGAACGAAATATCGTAAGCTCGGTAAAGAATACGGCAGTCTACATTCTATAGACTTCCAAGTCCAATGTGAATCATAATTAATAATTTATCTGCGACTTAGTCCTACTCATCATTTTACAAGCATGCCCATGCGAGTCCCGTTCGCGATCCATAATATTGTTAGCCATATTGTAACGTTTGTCATACTTTTTTTTCTCTAAAGCCATAAAATGTCATTAACTTTGAAAAGGCCATCCAGAAGAACTCTAAGTACGGGTTATTTTAAGTTTATTCTATAACAATCAGGAGTCATTTAGAGTAAAAAAAAGAGTTATTACATTATGACTTTTAATATCAATGGATACCAATTTTTACCCCCATTTTTATTCTAAACGAGGACCTTTTTTTTAGGGCTACGCCGACACAGAAGACATGGGTGTCGGCGGTTCATCGCTCAAGCAGTTCGCTCACTACGGCCAGAACATCAAAGACCGAGCGTTCAGGCGCTGGGACCACGGCATCATCAGGAATCGCGTCCTCTACGGCTCCATCACCCCGCCTTCCTACAACCTGCGACTCATCACCGTCGATGTTACCATGCACTACACTGTCAGCGACAACTTGTTGGATGAACGTGACGTCCTAGCCATGGCTGCTGACATGCCAAACACAGTCGCAAGAAAGGTCGAAAGGGAATCATTCTCTCACATAGATTTCGTTGCGGCTCTCGATGCTAGAGAGTTGGTGACGAATTACATCATCGCAAGCGTACAAAGGGCTGATGTGGCTCACGCTACATCAAACCAATAGTTTTACTTTTACACCAATTTGAGTCCTGGTGACACATTAACCTGCAATAAACCAAAGCTTACTGGATAGAAATTGTGTTGATTATGTTTTAATTGTAATAACATGTCCTGGTGACGGCTTAAAAGTTATTAGTTATTATGTAAGGTTTGCCTAAAGGCTTGTAAGTGATTATAAATACCATGTTACAATAAACATCTTAAAAATCATATAGCTGGAAGACTATCATTTTATGTTGCATTATATGAAGAGGAGGGCTTGGGTATTCCTTATTAAATTTGGCGTTTGAGATCGAGTGCCTTCAAGCGATTATTTATGTTCTTTGTTTATGTTTACCACTATATTATTTTATTACCGTACCTACTTTCACAGCAACAATTGGTTACCTTAGCCACATAAGAGCATTCCATAAGAATTAATCTAATTAGCACGTCGAAGCATTTGTCATAGCCGAAATTGGATGACATCAAGAATTTCAGAACTCCTTACATCAAAACGCAGCAAACTGAAGAAAAGTAGTATTTTACTACCAAAACACATGTCTGACAGACAATAATACTACTGTAATAAAATCTCGAAGTGTCTTTTGCCTGTTTAATCAAAATTGACGCACAGATTGTTTTCATTAGATGCCAGTAAATATACGAAAGAAAATATAGTTAATTATATTATTTAGAGCACTTAAGGTTCTGCCTATTTAGCGGATTGCAAAATCATCACACATTCCTAAATAACGAAATAAATGATAGCCGCGGTATCATTTTTAACCCCCAATAGATAAAGAGGAGCATTATAACCATGACGTGCCTGTGGCGTTATTTTAGTTCCTAAACGGATGGACATGCTGAGGCTTGTTCAATAAGTAGGTATTATGGTTCTTAGCTTAGCTAAGTTTAATTTAGATCGGTTCGGCTATTTATGAAACATCACTTTGAATTTTGAAATGACATTAGTGGCAAGGGTTTTGTAACTTACTTATCTAAATTGTTTTTTACTAAGATGGGTTCCTTATAACATAGCATGAACCTTAGATACAATGCATTAAGGGAATAACAAGGGGAATACAGAGGTCAAAATCTAATAATATATCACTATTCTGACTTGGATAAACGAGTAAGTATATTATGATGTTCCGAGCTTTCAAAAAGTAAAAAAAAACTTAAAATAGGTATATAAAAAAAGTTAATAAAAATGACGAATATTCTACTTCTATCAAACGTAGAGGGCACCAACGTAGATATTACCTATTTTTTCTCTTAAAAGGCTTTGTGTTGGGGTTTTTTTTTAATTTTGGCAACCAAACTTTCGACCGCTTAATTTCTCAACTACTTATTTACCCGAATTGTAAATAACAAATGAACACTCTATCATACTTCACATAAAGATGATTCTAAAGCAATTTAATATGGACAGATACGAGGTTGAGAAAGTAAGCGGTCGTTATGTTTATTTCATCTTTGCACTCGTTATTTCTGATATTTTTTAATGCCACAAGCATTCGATATGTGCAATTTCTAAAGAACCTAATTAAAAATTAACTCCGCCTTACTTCTGACGAGGTTCTTTCCCCAGAAAGCGTCTAACACAAATCACGGCCGATACATTTTATCACTAACACAATTAACTATATAAAGATTTCATACACCTTGATATTAAGGTCAATTTTTTCCGCCCATTTAAAGATAGATAAATCGATAAAGTGCAAATATAAATATCGTTGTGTGACAGTCACTCGCGGCCATTTGCTAATCGTACCATCCAAAATGTCGTGTCGTGCTCTAGCCGTTATGTTGGCCGTGGTGGTGTCAGTGTGTGCGTTCCCGCGTAATGGCGGTGACAATAGAACGGCCACACAAATCGTAAGTACAAGGATATGCAGCTGTATGGATAATGTCCCTAGTCCAGATAAGTGATGAAATTAAAAAAAAACTAAGTACTAGCTAAAGACAAAATAAAATAATAAGTTTTTGGTAAAAAAATACAAGCTTTTTTGCTGACTGTACTTTTTGATGACTACGTGTATTGTCACCTAAACTAAATTTGCATACCAAATTTCAAGTCGATGCCATCAACAGTTGATGAGTTCCGTCCTGCGGAGGCTATCTTACGGGCAGACTAACACGATGCCACTACCAGATTATTGTATTGTCAAGCGATTTACAGATGCATGCAAAATTTCCGCTCAATCGGTAACCGGGTAGTGGCGTGGCTCAAATTTAATTTGCAAGATTTGATGACAAACATCGGACAGGTGAAATAAAAGTTGTGTGTACTTGCTTAAACAAAGACAAGGAATTATTTATCTGTTTTATTTTATTTTATTTTACTTTATTGGAGAACCAACAGAGATGATATCATACAAAAACATATTATGCTACAGGTACTCTGAAAAAAAAAAACTACCTCCTTACCGATTCTCACCAAAACATATTCCGACAATTTTAACAACAATAAGTAGGTACGCAGTATTACAATAATTAAGTTAAAACTAAATCTCTAACTAAACTAAAACTAAATGTTGTTTTTGTAAAGCCATAATGTAAGAGTTTTACGTAGATCCATGGTTTTGAGTGAATGTGTACCTATTGCTAAACAGCAACTAAACTTTATAAAAAAAGTTAAAAATATAATTGAGTTACTAAAAGATCACCCTAGATCTTATTTTTCACCCCCGACGCAAAAAGAGGGGTGTTATAATTTTGACCGCTGTGTGTCTGTCTATCTGTCTGTGGCACCGTAGCTCTTAAACGGGTGGACCGATTTAAATGAGGTTTTTTTTTATTTGAAAGCAGGTTTTCTAGCAATGGTTCTTAGACATGTTTCATCAAAATCGGTTTAGCCGTTTTTGAGATATTGAACTTTGAAGTGACAAAGTCGGGGGCTTTCCAACTTTTTGTTGGTTAGGTCATTGTTTGGCAAGTTGTCAGAAGATTAGAATGTATAAGAAATAAATAATTAGAAAATAGTTCGTAGATGCCAATTGCAATGACATGCTATCGGTATATTGAAGGTATTAAAAAAAATACAACCGCATTGATAACCTCCTCCTTTTTTGAAGTCGGATATAAATTATTATTATTTCTGGGATATCCTATGTATTTGAGCTTTAACTCGAGCGAAGCTCGGTTTTTCCACGAACTCTCATAGATAAATACACACTAAAATACATATCAAACGTCCAACAGTCAAGAAATTCGTAATATTCATACAAGTCTTTGCTCCGGCCGGAGATCGAACCCGCGACCTGAAGCTGCATAGGCTAAATACTACGCTACTAACATTAGTCAATAAGTGATTATGTATTACTAACAAATGGATTGAAAAGTCTGAATAAATATGATTATATTATTATTATTATAGGCACGTTCACTAACCATTTGGTGACATGAACGACAAACCGCCACTTGCCCGCCAACTCTCGCTATGTCGTCAGTCCACTTAGTGGGAGGCCTACGAATGCTTCGTCTTTCGGGTCGTGGTTGTCACTCGAGGACCTTTCTCCCCCATCGGTCAAAAAAAAATCAAATCCCGCTCATCTATAATCTGTTCATCAATAAACCCGCATTATGCAGTTAACCGCGACAAAAGCTGCTTGTCTTGTTCCTCAGTGTACAGTCATCATCATCATCATCATCCCAGCCTATATACGTCCCACTGCAGGGCACAGGCCTCCCCTCAGAATGAGAGGGTTTGGGCCATAGTTCCCACGCGGGCCCAGTGCGGATTGGGAACTTCACACACACCATTGAATTGCTTCGCAGGTTCGTGCAGGTTTCCTCACGATGTTTTCCTTCACCGCAAAGCTCGTGGTAAATTTCAAATGTAAAGTTAGTGTACAGTCACCAGCACCAATATGTAACAGAACAAGCGTGCATAAATATCTGATACGACTCTATTTCTAGGGCCGGAAGGACGTATCAGGTATTTTTGCATGCTCCACTGTGGCTGATATTAACGCTGGTGACTGTACGTAGATACGTACAGTCAAGGGTAAAGATATCGACACGGGCCCGATTGCATAACAAAGTACAAGCTAATATTATTAGCGATTTTGTATTGACATTCACTAATACTATTAGCTTGTACTTTATCATGCAATTGGGCCACGGTCAAAGTTACAAAAATATGTGTATACATGTTTTGATAGAATGACCGGAAAAACCAATACGAATGATAACAAATTCGAAAATCAAGTATAGATTTATTCAGCTCAGATTAGCACCGGAGAAATGGTTTCATCAATCATCACAATATTAAAATAGATAATTCTCAAGCAAACTTAGCCGTTATAGTTTTCCTTGAAAGTTTGATATATTTGCTACCATCCTGAATTTTTACAAATTTTTCCACCCACCGGTTTAGATTTTAGAGGGGTTCACTTTAAAGTTGAATATTTCGCAAACATATCACTGAATCGAAAAATCCTTTTAGCAATTCCCTAATGGTTTTAAAAGACCCATCCAACGATACCCCACACTATAAGGTTGGATGAGAAAAAAAAACCCTACTTTACGTCTATGGGAGGTACCCTTGAGGTACCCTAAAAAACTTTTTTTGTAATTTTTATTGTACCATTTTGTCGGCATAGTTTACATATATATCCGTGCAAAATTACAGCTTTTTAGCATTGATAGTCCCTGAGCAAAGCCGCGGACCGACAGACAGACAGACATGGCGAAACTATAAGGGTTCCGTTTTTGCCATTTTGGCTCCGGAACCCTAAAAACGTGCTTGTGGGCATAGTCTCATATTTTTCAACACAAAGAATACTCTTTTGCCTGAAACGTTTCTATTACGGTCATTGATATACGACGTTGTAGTGAGTAGAGACCTTAACGTTCTATTTTCGAGCAGATTGACAAAATAATCTCAGCGGGCTACCCCGCCGAGTTGCACCATGTGACCACAGAAGACGGATACATCCTGGGCGTGCACCGTATACCCTATGGGAGGAACGGGCCCTCCGAACAACGGAGACCCGTTGTCTTTGTGATGCACGGTCTCATGGGCTCGTCGGCAAACTTCATCCATGTAGGATCCGATTATGCAATTGGTAAGTTAGATTTTAATGGTATTTTTCACTATAAGCCTTGTAAGTAGACTCATAATAGGTGTTTATTAAGGTTTGAGAATACGAAAGTCACCGACAAAGCCAAGCGAATTAGCAGTATTAGCACGTTGAAGTGGTCATAGGCAGGCCATATAGCACGGAAAACAGATGTCGGTTGGAGCTGAAAAGTTTTCTAATGGAGACCACGGATTAGCAAGCCTAGCTTAGTACGTCCACCGGATGCAGGCTGCTTCCGACCTCGGTAACTGGAGGTCTATGAGGGAGGGCTATGTCCAACAATGGACGTCCTACAGCTAATTATGATAATGATTGATAACGAATGATATTTTTAACTTTTTACACGACTCCTCGAGAAAGGGGTTTGTTCTTTTTTTCTTATTTAAACGCATAATGCTGAATCAGCGGCCGTTTCACTTTTTTCGGGAACACACAAAAACATGTATTTTTTTTCAGTGTGGTTTATTATTTTTTTTTTTGTTGTATTTAGGTGACTTTGTGATTAAATCTCTTCTTTTTTTCTTTCCTTCAAGGTTAAAAAAAAGTTGCGCAGAAAATTTGAAAATTTAAGAAAACTTAACGCCTAGATAAACTTTTCTAATTAGCCTAAGCGCATTCAATGAAAACCGTTAGGATTAGAGACATGAAATTCTTCGCGGTTTTTTTTCATGCAACGATAATAAAAATTCAGATGTAAGTTTTGGAGATTTCCACAAGAATTTCTGGGAAATCCCGGAATTTCAATTAAATTGCTAGGCCTAATTTCAGTAATTTATGAAGTTGAAAATATTTAATTTATCTGGAATTTTAACAATCGGTGTCGCATACAATAACGGTGCATTTATATCTCAATAGATACGACACATGAGTGATTGGGCGATTCAAATGCGATTTCCTCTTCTTTTATCAAATCTAGACATCACTATATCGATATCAGGACAATATCTAAAGATTAGTACGTAATCAACCAATAATTTGAATATTATCAATATTTAATTGCTTCGAAAGAAATGACACTGATAAGACAAGGCGAAAAAGATTCGTGTTCGTGAATTTTGCAACCATGAAAATAATCCTTTGTGGGTCATACAGAAATAATCACATCGCAAAAATGTATCGCAGTCCATTTCACTCTATTAATAAATACTATAAGCGGGATGCCCCGATACGGATTATTCGCGGTAGTTCCTTTGGCAGTTCCTTCGAAGGAACTATTGCGTTTTTTCCCACTAGTTCCTCCACAAGAGATGAAGGAAGAACTGTGTTTAGTTTTTCGCCTTTGTTCTTTTCACAGTAGCACCTTCAGTTTTTGCAAAGGAACAAGGGCGAAAAAATAATCGCAGTTCTAGGAACAACTGAAGGTGCTACTGGGAAAAGAACAAAGGCGAAAAAATTAACACAGTTCTTCCTTCATCTCTTGTATAGGATCTAGTGGGAAAAAATGCAATAGTTCCTTCGAAGGAACTGCCAAAGGAACTACCGCAAATAATCCTCCGTTACGATGTTCGTATCTCGAACGAACGAACGAACGAACGAACTTGAAGGCTTGTGTAACGCACTCGTAATCACAATTATTTTCAACACTTCCTTCTGTCAATTGTTTTTTTTTTTATAATTTATTGAATCAGGCTTGCATGTCACAGGATAGAGGTAGAAAAAGATGGTGAATAGCGATCCCGAGTGCCCGCGCTTTAGACAATACAACCTCTAGCACGAAATTCGTCAATCAACAATGTAGGTATTTAGAATTGTCGTAATTAACTGGCCTGGATTGCTGTTTTATTTTAAGACTTTATTTATACTGCCATAGAAATTGTTATTGACCCCTATCTCAACCTGATGCAGTGCAGTGCAGATGAGGCCAAAGGGTATCTCATTCAGTCATGTTTTTGTCCTAGCTTATAACCTAGCTGATGCCGAATTCGACGTGTGGCTAGGCAACGCTCGTGGCAACACCTACTCCCGCGCTCACGTATCACTCAACC
Source organism: Choristoneura fumiferana (assembly GCF_025370935.1). Classification (NCBI taxonomy): domain Eukaryota; kingdom Metazoa; phylum Arthropoda; class Insecta; order Lepidoptera; family Tortricidae; genus Choristoneura; species Choristoneura fumiferana. Next base: position 5,016,548 of record NC_133489.1, read on the forward strand.
CTGACGACAGTCAGGAGAAACATGACTTCTTCGACTTCAGTTGGGAAGAAATCGGTTTAATCGATCTCCCGACTATGATTGACTACGCTCTAGCCAAAACTGGTGAATCGAAACTGCACTATATAGGACATTCTCAGGGAGGAACCTCGTTCTTGGTCCTGAATTCTATGAAGCCCGAGTACAACGAGAAGTTCTGGAGCGCCCATCTGCTGGCTGGTGTGGGGTATATGTCTAACTTTCCCAATACTGCGCTTCGGACGACAGCGCTTATGACCAACAGCCTTTATGTGAGTATTAAAAGAAGCTAGAGCTATTTTTAGGGTTCCGTACAAAAAAAACGGAACCCTTATAGGAGTCTGTCTATCCGTCAGTCTGTCACAGCCAATTTGCTCCGAATCTACTGGACCAAATCAGGTGAAATTTGGTAGGATGGTGTAAGCCTATGACCCAAGCACAGATGTGCAAAGTATTTTATTTTTAAATAAGGGTCATTTATCGGGGGACAAATTAGAAAATTAAAAAAAAAGATTTGCAAACTTTACTGTTTCATAATTTAAATGAAAGGACTCGTTATGATGATCTCAAATATATTTTTGTTATTATTGTAAAATAAATAGTTTGATTTTATTCATGAAAGAAGACAAAAATTTACCAAAAATTTAACAAATGAAGCATTGCAAGTGCACGAATTCATAATCCGAAATCCGATGATAACAGCCAAGGGAATTAATAAGTATTTATCTAGGCAATAAGCAGTTTGAAAAATAAATCGGCTTCCGTGATTTGCGATATCAAAAATTACTTAATACACACATGTTTTATGCACACGACGTGTCTTCGTGAACATAAAGCCTGGTTTAAACCACATTGCATGTCTGTTTGTCCAAAGTTCTTCAGTACCTTAGGGTGAAGCCAGACAAGCGTAATTTTTTGAGTTGTGTCGCTTATTTTCGGTCGCGTATTTTCTGCTGCATTCTGTTTTATACAAAGTCCAGTTTGTGCCACACGGCGACTGAGTCTTTTGAAATGCCGTGTGGCATAAGTTTAGGCTCAGAGTTACTCAGCGAGATATGGAGAGGGCTACGCTCGGGGAGATCGTAGAAGAACGAGAGTCACCAACATATCCAAGAGGATTAGCAGAGAGTTGCAACTTATTTCAAATACTTCTACTTAAAATACACATACAATATGCAAAATACTTATATTATATTTAAATACCTCTTATAAAAAGCATTTTGTTTATTGAAATACTTTTTAAGATGTATTTTATTTATGCAAAATTCTTTACTGCTATGTTTCGTCAGCATTATACCACACAATTTGTTTATGTAAATGGCTCGGAGATTCGACAAATGGCCACTAGAAAGTGTTTTCATACCACCATTATTGGTAATTATGATCATGATCATTTGTCCACATAGACGTATCATGTCTGATACTCGTTTCGAACAATTAGTGTTGTTAGAATCTTTAGTAAATAATAAATAAAGAACACTAACTGTGATAATTTAATATAAAAATGTTTTATTTGAATTATGTATTTTGAAAATATCTATTTTCCATTTTGTATTTAAAATACAAAAAGCAAAAGTATTTTCTATTTTGCATTTGAAATAGTAAATTAGAATGCTATTTTCATTTTGTATTTAAAAACTTTTTAAAACCATTTTTTACATCTCTGGATTAGCTCGTTGAAGTGACAGTTGGTTCTTCCGGAATATAACTTTGTTTGCGAACTACCTTCCGCTGGCGTTCGTGTCGTCACAGCCTAGTGTGTCTATGTCTTTATCTTATGTGTTTAGTTTTAACGGGTCCCACTGAAAAACAGCGTTGTGGCTTGCCGCAACATTATGCTGAGTGGGCCCCAATTTATACTATTCGTTGTTTTTTTAAATTATTATTTCTTCCTAAAGTGTTTTTTCTGTATACCGAAGTTAAATAAATCTCTCTCTCTCTCTCTCTCTCTCTCTCTAATACGATTGGTTAATTTTGCAAGTTCCCCTCCGATAATAGAAATTAATTGTTTTTCAGTCTTTGGGAACAAGTTTGGGCCTCGTTGAAATCAGGACCCTGGACGACCTCCCGGTCTCGCTGACCAGACAGGGGTACACGTACATCGATAACTGTTTCGGCGACGTGAAATACAAGGCTTACTGCGAAATGCTCGGACTGGAACATATTGTGGTGAGTGTCTTCAAGGAATAACCAACATGGAATAAGTTTAGGGTTCATAAATAACACACACACTTCTTCAAGTGCCTTTCCAATTAGTGAAGGCCTGCTATCAGCTGCTGGAACTAGTCTCTGCCCCTCGCAAGGTGGAACAGCTCGGACACGCTCGCGATCCTTGTTCACTAACTTATGTTGTGGAACCACGACTTCTTTCTTCGTAAATCTGTTAATTCCGAAATTCTCCGGAAACAACTTTATCGTCTCATTTGCAAAAATCTTTGCTAAACGAGGACGGTGAATGCCCGTAGAGTCAAACTGTACCTACCGTCATTAATTTGGGACATCTCAAAGGTCTTGAGGTGATTCTCCACCGGCGAGGCAAGACGTGGCGAGGATGGGTGGGAATTGGTATTAGTATTGGGGTGTCTCCCGCGAGCCAGTGCGAGCTCGCACGATATCGCGCTTTTTGTATCACTGCGTTTGCGTTGCGTTTTGTACTTCTCGATCATCCACATCCCGGCCGGTGGATAATCACCTTTATTGATGCTTCCAGAATACAATGAGACACGGTCAGTCAAGGAAGCGGGAATATTAAATATGTTGACGTATTTCTACAATTTATTAAATTTATACCTAACATCGTTTATTTAGTTCAGCTTTGACGTCAATATTGTTAATTGATTGATTATCTTTAAAATGGCGAGGATAAGAAAGTAGCAACACCAATACATCATAGAACTACTCAGACTTAGATATAGTATCAGTAACTAATACAAGTATATTTACTAATTAACTGCTGCCAATGAAAAATAATTTGATTGTAATAGATTTGTTGCGATATAAAGATTACCATGAGATATGAGTACAAGGTCGGAACGGGCGCAAAAACTTGTTTTCATCACACTTGCTCGTAAACAGTGTCGTAATATGCAGGCTAACTTGACAGCATGCACGTGCTTGCGGGGAGGCGGGATGCTGGCGCTGTTGTTGATTATGGTGTTCCAAGGGGGACGCCTTTGTTCTGCAGGGGACGTCTTCCGACTGATGATGAGGATGATGATAATGATAAGAAACTCAAATGTAACTCAAGAAACCGTGTATCGCCCATCCAAGACAAGATAAAATAAATAAATAAAATAAATATCATAGGACACTTAACACCAATTGACTTAGTCCCAATCTAAGCAAAGCTTGTACTATTGGGTACTAGGCAACGGCGAAAATACTTATATAGATAGATACATACTTATATACATATATAACATCCAAGACCCGAGAACAAACATTCGTATTATTCATACAAATATCTGCCCCAGCCGGGGAGTGAACGCGGGGCCTTAAGCTTCGTAGTCAGGTTCTCTAACCACTTGGCCATCCAGTCGTACCTAGATGACCCTAACCTTAATGTCAATCCAACAAGTAAATCAGAACATAAAAATCGGTACTTATATTTCCAGGGCCACTCCAACTCAATATCCATGATCGGAGGAGCATCCCTCAAGCAGTTCGCGCACTACGGCCAAAACATCAGAGACCGAATCTTCAGACGCTGGGACTATGGCTTGCTCACAAACCGCCAAGTCTATGGTTCCATAACCCCGCCTTCGTATAATCTCGGTCTCGTCACCGTCGATGTCACTATGCACTACTCTGTCAGCGACGGTCTCTTAGACGAAAGGGACGTCCTGGCCATGGCTGCTGACATGCCTAACACTAACGCGAGAAAGGTCGAAAGAGAGACATTCTCTCATTTAGACTTCATCCAATCCAATGATGTCAGGGAATTGGTGACGAATTACATCATCTATCGTCTTAAGTTGGCTGAAAGGATTTAAGCTGAATAAGTTTTACTGTATTTTTACACAATGCAATTGCAATTAACCTGTACAAAAAAAACTAAGATACCGTACGTTTTACTATGTTTAATCTATTACAATTATATGTTCTGGTGACCCGGTGACGGATTATACCTAATATAATAAAAAACTTCAGAAGATGACTTGTTGGAATGTGTCCGTATAGATAAGTCAACGTTCTATATTCGAAAAATGACTTAAGTTACACATCAATTGGCATTGATCACTTTTTTACAATGTGGTCTAATTCCAAAACCATTTCGAGGAATAGGCTTATTAAATTATCTTATAACATTGTAGTAAAAAAATACTAAATGATCACGTGTATATTTGCCCTCTTTGGATAATATCGTTTGACCGTAAATAAACGTTATGTTATTTATTATGTATTATTCCCTCAATGGCGGCCTTAAACTAAACCGCCTAATCCTAACACTGCCAGGTGACAGATGACACTACGTTTTTTATAAATAATTGTGACGGACAAAGATAAACTTAGTTCTTAACGCTATGGCAACCATGGTTGGCCATAATTGCGGTAGCTTATAAATAGGATAAAAAAATTAAAACCCAACTAAAACCTAAATCCTTATGAAAAAAAATATAAAAATAAACATTGTTCATTCTTCACATTTTCACTATTTAACATGTTACAATAAACAGTTTACATTCTATAATTATGACTTTTATTTATTTTAAACTGAAGGCATTATTTAAAGGATTATATTGCTATATAATTTGTCGGGATACGTATTGCAAGGTCTAAAATTAAAATAACTAACTTTAAATAACCTACGTCAAAATCCCTAAAATCTAAATACCTAATGATTTTAAATACCTAAGCAACTAACACCTACCTACGAATTACCTAAGTTTAAAATACCTATTGGAGTAAATGTCTAATGTTTAAAATCAACAGCAATGACACCTAAGTTTAATACACCAACATTTGAAATACCAAATGGTCAAAATACCTAAAATGATGCACTTGCGAGCTTCTACAATTAGAGTAGCGCGAGCTATTACAAAAAAAACCTAACATCGAAGGCTAAGGCGGGAGCGAAGCGCAGCGTAGCCTTCTGAACCTAAACTATCCGAGTCGCTTCTGCCCTGAAACGTCTTGCTCGCTCGCTTCGCTCGGTGCCTATCATCGAGGCACCAGCTGGGCTGTACCAAAGGGGAGCCCTAGGACTTAAAATAAATGCTATCGATGGGATGTCGTTATTACACCTACGTTTGGTACCGAGCGAGCGGAGCGAGCGAGGAAGACGTTTCAGAGCAGAAACGACTCTGATAGTTTAGGTTCGCTTCGCTCCCGCCTTAGCCTTCGATGTTAGGTATTTTTTTTTGTAACGGCACAGAAAATGATAAATGTCAACCTACCCCCGCTTGAAAAAGTCGTAATGTTATCATTTGAAAATAGCAGACTTTGGTGTAACGATGATTTCGGTATTTTGACCGCTAACATACCATTTGACATTTTAAGCTTTCGATATTTTGAATGTAAGTCAAAAAATCATTAGGTATTTAGGCTTTAGGGATTTTGAACGTAGATTATTTAAAGTTAGTTATTTAAATTTTAGACATTGCCATTCGTGCAATACGTACCCAATTTGTTGACATATCAACCTTAATTAAGAAGCTGTGGTAGTCTACTGGTTAGACCTATGGTCTCTGAAGCATAGACCCCCCGATTCAAATTCCGGCTTATCCTCTTAATTTTTTGAAATTCGTGGGCGAAATTAGCAGCACATTACTAAATTCGTTACGGTTTTTACGGTGAAAGGAAATATCTTTAGAAAACTTACTTAAGTATACAGTTGCGAAGCAACACAATGGTAAGAGTAGAGTTCAGAATCCATCATGGGCACGCGTGGGGATTACATCCTATATCATCCTATTCTCCGCTGCGTATAAACTTTAATTAAAAACTGACTCAAGTTACACAAAGAATATGCAACTTGACAAACTAGGACCTCATAAACCTACTTTACTGCCCAATATCAGACGAGAAGTATTTTACTACAGAAACACATGCTTGTAACAATTTTTTTTATAGTCTTGCTGTTGTGCTTTGGCAGTACATACAACATACCAAGACTAAGAAAAATATTTAAAAATGTCCACCATACGTAGTGGAGTGGCGTAGCGTGGGTATTAGCCGCCAGGGGCGGAAGAAAATTTTGCCGCCCTCTTGTTTGGGATTAAAAAAACCATACTACCTATACAAGATGTCAATACATTATTGTACCATTAGTTTATAGAAAGGGCATTCCCCAATTTCGTCACAGTATAAGTAATGTGATTTGACCTATCGCCTCTCAAGCAGAGGGTCGTGGGTTCAAACCCCGGCTCGCACCTCTGAGTTTTTCGAAATTCATGTGCGGAATTACATTTGAAATCTACCACGAGCTTTGCGGTGAAAGGAAAACCTGAGGAAACCTTCAATCCTGCGAAGCAATTCAATGGTGCGTGTGAAGCAAACACAACAAAAAAAGAATTAGCGAAATCGGTCCAGCCGTTCACGCGTGATGCCGTGACCAAGTGAAACGCATATTTGAATATATGATGATGATAAGTAATGTAAAATTTCGTGCTCATTCTAAACGGTCCGAATTAATTCCTAGTACGAAAAAAATTGAGAAATATATTATGTATTATCTAGATATTATTCAGTACTAGCTAGTATGGCGCGGCTTCGCCAAATAAACATACAATTATTTCAGCTTACTTCCTCGCAATATGTAATTCCATATGTTTTGTTTTGTTTCTCTAACAAAAAAGTGAATTAGCGAAATCGGTCAGCATTTAGACGTCAGAACGTGAGGTTTGACCACAGTCAATAATATTTGCTTATTAAGATTATTTATTATGGAATTTTGCCGCCCCTCAAAATTGCCGCACATTTTCCGCCCCCCCCGCACCTAATACGCTACGCCACTAACCATATTATTAGATATTAATAAGTAGTATGGGGTACAAATAACATACAATTATTTATTCATTTTGTTCCATGTATTGTTTAACAATTTTCTTTTGATTTACGCAAGACATCGTCTGCATTTAGACGTCAGAACGTCGGTTTGACGTCACGTCAATAAAGTGTTTATTGACTACTTTTCGACAGCGACTAACAAGGTTACCGACACCCATATGTTAGGTATTGTTTTACGGCTTTATTTCAACAGGCCAATGACATGTCTAACCTCTTTTATTTTTACTAATATCTTAAACTAGCTGTTGCCCGCGACATCGTTCACAATCCACGGAAATTCTCAAGAAATACCTACAGGGCGTCTCACGGCTATGCCACATGGAGGGAAAGTACCTTAAATATTGTACATAGATTATTTTACTGAAAGAAGACATTATTTTAATTTTAAAAACAATTTAAACTGCATTCATAGATTTTTAAATGATTACATGGTTGAACCAGGAATGAAAGCTTCATCATAAGGATTATTTTTTGCTAAAAAACATAGTGTCAGAAATAAAAGGAAACCATGAATTCGGGACAAATAAGATCGCCGCCGAGATCCCCAGATCTAACCCCGTTAGTTTTTTTTTATGGGGTTATGTAAAACATGTAGTTTACAAGAACCAGTATGGAAGTGTCTTTATGAGCTACAAACAGAACTTAGACGAATTATTCTAAATATCCACCACATTTAAAAAATCGACAGGGAGTCAAATAATCAAAAGAGTACGACTTTGTATTCAACAGCATGGGACTCATCTTGAGCACTTGTTAAATTGATTAATTTTGTATTAAAAATGTTAAAATTCATAGTCTTCCTTTTATTTCTGACACTATGTTATTTAGCACAAAATAATCCTTATCATGAAGCCTTTCGATCAGTATGATAAAGCTGCAGAGTATTTTTTTTCTCGTGTAGCGGGTTCAATTCCCGGTTGAACCATGTAATTATTTAAAAATCTATGAATGCAGTTTAAATTGTTTTTTAAATTAAAATAATGTCTTCTTTCAGTAAAACGTTTCATGTACAATATTTAAGGTACTTTCCCTTTATGTGGCATAGCCGTGGGACGCCCTGTATATTGGTCGTCGTTGACGTTCGAATTTCGATTTAAGACGTGTTATCCGGATCTATTTCACCATGATCGAGTCTTACGGTACCTAGTTTCATTTTCAAAATCCTTACATTTGTACGGATTCTAATACTAATCTCACTAAAAACGAATTAAAATCACAGTGGAAATTTTAGCAAAAAATAAACACGTTTTAGTGGAGACATGCGTTTGACCAGTCACGGCTGAGCGCAGGTGTGTGAGACTACATCCTTCCACTTGCTACGATCCTGGCATACAACTCTCGCTTCCTCTACATTCGACGTAAAATTAACTAAAACAATTACTTCGGTCACCCGCGACCTTATGACTTATGAAGACCCCGTTATCGGAGGTGCAATTTGGTAGCTTGACAGCTTTAGGGATGGGTAAAAAATATTTTAAAATACTTACTAAATGTCGACAATTTTTCTTTAGCATAATGACACTAAGACTTTAATTAAACGTGCTAATAAAACAGGACTAATTAAAAAAATAATGTATATAACATAACATAACATTACACAACATTATTAATAACATAACACGACCAGACGACCAGCGACCAGATGGCCTAGTGGTTAACCTGACTACGAAGCTTGAGGTCCCGGGTTCGATTCCCGTGTCGGGGCAGATATTTGTATGAAAAATACGAATGTTTGTTCTCGGGTCTTGGGTGTTTAATATGTATTTAAGTATGTATCTATCTATATAATTATATTTATCCGTTGCTTAGTACCCATAACACAAGCTTTGCTAAGCTTACTTTGGGACTAGGTCAATTGGTGTGAATTGTGCCGTGATATTTATTTATTTATAACATTATGAATTTTTGTAAATAAAAATTATTATTATTATTATTAAGAAATTAGTAATATATATTATGAGACATTAAAAATAAATTTAGTAATATATTACAAAAATTATTATTAAAAATTTCGAGATAAATTAAAGTTATTTATTATTTGTAAAAATTAAAAATGTAAATACATATTCATTTTGTAATTAGTCCTGTTTTGCAAAATAAACACGTTGAATTAAAGTCTTAGACTGTCATTATGGTAAAGAAAAATTATCGACATTTAGTTAGCATTTTAAAATATTTTTTAACCCCTTCCTAAGACTGTCAAGGTACCAAATTGCACCTCCAATAACGGGTCTAGAGCTGTTTATGCAGACTAAATCAATAAATTAGTGTACACGTATCCAAAGTCGCGAAGCATAAATATGCTGACACCCAAGGATGTCGTACCCTTTCAAACACCGGGTGTTTATAAGGTTGATTGTAGTAGTGGTAGTTCCTATATCGGACAGGCGAAAAGAAACTATAGCTGATGACTGCGATGTGGCCGAAACCTCGAGGTAATTACTCATTTGTTAGCGTGATAAGTCCCGGGTATTGGTAATAGTAACAAATAATATATATTTCAAAACGTAACGAAATACCAGAACCGATCAAACCAGTTGATTTATAATGATATTAATAGTTACTATACGGTTATAAGCATTGTGCATTAGCGTAACATAGAACATAACAATCTAATCTTATCATATTAAATTTTCCTACAGTAAGTTGGCTGTGAACAAAGAAGTATATAAGAAAGGAGCAAACAATAATATCGAAAATATTTAGTATGAGGCTGAATTGCATTGTTACTCTAAGTGTGTTTGTGTGTGTAGGTGCCCTAAATATAAAAGAAATTAAATATGTCAGGAAAATGGATGAAAAGGTAAGTTGAAAACGTAATAATAAAATTTATATTTTAAGACGAGAATTTGAAGATGAAGTAGGTACAGTCATAGACTTAGCAGAAAATGGACTAACAGGTCTATAAAGATCGCGTGAACTTTCTATAGGTGTTAAGCGCAATGAAATTATAATAATAAAGAGAGTTCTCTAACGAAATATCGTTAGACTAACAAGATAAATACAATATAATGCCCACTTTTCACTAGAAAACGGTATTGAGAAGTAACGGAGGTAACAGACCGAGCGGACCGGAGTAACAAGCTTATAATTATAACTTCTTATTTAATGAAAGCACATAATGCACTTCGCCATTGCGAATTAAACGGACTCCCTACATAGTCCACTCCGCTTGCAGTGGAAGGTGGTCACAAAATCTAACACATATCATTTTCTATAATCTTGAATCAAATCACCTTCTATATAACTAAAAAATAAGTAGATCATACTTGAATTTAAAACATTTCGTTATTAAGTTGAGATAAAGATTTGGCAGGTCAAGGAAAGACCAAAATGTCAAGGAATATTCTATAGATAAATCATATATACGGAATAATTCTGGATACATAAAGAAAAAGCAGAAGCAATCCCACACATCTCAGTAAACAAAAGAATTACATTTTATCTTACTATCTGCTTCCTGCGACTTCGGACTTCGGACTAAAGGGACCTGCGAAGTTTTCCGATAAAACTACCTTATGTTCTTCCCAGGATTGCATTTCGAGGAATGTGTTTTTCACGAACCAATAAAAACGCTCCATTTACCTATCCTCGCACAGCACCGCTCTGATGCTGCGCTGAGCGGAGCGAGGCAAGGAAAATGAAGCGTTCTTATTGGTTCATGAAAACCACATTCCTCGCACCACATCCTCATACATCTCTGGTTGAAACGCCGCCTCAAACTAGCATACAGATATACAAACCGACAGACGAGTTACTTTTGCATTTATAATACACATCATTATGCAGTATGGATCTATTCTGGCACTAATATAAAAACAAACCTCACACGATGAAATAACTAAAACAAAAAATATTGATCTCACTTATCACTGTGACGAAACACTGGCATAGGTTAGGTACATATATTTGACTGAGTTGGTTATGGTTGATCTTGATCACATCTCCAGAATCACCCTCTATAAGTGAGAGGAAGCTCCACAAAGCTATCCGACCTGATGGTCAAAACAATCAAATAGGCAAGCTCTTATGGTTTAGATAAATTTGTAACACTGTAGAAAACATCAGAACTTAATCATTATAAAATTTAAGGTTATGTTGGAAATGCATCAAGTGACAACCTCCGATTTGTACATACTGACAGTATTCAGGCTAAGGAATCTCAAGATGAATATAACAAGGAACCAGCACCCGGTGCTTATGTTCCATGGATTGATGGAGTCATCAGATAGATTCATTGAACATGGCCGAAATTTAAGCTTAGGTAAGCACTAAATAATACAATTAATAAGGAATTCAATGAAATGTGAAGTTAGCTACATATTTCAGAAAAAAAAAATCTGTACATTACTTTAATTTTGTTTTGGACATACCAATAAAACTATTGACGCAAAGTGTAAGTAGCAGTGCTGGGATATTAATGGAAGGATAAAGCTTGTTTTTTCTAACGTTTCAGCCTATGATCTGGTTGACGCTGGATTTGATGTGTGGCTTGGCAACAATCGTGGAAATAAATATTCTCGTCGCCATGTGTATCTAAATCCCGACGATCCTGAAGATAAATTTAGTTTCTTTAATTATACATATGAAGATATCGGTGTTAACGATGTTTCAGCTATAGTAGATTATATTTTAAATGAAACCAAAACCAAGCAATTGCATTACATTGGTCATTCGCAAGGTGGAACAATATTTTTTGTATTAAATTCTCTGCGACCGAAATATAACGAAAAATTTTTAACGGCAAATTTGCTGGCCGGAGCTGGATATCAAAAATATTTTTCTAACTCATTAATAGAAATATTGGCGTCACTTGCGGACAAGATCTATGTACGTACCTATTTGGAGATAATAATTGTTTTACACATACACCATTTTCTTCTTAAGAAACTTGTGTTAATTATTTACTTTATTCACAGGAAATACTTCTGAAAGCGGGATATGTGGAACTGTTCCCCTCTAAATCAGTATTTCAGCTATCAAGTACTAATACGATTGAGGATTTGGTTAAACGTTGTCTAAGTTCAACTCGATTGCAAAGTGTTTGTGAAATGCTACACTCGAATAAAATGTTGGTGAGTACAGAGAAGTTTAAAAAGTTATTACAGTAAAGATACCTTTTATTAGATAAATAAGATTATTAAGAAACGCGTATGCGCTATGACGACAACTGGATAAAACTAACTTCTTTCAGGGAGCTCACGGTATAAATAGCACAGGGTTCGCGGGAGGAGGTGCCGTTAAACAGTTTATACATTTTAGCCAAAATGTCAGACAGAAACAGTTTTGCCGCTGGGATTATGAAAAACAAAACAAACAAGTGTATGGAACAGACTATCCTCCAAATTATGATCTTGGGCTCATAACAGCTAACACAACATTACATTTTGGAATGGGTGATAATTTGGTTAATTATAAAGATGTAGCTGATATGGCAAATGATATGCCCAATGCCCGTACGCGGAAAGTAGCTAGAGATGATTTCGGTCATTCAGACTTTACTGATTCTTTTGATGCTAAAGAACTTGTTTATGATTATATCATAGAAGCACTTTTAAATTTTGAAAGGTGAGCAATATTTGTTCACATTATGTCATTTCGATACAAATTAGAATGTAATCATAATGTGATAGGTATACTTCTTAAACCTTGCTTTTCAGAAATATTAAACCAGATATTGTCCAGAAGAACTCGCCAGTTAACTTATCGCTTCTAACAGCATCAAACTCGTTTATCAAAAACAATTCAAATTTGTTTGCATCACTTAAGCCAGATTCGCCCATAACATTGATTTCATCTTTTACGAATCGTTCTCCAAATCCAGCTAATGGAGGAATAAGTATCACACGCACAAATGCTAGAAATGTTTCTAATGTAAAATCATCAAATTTATTGCCTCGAAATGCCTCTACTTCAACAAATACAGTCGTTTTTGATTCATTGTCTATAAATATTTCAAAATCGTCACCGTCTAATTTCCTTTCATCTTTAACTACAAATAATCCGAATTCATCATATCAAAATGATGCAGGCTTAATAACTTCAAATGTTCCGAATTCATCATACGCAAATAACTTAGACTTAGTTACTTTTAATGGACCAAATTTATCTCAGATAATTCTTCAAAATTATTTAGCAACAAATAAGCCAGATAAATTAGAGGAAAATAGTTTGAATAAATTGCCTACAAAAAGTTTTCGTCGAAAATTAACCGATGATAATTTTGCACTCTCGTCCGTTGGTTATTTACCTGTTACTGTATCTGCTACATCTACAAAAAGTTATATAAATACAACTTTGTTAATAACTGCAATATTTACTATGAAAGTCATTTAAAAACCTTGTCATTTTGAAACGAGTAACACTTTGAATATTTGATAAAAAATGTATCTTCTTCTTTATTTTGATCTGATTTGGGACCATTTCGTGACATGCATAACTATTTTTTTTTATTATTATTCTTATCCATGTCACGTCACGTCATGTTATGTCACGAATAAATGTTTTCATTCTTTCTTTCTCTCTTTCTTATTTTTAACTGTTCACATTTCACCATGTTGTTTGTAGCTAAAACGCAAAATTTCACTAATAATATTAATGACACGAAATTATTATCTATCCAAGGAAATATCGATAATTCGAAATGATGCATCGTCGATTGTTATCAGATTGTCATTAAAAACGTTGCAATAATTTCATCGGGAAATGCATTGACGCGATAAACATCAAAACCAATAAATTGATAGTTAAATCGCTTGATAAATAATGCATGTAATATTAGTGGTTGTGTTCATGTAACTAAATAATTATTAACATTCTCAAGACTTTATCACGCATTTTAGGTTTCCGTACCTGAAGGGTCCAAATTAAGCCCAAACACACAGGTTACTCACAGGTTTTAAGGCCAAACGGTACGAGTAGGAGCCAGTCTTCAAATATTTATACTATAAGCATTTCGTTTTTTTAGGGGGACTTCCATACAGATACAGCTAATGAGACGCGTGAAAACAAATTTTTGTGTTAACGAATCGATTAGGGTATCGTTGTTTACAATAGATAAAAATGTAATTTTTTTAAACATTGAAAACAAAGGAATAAGAAACCACCGGATCCAGCAGGGCTACTACGAAACTCGAAGTTCGTGTCGTGCGGTCCCTCTGACACTTATACTATTTAATACGAGAGCGAGAGGGACGATACGACACGAACTTCGAGTTTCGTAGTAGCCCTGCTGCTTCTTTTACTAAAAATTAGTACCGAAGAATTTTTCATTTCCCATTAACCTATAAACTTGAAATTTGGTGATGATATTTACATTAATTTCGGTAGGTATCATCAGCCAAATATGTGGTCTACCACCCTAAAGTTGATAATCGTTTGCATGCCATAAAACAATAATGCCAATAGACGTGTCTGTCAACTTGAAAGTTCGACTTTAGTAACATATTCATTTGATAGAAACTTGTTTAAAAATTGATAGACCACTTATTTGGCTGATGGTATGTATTATTGCTAAAAATTACAAGTATATTTGTTAAATCAAGATTTCTTTCTTTGAAATCCCCTCTTTAATATTTTTAAAGTTGGTTAAAAATATTATGATTGGGTCCGTTGCTTAGTAGGGAATCAGTTACTGTCAAGTTGACTTAACTTGGCAGATAGTCCGGTGACTTCTACAGGAAGTAAAGACACGGGTAAACAAATCACGATTCTGTCATTACCAAACTACCACAGAATATATAATAGTACCTACTAACGTACAGAATGGCCACGCTCCGCCCCGCACCGGTTCGAGTTACCCCACCCCTCAAGCGCAGATTGCAGGAAAACCGCAGGAAAGCCGTCGGGTGCGCGACGCGATGTATGTCGGCCGCGCGGCACTAAGTTCGGGTGCAATAGTTTTGCGAAATCATAACGGTACTTTACCTACATCCTTTTTCTAAATAAATAGTGATTTCTGAAATTAACGCGATTAATACATGAAATAACTACCTACCGAATGATTCTTTTAAGTTTGTAGACGTATCTCTATTGTAATTGAAAATGTATGCTTAAAATACGCAGACAGACACATTTTAAGTAGGTTTAAATAAATCGAGGATATTCTGGCAGAACAAGATAAGTGCACAATATTTATTTTTATACGGTTTTAATAGATAAATAAAGCAGAAAACATTGAGTATGCTATATGTATGTAACTTTAAAAAAAATGCACTTATTCTGTTTTGCCAGAATACCCTCGAAATAGGTAAGATTAACGATTACATTTATTTGCACATATCTAAGCCATACCTACATAAAATATGATTACCTTTAAATGTCATTGGTAGCACTTATACTCGTATAGACGTCGTCGTGCCTATGTAGATTCAAGAACGCGTATTTTGTACGGCGTGGCCGCTCTGTGCTACTACCGTATACATTTGAGGGCCAGATTTTCTGCCGATCTGTATACCTAAAAGTTTTGCACGCAACCCTCGGTGCGCGCGTCTGATTCGCACTTGGCCAGTTTATTATGATACTTTGAAATTTCTTCGAGACTACTTCTACTACGTGGACTGCTTCTACGAGACTACGTCTACTTGTGACCACAGCCGCTGCAATGTTGCCAAAACGTCGAGGCAACTACAAACAACGAGGTAGCATACAAGGCACCACAAAATAAATCTGTAATAATTCAACCAGTGGCTGGGTTGGGCAAGTTCAAAATTAATATAGGTATCATTCTCGAAATAAATTTAAGAATTATGAAGAAACGTGTTTTATTGGACAAACATAAATTAAAAACTATTCACTTACATAAAACTATCCTAAATTTAAAATACTTTATGAATTTATAATTGAAACTGACAAATTTAATTTTATTCTGCCACTATACTATTGCAGTACAGCCATGTCATATTACCTTTCCTAGTAACTTTTTTAGAAATTTTAACTGTGCAACCCAAAAAAAGCCGTTATTAAATCAGCTTTAGAAGTTTTTTGTTTTTTTGGTATCCTCGTTCGAAATTTGTTTACCTGAAACAAAAAAAAAGCAAGGATTAATTATGAATTATAGAAACAAACATTGTACGTAAAGGAAATATTTATTTTTACTATCATAAGTGAAAGAATTATCACATACGAAAAGTCTCTGAATTCATTCTTAATAGTACTAAGGAAACTACTGACACAAAACAAATGCTATGGAATCACCTAAAGTGATTGTGAAAGGTATGAAGGTAAAAGTCAATCTGAAATGAAAGTGTCATAAAATCATAGGTGTAATGAAGAAAATTAATCAACTTTGACATAGTAATTAACAGGCTGTAATTAACAAAAGATAACGAACTATATAAGACGGAGATGCTGTGACGAACAGGTGATTGTGATTTAATTAAAACTACAATACGCCCAAGTACAATGTTGCTAACGTATAATGTAATAAGTATTTTTATTTTTTTAAATATTGCACTAAGCAATGCAGATGACAGTACAAGTGAGGATGATGAATATTATGATGATGAAACTACAACGAAACCTAAGATAGGTGTAATTGAAGCCACCTCAAAAATATCTGGATTGCAAAAAGAAGACGCTGAATATGTAAGTGCCATAAATTTTAAACACGTCTTATGGTTTATGGTTTAAGATATTTATTTTCTCAAATCATCACTTATAGAGAAAAACAATATTAATTTAACTTAAATCTAGGTAAAAGAGGGTACCACGCAAACATGGTGAACAAAAATCTATGAACTAAAGCGGGTAGGCGGTAATGACGAGAGCCACAACACAAGTTTTTAATTAACTAAATAACTTTTGCTACTAGACTGCACACGTCTTAATACTACGTAATGCTACAGTAATTGAAGCAACTGCAGGAAAAGACAAGCTTAATAATACAAGTACGTCTGGAGACTATGATAACATATTATTGAAAAGGATGTTATGAGTAACCGACAACTGGAGTAACATTTAGGTTCCAAAACATGATCTGAAAATAGATTACGATTTAAAGTAAATACACGAACCTCATAGCTCTACTTTTAATTTGAAATAGAAAATCTATCTAAGTGTAGGGTGTAGTTTTTCTATAATATGACACTTAATTTTCCAGGAGCTACCGGGTTACTTAAAACTACGTGGTACAAATAGATTCGTAGTTATATATCACGTGGTGACCTGCGATGGTTACATATTGGACATATTTAGGATGAAAAGTCATGATAAATCAGTTAAACCGGTTAAGAAACACCCAGTGCTGCTGCTTCACGGGATGTGGCAATCTTCAGACAGATTCGTTGAACAAGGTCGCGCAAGAGGCATAGGTGAGACAATTACATATTATTATTTAATGCATTAAAGTAAAACTAAAGCAAGTGTTCATAATCTTAACAAGTAATTAAACGTGTTTTTTTTAACACTGTCATGTAAATGACGCAAAATTGCTTCATCGTCATCATATCAGTCGAAAGACGTCCACTGCTGGACATAGGCCTCCCCAAGGCTCTCCACTCAGACCGGACTTGTGCATCGCCACGCCCACTGCCATTTCAATTTTGAAATTCTTTATTAAAAACCACATACTCGTAGTAAGCAATACAGAAAACAGGTAAATAGAAAAAAATTTACAAGCTATTAATAGAAACTGCCTAGATCAACATTTTTTGAACAGTTTTTAACATAAAAAAAATAAATAATCGAAAAATCAAAATGTCTTTATTGCGGTTGTGGGTAATAATAATAAGGTTGATAGACAGCAATACATAAAGAAGCGCCATTATCCTGCTTGCTAGAGGCGTACAATATTCTTGCACACTACTTAAAATATAAGAAGAATAAAATTAAAATTGAATGTAAGATAAAAAATGGTCAAATTGTTTTATTTTTTCAATTAATTGATTGGTTGTTTGATTTTATGTTTAATGTTTAATGTTGAATTTTATCATAAGATCTTCGTAATTATTCACTTTACAATGTTAATTTTCTCCTTCCAGCATTCAAACTCCAAGATTTAGGCTATGATGTTTGGCTCGGCAACTCTCGAGGAAACAAATACAGTCGCCTACATCTCTACCTTGAACCAGATCTTTACGGGGAGAAATACAGATTTTTCAACTACAGCTTTGAGGAAATAGGCTTATATGATCTTCCTGCGACAGTGGACTATATTCTAGAGGAAACTGAATCGGAGCAGTTACATTTTATAGGTCACTCGCAAGGTGCTACCGCTTTCATAGTCCTCAACAGCTTGCTGCCAAAATATAATGCGAAATTCGTAGGAGGCCACTTGCTGGCACCCATTGGTTATCAAAATCACTTCTCAAATGAGAAAATTAAAACCGTAGCAGAGCTCGGTCAAACAGTATACGTAAGTACTTATAACACCGCTAATGCTATATTCGCTTGTTTTGGTTTTTTATTTAATCATATTGAAATTGTAATTGTCGTAATTTAATCAGAAATTATAGTACGTACCGATTTACAAGAGCTGGCACGAATGGATTGAACGAAAGAAACGTCACTTAGGCATTTTTGTAGGAAAGTGGCATGGCATTTTCAAATTTAAATCAAACAGAATAAGTATACTTTCATTCACTTATTCAATCCATTAGTACCTTCTTGAGAATCGACATGTAAATAAAAATAACTCATTTTGGATATTTCACAGGAAATGTTATTAAAACTGGGTATCTTAGAAGTTTTTCCGTATAATAAAAATTCTACAAATAATCTTTATAATTCAGTTGACTACTGCCTTGGTGAATACAACTATCGTCATATATGTATAGCATTAGAAATTGACAAACACATGGTAAGTATACTATTAAACAGTGTTTCCACCAGAGATGTGCGAGGATGTGTTGCGAGGAATATGTTTTTCATTAACCAATAGAAACGCTACATTTACCTCGCCTCGCCCCGCTCAGCTGTTTCCACCAGAGATGTGCTGTGCGAGGATGTGTCAATGAAGCGTTTCTATTGGTTAGTGAAAAACAGATCCCTCGCAACACATCCTCACACATTATTGGTGGAAACGCTAAGCTGCTTTACCTAAATATTGATATGTATTTTTTATTACATACAGCGACTATTGATCATTTTTCTTTTCAATAAGACTTGCTACGCAACTTAGTCAAATTAGTTAATTTAAGATAACTATATTATATTATTATACGAAAAACTTGACTGGTTGTGTTGGTTCGTTTTAAAAATACTTACCTAACCCGCGACCCACACGTCTACAATAACAAAATATACACTACAATTAAAATAATAGTGCCTACATTATGAATAATGCAACCAAAAACTTCCTTACTGATAGGTATACATAGCAGATACTTATAGTTACGAGTATATTAAGGTAAAGCAAATAAGCAAATGGGCAAGTAAATTGTGGTAGCGTAGTGGTCTGACGCTCTCAAGCAGAGGATCGTGGGTTCAAATCTTGAATCGCACCTCTGAGTTTTTCCAAACCCGTGTGCGAAATAAAATTCGAAATTTACCACGAAATTTACTGGTAATCATCTGGTCATCGTAAGGAAACCTGCAAAACCTGCGAAGCAATTAAGTTGTATGTGAAGTTCCCAATCCGCTCTGGGCCCGCGTAAGACGTATACAAGCTGAGATGTGCTGTGAAAGAACTAAATATACATTTCTCGTTTAGAATCTGGATACAAACAAATTCAACCACCGCGACACTCAGGGTGGTTCCATTAAACAATTGGCGCATTTCGCTCAAAACATCCATAATAAGAAATTCGTTCGTTGGGATTTTGGACCTGGCCAGAACAAGGAGCACTACGGAATGTTTGACCCCCCTCCATTCGATCTGAAGCAGGTTACAGTCAGAACTATAGTACATTATGCACCTAATGATGAAATGGTTGACGCAAGAGATGCTGTAGCTATGGCACGTGATATGAGTAAAGGCATAGCTCGGAGAGTGGGCAGAAATAATTTTTCGCATCGCGATTTTATTGATTCGCCCGACGTAATGGAGTGTGTTTTCAATAAAGTTATTGCCGATTTACAAAATTTGTAAGTAGGAGTTACTGTGTTTGATGTGTTTATTGTTGTTGTGTCAACAATTTGTTTATGTATACACTTAAATCACATATGCCTTGTTGAATCTTTGCGCTTGACTGGACTCGAAATCAATAATTTTCTTGTTTTAATTTTATCCTATTTTAACACAAGAGATTGTAAGTGCCTTGCTGTGTTAATCTTTCACGCTGAGTAAGAGCTGGACCTCTGAAATAGTCACATAAGTGACTTTTTATAATTATTATCCCACAGAAACACGTAAAATTCCAAAATCTTACCCGTTGGGTCAAGAGACATAAAA
This sequence comes from Choristoneura fumiferana, assembly GCF_025370935.1. Taxonomy (NCBI): domain Eukaryota; kingdom Metazoa; phylum Arthropoda; class Insecta; order Lepidoptera; family Tortricidae; genus Choristoneura; species Choristoneura fumiferana. The sequence continues at coordinate 5,036,901 of NC_133489.1, forward strand.
TTTTGCACGATTGCTCTCCATTAGTCGTAAATGAAATCCACGGTAAAAGTTTTGGGAAATTGCATGGGAATTTAGTAAAAGCCTGGAAATTCAATTCAGCTGCTACACCTAATGATTTACATGAGCAAAGCCGAGGGTAAAGGCTAGTCATCAAAATTTTTAGGGTTCCGTACTTTAGGAAAAAGAAACGGAACAGCACTCGCTTTTCTACCTTTCTCTTTATCTAGCACAACCAATTTTCTCCGAAATACTGAACCGTTTGAATAGAAATATGGTACACAAATGTATATTGTCATTGTATTGCGGGTCACCTGTTTGGGGGTGTAAATTTAAAAAAAAATGGCTATTGATATTAAACGAAAAATTGTTTGGGAAGTGATAATTTGTCAAAAGTTATTTTGATGAAGCAAGGGTTACCCCACTATACTTTCAGCGCTAATATTAATTTCCAGTTCTTTTTTTTACATTATTATTTATTACAGGGACGAAGGAAAAGACGTCGAGGGTTCTGCTACGAAATTATGTCTAAGTTTATTATCGTTCTTGTTACCTATTTTAGTTACTGTACTAAATTAGAGGCTGAAATTATCTGTAATAAAAAAAAAAATAAATACAGTACTATTAATTTTACTCATTTCGTTCTTGATTTAGCATGTCTGACGTCATCGTAGTTTGTCGCCTTATAATAAATTTTTAATCTTTTAAGTAGGTAGCTACATGATATGAAACTTTTAACTTTAGAATATTTTGATATCTAAAAGGTAGTCTAAGATATCAATATCATTAAACAAACGTATATCGTACTTTTTACCCGACTGCGAATAAGGAGGGTTATGTGTTTGACGCGTATGTATGTAGGTCAATTCCAATGTCCTCTCGTAACTACTCAACGGCTAAGTCGATTTTGATAAATGGTACGTCATTGGATTCGTATTGATGACGCGAGTGACACTGGGTACATGAAATTCTTGAAAAATCAAAATGGCGGATTTTTGGCGCCAAATTGAAACTTTTCAAAAATGATTTTTATTCAAATCTATCGAGTAGGGTATCAAATGAAAGCTAATAACTAGCCCATTCTAAATATGGGTTATAATAGTTTTAATCTGCCATTTTTACAGAACTATTAAAAAAGTGTGAAATAAAAAAATAAAAACCCGATTGCCTTAAAAAATACTAAAAAGAAGAAAACAAGCCTAGTGGGCTAGAACTTTGTTAACTAGCTAACTTAAAGTGTAACAGTCGGGACCCACTTAAATCGTGACGCTCAAAAATTCTTAACAAAGGGGTCCCGACTGTTGAACTTTAAGTTAGCTACTTAACAAAGTTCTAACCCACTAGACTTGATTCCTTCTTTTTAGTATTTTTAAGGCAGCCAGGTTTTTTTTTTTTTTTTATTAAAACAGGAATGATTCGTTTGAACTTGAACCCATTAAAAATAATTTCGTCAAGTGACATTTTTAAATTTAAAATTATTTAAAATTTTGGTATTTAAGTCAATAGTTGTTAAGGTGAAGATGAGACACTTTTTGCATTTACAGTGTGGATTACTGAGGCACATGAAATTCATAAACATTCATATAACGAGACAAGTTGAAGCGACGTCGTAAACGAAAGTGGGGTATCCAGGGAAACAACAATAAATGGGAATGAGCCAACCAAACCGGATAGTACGGATAACTTTACAGTAATAGAATTTATGCTTAAGCAATATCTATTTACTTTAACTTAAGAGTCTGCAGTTTCGTTCTTTGGTTTAGTCTTGTTGGTAGAGAAAACCTATGTATGGAATTATTTCTATGCTGTATTTCTACAATGTTGCTTAAAATACGATAATCAGGCAAAAAAATAAGGTACCCACAAATAAAATAATTTGTCGGTTTAGACGATATAGTCTCGTAAAGACTCATATCGTGGAAGACAAAATATCTTTTAATTTTTATAATTTATTTGCTCATTGAATTAAAAAGCAATCTGATCTTTCGGTAATATCATATCAAAGTTACACTGCAATTTACAATTGATTAGAAACTGATTAAGAAGATGAGGATACTATATCGATACCTGAGACATGGATGCACAGATACCAGTATGAAAATACAAATCGAACCCAGATCCTCAGCAATCCGTGCTGCGTGCTATAACCCCTACACCATGGACAGGAATCTAGACATAATTTTTATGCATCTATCTCGTTGCTTATTTCTACTACGCATATCAGCACTAGCGCATCTATGTTCCGCTCTCATCGAGAGACTAGTCACATTCGGAACCAACCGGTCACCCAAACAAGAGATGTCGCTACTAAGCAATCAAATTATGATTGATTTTGTGCATCCATGTCTCAGTTTTTATTTTCGATATGGTTTCACGGGATACCCGTAAAAGTAACAAATTTGGAGTTGAAATAAAAAATAAAAAAGTCTCCAAAAACCCAATCATAAAGATACTTAGATGAAATCAAAGGCAATCAGCCAATGGATAATACTGGAGTGGATGTAATTCCGAAATCGACAAATTAACTACAGATGTTTTTATTATTTTTGCACCCGTGATTGACTCCTGTCTCACCTGATGCAAATTACAGATGAGGCAAAAGGTATACCGCACTGGTTCAGTAACAGCCTATTTTCTCTAGCTTTGAAGTATCAAACTTTAAACCTATTTATAATTGCTAAAAGTGGCTCCGAAACGGTAACGTTTCGTGTGCTCTGCCTACTCCATTTGGGCATGCAGGCGTGATGTTTGTGTTGTGTTGAAGTATCTATCTGAAAATACAGAAAATGGAAGCTAATTCTATTCCTTAGCAGTTATCAGTTCGCATTGGGACATGAAGCGAACCGCTTCGTGCAGGTCAATGGGATAGTACTGAACTACATGAGGCTGAAGACTCTCCCCCTGGTTGGACGTCCTTTGATAAAACGGAGATGGAGGAATTAAATCATACGATTCCTTCATACACTCACCAAAATGTATCCAGTAAAAGAGACAAACAAGCTTGACGCATCACTAAATCCAACTAAATAGCCGCGTTAGATTTAGTGATGTGCCGAGCTACTGAGCTACAAAATACTATCAACTGATACGGAGCCGGCCCAAAGGTGGCAGCAGTATTCCACTAAAACCGAAACTAATAATCCTTTCCCAAACCCTGACTTGGATGTACTACATTTTAAAGCCATCTCTCATTTTTCCAAGCATTTCCCATTGAGCAAACCGCAGCAGATAAATCACAAGCCACACGCTCTAATGGACCCCTGTCAGACAAATTAATGATGGCCGGGCACTCTTGATGGACCGCAACCTTCGTTTTCAAATTTCATTTGCTTACCTATATCAAATTGCCCGTATTAATCTTCCCGAGTTTGGGATGTTCGCAAGTATTCACCAAGGGGATTGGTGAGATACCTCGGCTAATGTTACAAGTTGTCTAAGTCAGTGATACTTTCGAGTTTTTGGTGTAAGTAACCTAAATGTATGCAAAGTTTAACTTTAGCAATTCAATTGTGTGTGCGAAGTTTCTAATCCGCAATGGGCCCGCGTAGGAACTACGGCTCGCATGCTGAGAGGAGGCCTGTGCCCAGCAGTGGGACGTATATAGGCTGGGATGATGGATGATGAGTTCAAACTTTAGCGTGTAGTTTTGGCGTTAGATTGCATTATTTAGCTGTCACTCGAAAGTTATTGCGATTTTATGATTATTTAGATGGATTTACTGCCATGTTGTCTACATAATGATTTCTTTATAGGATCACTTCATTTTCCGTCGGTCTGTCTGTAATAGGTACCTATTTTCTCACAAACGCGTGCAGATATTTTGTTGATGTAAACATCAAATGTCTGATAGCTGGGTTCTTTTTCTGTCGTTAAAAATATAAGTTCACAAGAATAAGATAGGTACAAATATTTGAAAGTGGAGTATGTGGTGAAAAAAATAAAATTCTTATGCCGAAAGTTGTTCTTAACTTTGTAAATTTTTTTAAAATACTTTGTGATCCGTACAGGTCGGTTCGCGGTGAGGAACCGTTTAACTTTGTTTCTACTTTACGTAAATGCTTTTGTTTTTTGTAAGACCACAGTAACATTACCCACTTCTCAAAAGCCTTTTGAAAGTCGAAAACAAATATGAAAACCTTCTTTTATTTACGTGCGTAATTAATTGGATTAGATATATGTTTGTATAGATATGTGTTTGAAACGCTTCCGTTTGCTTCATCTTTCCTAATGCAAACTGCTAAGGAATGGATTTACTCAAGAAAAATACCCACAGAAAAAAAACTATTTTACATGCGACCTCCAAAGGTGAACACTCTCGCAGTAGTTGGAACTAAAATATTTAAACTGGAGCTGTCAGAAACATTCCTTCTGACAGCTATATTACCATAATACCCCGTTTCACTTTCGGTACAGTTGGCAAATTAAATTTTACATGTCTGTACGCGAGGTATTTGCATTAGAAAGACTTGGGTTTGCGAGGGTTAAAGAACTTTACTCCGCTACAGATATATTATGTAATACCTATAGAGTAAATATTATCAATACAATACACTGTATATTCAGCCACGAGGGTTTTCAGTCGCAGTATCGCTAGATGGAGTTAGTACGAGTCTTGCTTGCGATTGGCCCATTTTGTTATTTTATCCAATCATAAACGTGACACAAATGTCAAAGTTGTCACAGGGAGGTCACGATATTAGCGCTTTTTGTAGTCTGTTAAATTTTTCGTTATAATTTTTTCGATTTTCGGTACAACGCGTACACGAAATTTAAGGTTACTTAACAAAAACGTGGTAATCATTAACACGATTAAAAATCTCCTATTGTACTACGAGAAAAGCGTTTTATTTTTTGCAATTAATGCAAAATTGCAGAGCGTAGTATCTATACCTTCATACTCCCATATTATGCAAAAATAACGCCCGCTACATCATTTACACGGTCTCAATTTCATGAACGACGATTTTCTTTAAAATATAGTGCACTGCACAATCTCAAAGGACAATATGGTGTCAATTCTCGCCTTCACAATGCCATATATCTCTTTCAAAGAGCCAAAGCAGCTTCGTTCAAAAGGATATACCAGTATACCACCAAGACAACAATGCCGACGCATCAACTCTTAAACTAACGATTTAGAGTATGTTTTGGCATGTTCTATCTGTACCTAAGTATATAAGGGACTAAAATTAAGGAGTCTTTTGTAGCGAATTCGCTAAGGTTCAGTAGAAATTTTAAGGAATACGCTTGATTTTCCTTTTGATGTCGCTCTCGTTTATTCTTTTGTACAGAGACGATTTAGAATAGATTAGGTTTCAGATGTCAGGTCTCTCGCGGACAAAGAAGGCATCTTGCTGTTGTCTCGCTTTCAATCTTCGTAAAAGATAAAAACAGCAATGAATATATAATCTAAATCTAGATGATTGCTTGAAAATTAGCATTCATTACAAAGATACACCAGATCAGGCATGCCCGGATTTTATCGTGGACAGTCTTTAATAGTGGTGTTTCAGCACACGGCAGGATCAGTTTGACTGAACTCCACCAGGTGTACAATAGATTATCGGACGGCAAATAAATCCAGCAAATAGTACAAACCGAAAATGCAATTGCAAACCGAACCGATGCACTCGAAGTAAGGCAGCTTTATTCGCAACGTTCCGCTCAAGTGCAGTGCTACTGACCGAGTGCGGTGCCGTGATTGCTCTCGAGTGTCTAACGCAACGGCCGTAGCGGGGTTTTAGGATGTTTTAGAATGAAGCCTTATTTAGAGCGGTTTTGCACTGCGTTCGATTCGAATTAGACCCGAATCCATGAAAATACTGTCCGGAGCGCTCGCTCAGTCGTAGAACTAATTTATTGAACCAGGCGTTACTTTGCGGAGGGCCATATCAATGAACTAGAAGAATTTCTTTGCTCACCCACGACCTTATGACAGCTAAGTCTATGCAAGATATGCTTGTTCATGCAATTCCTCCACCTCCACACTGTAAGAACACACACAAATCACACAAACCCATCTATCACCACCACCACATTACACTGACGCGTATCAAACTCAACCAGAGCTCATCTTCAGAGCAACACAACTGTACACCATGCTACCAACACAACACACACACACAAACACACCTGGTCTAACATCTGGTAGCATGGTGTACGGTTGTGTTTGCTCTGAAGATGAGCTCTGTTTGAGTTCGGAACGCGTCAGTGTAGTATGGTGGTGGTGATAGATGGGTTTGTGTGATTTGTGTGTGTTCTTCCAGTGTGGAGATGGAGGAATTGCATGAACACGCATATCTTGCGTAAACTTAGCTGTTGTGGCGCTATTAAGCGACCAGCAGCGCCGCCGCATCATCCCGCGACTATTATACTTAAGTCTCTCTATCTGTGCACCACGGTTTGAACCGACCAATCAACGCTCACGTGCGCCTGGCGGTCGACGTTGATTGGCCGGTTACGACAAGATGGCCTGTGACACTGAGTAGATTTTTCTCTGGTTTTTCCTTTTTCTACGACTCGCGGCCGTGGCACATTGTTTGTTAAAATATATATACTCTAATCCGAACTGTAACTGTAGGTACACTAGTGAATAAATGGAATAAACGTCTTTACCTGGTGCGTGTGTGTGGTGTGTATCATTCCAAAAGACTCCAAACTGTCATAAGGTCGCGGGTGAGCAAAGAAATTCTTTTAGTTCAGTGTTCAGTCGTAGAATTAATTATGTATGGTAGTTGACGCGTTAGATCCGATTTCACCATAGAGGCCTTTGTTTAGTTGTGGTGTGGATGTCTTCCGGCTGATGAATATGATGATTTCACGCTCTTATGCGGTGCGAGGATATTGCGCGAGTTTTGTTACATTGCAGGGCCGTGCGGCTATAAATTTATAAGTGATCGAGCATAGCAGGCATTGTACCTGAAATCGCATTCTACGAGTATGTGAATGCAATCGGAAGCGTTCGCGTGTAAGGCGTAAGTCACACAGAAGAGACATGGGACGGGGGAGCGTCGCGGACGGGGCGGGCACGGGGGCGAGGGCGTCTCCGCCTCGTCTCTTCTGTCTGCTTTGGATCGCGACGTTTCTATACATTTAGTAAAACAGATACAAGGGGCGACGCGACTGCGACGCGCCCCCGTCCGACGTCTCTTCTGTGTGGCCTGTGCCTTAGACAAAACGGCCTCTAGTTTAACCTTGACATCTATACGTTTTGACATTCTAAATTGAGCTAGTATTAAACCGAGATTAAATATTTTCCAGTAAGTATCCATTATGTAGTCACGATATACATTGTGTTATTTGGTAGCGATATTCATTTGTTCCGACATATAATCGGATCGGATTAATTGCTTTTTTAATTGATCAGGCGCTTGCATTCAAATACATGTATACGTAGCAAAAACAACAATTAATAGGTAAGCTGTATTTTTTCGTTGTTGACGTTATCTTATTGTGTTTGTGTACATTCGTGTTCATTAATTTGTGAGCAAAATTTTGATCAAAAATATCTGACTGAACACGCTTCTACGCCGTTAACAATAGAGTCGTGTTCAGATATTTTTGATCAAATTATTGATCACAAATTTATGAACTCGACTGTACCTATCACGAGTTAATGAACTTAGATGTTGACGATTTCTTTGCCGTGGGTATATGTATTATAACTCTACATAATTATTATTTACAACTAATATAAGTACCTAACGAACTTTGTAACTAAGATCTTAATAAAACTAACCCTAAAACTCCAATTTCACGTCAAAACTCGTTGAAACATTTAAACAAGTGGCATTATAGAAAATTAGTGTTATGAAACTATATTCAGAACTTTTCGTGACACATTTGAGTGACGGCCATTTTGGCTGGTTGATATGGACATGGATAGGTAAAAAAAAAAACTTAAAAAGATGACTAAACTTGTTGTATGTAGTAGTGCACAGAATTGATATTATGGGGCTTATTTTTCGAATATGGAATGGAAACCATTGTTATTCTTAAACCGAAACCGATCCCGAATCGGTCGGAAATAATAAAGTAAAAGTACCTATCTCTAAATTTAAACATTAAAAAAATCAAGAATAAAATAAATAATGCGCACGAAATGGTCTCACATCAGGAAATTCATGCTTAGCCTCCCAGTTCCCATAGAACTAACACAGAAACTAAACCATTCGCATTTCCCCCTCGTATACACCCCTATACATTATACACCTCTAAAGCCGTATCAACCCTACCCCTAAAAACTGCCGTAATCTGCCGCATTAGTGGCCCAGGCACGGCAGACGCTTCCTTCATTACAGCTGCACTAACGTCGGAATTTATCCTTTTAATGCCCACGATAGCTGCTTAAAACAACCAATTACCAAGACCTCTGACGACCATTCCTCTGACCCCGTAAAAGTCCACCAAGTTCGAGGTTCAAGGGAGGAGGGAGTTCAAACTTGGGTGGTTTGTTAGTTGTTGGTGCCTTCAGTTGATGCTCTTTACTGCTCTATTATGACACTAAGGGCTAATGGTTGTCCTTCCAATATTTGTTCCAGCAACGTTCTTATTATTTCATTTGGAATTTCAAGGGTTTTGTTGAGGATGTTTCCTAGAGTTTTTGACGTGTTTTATTTAGGGTATGGTGTAGTATGTAATCCAAGCTAGGGGCAAGGACCATATATATGGTCCTTGCTAGGGGTTAATGATAATTGCCGCTGTCTCAACTAAGAAAACATGAAAATACTTACATTACCTTGGTTTATTGTTTAAAAATTCAGAGCAGAAAAAAATGGTTTAATCAATATAGCTTCAAGTTGTCGCGAAGGCAAAGTTGGGGAAAAAATGTGTGTCGTAAGGCCCGTCCCGACTAAAGAATTTGATGACATTCCCATTGAATTGGTATTTATTTGTCAAAAATCAACGCTAATATTATTTAATAGGTACGAGAGTGAGAGGGACGGTGCGATACGAACTTCGATTTTCGAATTTCGTAGTAGCCCCCCTGGACCTCCGCTCTGCAAAGTAACGTTTAAATCGATTGGTGAGATTTATAGTTGTCTGATGCAAGGTGTAGTAATGTTTTATTGTTGTCTCTCTCCCTCTTTCTCTATCATATTAATTATAGGAAGGAAACCGTTTAGCCTATTATGTATAACTATACTAAAATAGAGTCTGAGTGGAGAGCCTTGGGGGAGGCCTATGTCCAGCAGTGGACGTCTTTCGGCTGACATGATGATGATGATACTAAAATAAGGCAGACAAGGAGATAAGGTAGGGAGATAAGGTGCAGGTGGCAGACTGGCGCCTTGTTGTACAGGATAGGAACAATTGGCGGAGTCTTGTGTCGGAGGCCAAGATCCACTTTGGGTCGCTGAGCCGGCGAAGTAAGTAAGTATACTAAAATAAAGCACACATCTAAGCACGCGTTGTTAATTGGAATACGTGTTCACTCATTAAATTTGTATAACTTAAGTTTTTGTGCCAGTAAAAGTACTAGTGATTTGAGTAGCTAACGAATCGCCGTGAAAAATACTTGCAAACTTAATACCTCCTGAAATTGGTTTCAAGAGCTTGTAATTTTAGCGTTGAAAATATAACGTCTCGATGTGCAAATTGCTTTAAGTTAAATGTTATTTTAGGTCTAAAGAAAACGAGTGAATGGTGTCTGGTAGAGTAGTTAAATAAAACATTTAAAATGTTGAATATTGTTGAACTGGGTAAAGTAAAATCTTTACTTAAATGTTTGCTTTGTAGACAAATGTTTAGTAAGAGTTTTTAGTGATTTACGTTTTTTTTACACACGATGTATTTGTTACGGAATTAACTTTAACAAGCTCCCGATATTTTAATGCATTATGATCAGGGGTAGAAACACGAATTTGCAGGTGAATGTACAATCAAACGTGGTAACTTTCCTATATGTTAGCAACTATAACTGAAAACATGTGGAGTTTGAATCAGTTAATTAAATTAAGTTATGACACATTTGGTCACTTAAAACATACCGTTTTTTTTATTTAACTTTATGGCAAACGAGCAAGTGATCTCCTGATGGCAAGTGATCACCACCGCCCATAAACATCTGCAACACCAGGGGTATTGCAGATGCGTTGCCAACCTAGAGGCCTAAGATGGGATACCTCAAGTGCCAGTAATTTCACCGCCTATCTTACTCTCCACGCCGAAACACAACACTGCAAGCACTGCGGCAGGATTAACGAGCAAGATGGTGATAGCTATCCGGGCGGACCTTGCACAAGGTCCTACCACTACCACCTTACCGTTACCTTATTCCGAGGGAAAGATTAGATTGGTTATTGTTTTCAGTAAAGTTGTCACGTTTAACTGTAGCCAATTTTTTGACAAAATAACGATAATTTAACAAGTAACAAATGCTGCTGCTTATATGAACGGTGTGCAAATTAAATAAAAGCTTGTAAAATAGTTATAAGAACCTTCATTCGTTTCGCTTCATTCGTGTCGCTTCATTTCGTCGTGTCAAATTGACACGTAATTTATTTTTACCAACAAGTATTTTTACTTCATATTTATCCCTGTTATTTCAAAGGCTTGTCTCGTAGTGTAACAGCTGACGCACTCGCTGCACCTGCGAATGCATCCTTCCTGCCTTTCCGCATCGACGACGCTAGATTTAAAAACTTTTATAGTTTATTTTTTAATCGGAACGAGTAGTTTTTATTTTATGGATAAAAACTAACCTAACCAGCAAAAAGTTGGAAAACCCCCGACTTTGTCACTTCAAAGTTCAATATCTCAAAAAGGGCTAAACCGATTTTGATGAAACATGTCTCAGAACCATCGCTAGACCCCTGATTTAAAAAAAAGACCGGCCAAGAGCGTGTCGGACATGCCGAAATAGGGTTCCGTAGCCATCACGAAAAAGTTAAGTTAATATTTTTATAAGGATTTCGTATTTTGTACGGAATACTCCAAGTTTAGGTATATTTTATACCTTAGGCTGCTATTTACTCTTAAACTACTAATAATTCTCAAGAAAACTTAACCGTTATAGTTTTCCCTGTAGGTTTGATAAACCTACTACCATTCTGATTTTTTTCAAATTTTTCCACCCACCGTTTTAGATTTTAGACGGGGGAGTTCGATTTTAAAGAAATTTTTCACTTTAAAGTCGAATATTTTGCAAACAAATCACTGAATCGAAAAATCGTTTTAGCAACCCCATAATGGTAAAAGACCTATCCAACCATACCCCACACTACAAGTCACCCCCACTTTACGGCCGGCAGCGAAACTTCTCTTAAGCTTGTGCGTCAATACCTTAGCTTTGTGAATGTGCGTTACGGCAGCGAGCTATGATAAGGCTACGTTTCCACTAGAGATCTTATGAGCAAGTATGTGTTGCGGAGAAGCATTTCTATTAAATCATGAAAACACATTCCTCGCAACACATCCTCGCCCATCTTTAGTGGGAACCCAGCTTTAAGAGAAGTTTCCCTGCTGGCCGCGCGGCCGCGTTAGGTATTCGTTTGGGATATTGCTGTCTTTATCGCTCGTGACATAAGAGCTCGCAGCCGTCCCCCCTATGCTCCCCCATGCCTTCCGCAACGACGTCCGTAATTTATATCGAGATAGCTGCAGGCTTTTCAAGATTTGGGCGGTTGAATTTTGGGTTTCGTTGTCCTCTTATTATACGAAAAGTATAGCACATAAATCAAAGATATTTTGCAATCAAGATATTCATTTTATTTTCTATGCCTGTGGTTTTTTGGATTTTGGAAAAAATGCTTTATTAGTCTGTACTTCTCGTGCAAAGTTGATTTCTTTTTTTTTGTTGACTTTTGAGCTCCTGTAATTCTAATATTACACATTTATATGAAAATCTGAAAACCACAGGCATAGATAATTACGTTTAGTCCATACTTACAAAATTTCATCTATTTCTGTTGCCTAGTTTTCAAATGAGACCGGGACTACGTTTGTATGGAGAATGGAACGAAGAGACTTCTCTTAAGCGTGTGTCAGTACCTTATATGCAAGAATATGCCTTACGGCAGCGGGCCGCGATAAGGCCCGCATTCCACGCACGCAGGGCCGCTCTCCCGCGGGTCGCACTAACGAACTCTTCGTCCGTCGATATTTCACCACCGCGTGATCCGATTGGGCATTGCCTACTTAATTGTTGGGGGATTAAGTTTTTTATTTATTACTGTTTAGTACGCGATCACGATAGTTTGTTCAGTGTAGCAATACACCGATATTATACAAGTAAGAATGTAAAGTTTAGTATTTTTTGCATTTACTAATTGAATTAAAAAAATGGTAGAATTAACATTTTACGCTTTTTGCAATTTCTTGCTTCAGTTTTGAATTTAACAACTTTCGGGGATACAAATTATACTTTGTCCTTCTCAGGATCTCAAGTTCTATCTATACTAAATTTCCTCACAATCGGTCGAGTACTTTCAGCGTAACAGTTAAAGCGTAGTAAAAGCGTAACATAAAAAACCAGCCAAGAGCGTGTCGGACACGCCCAAAATAGGGTTCCGTAGCCATTACGAAAAAATCAAGTAATATTTTTCGAAGGAAATAATTCTCAAGCAATCTTAGCCGTTATAAATTTCCTTGTACTTAAATTATACCTACTTACTATACCATCCTGAATTTTTCTCAAATTTTTCAACCCAGCATTGCAGCAGTTCGGATTTTAGAGGGGAACGTTCGATTTTAATGAAATTTTGCACTTTAAAGTTGAATATTTCGCAAACAGATCACTTAATCGAAAAATAGTCTTTAAAACCCCATAACATAATTTTAAAAGACCTATCCAACAATACCCCACACTTTAGGGACAGTCAAAAAAATTTACCCCACTTTACGTCTATGAGAGGTATACCATTTTTTTTTTTATTTTATCACTAAGTCGGCGTGACTGATATGTATATTCATGCCAAATTACAATCTTCTAGTACTAACGGTCTCTGAGCTAAGCCGCGGACAGACAGACAGACAGACGGACAGCAATGGCGAAACTATAAAGGTTCCTAGTTGACTACGGAACCCTAAAAAACTAACAAACATAGTCACACGTTTTCTATATAAGTAAATAAAACGAATCGGCGCGTGTAACTTCCGAACGACTGAACAAAATAAAACATATATTTTTTTGTGTTTGTTATTGTCAGAACAAGGTTTGTGTTAAACAAAATAAAAACCGGAACGGGGGCGCAGCCGCGGGCAAATTAGTATAATATTAATTAGGATATAGAATAATTACTCTTTTTTTGTCACACACACACACAAACATCACGCCTGTATTCCCAAATGGGGTAGGCAGAGCACACGAAACGTTATCGCTTCGGAGCCACTTTAAGCAATTTTAGGTTTAAAGTTTGACAAAAGAAAGGTACAATAGTGACAGGTTGCTAGCCTGTCACCTACGGTATACCTTAACCTATATCCTTTGTCGCCTCTTACGACATCCACGGAAGAAATGGAGAGGTGTAATTCTAACCTAACTTTTTTTGTCAAAAACCACAAACATTCATGTAGGTAACTTCTGATCTCACCCCATGTTTTACTCTAAACCCGCCAACTTCTAAGTAACCCTTCCGATTCCCAGAAGTGCTCATTCGACAGATCAAATATCGACAGGTCGGGAAAAACAGCATTCATTCGAGCCCCGATATTTCACGATATTTCACCTGACACTCGTAACTCCCGTCACGTCCTGACGTCACACTGAAATCTGAGCTGAATCATTCACGAACGTGTGACGTCATGTACCTGACATTGGGCGAGTGTTGGAATACGTCCTGTATTTACTACATTTCCTTTGGTTAGAAATAAATTTTTATTTTGGGGTCAATCAACTTCTTAGTGTTGTTATTCTGCCTGATACACTCGCTAAGAAAAATGTTTGAAATGTGACATGAGATATACAGTGTGTGGCCCAAAACCGGGGATAATATTAAAAACAGAGGTTCCATAGGTCACCAGTAATTGGATCATCATGGTCCCACTTAATTAAAATTGAAACTTAACTTTAGGTTTTTTTCTAACAACTTTAATCGTAAATTCAATGTCATCCTAGAACCCAACTGACGTCGCTTGTCAAACAAATATCAAACATTTTGCTTTACCTACATTGTTTCTTCGAATAAAGTTTAAAATGTAATAAAAATTAAAAAACTTTTTTTTTAAAAGTCGCTGAACTAATGTTGTTCATTTTCAGCCCGGTATATAATAAAGGAATTGCCTTAAAACCGTCAGAACTCCTAAATTTTAGTGGGTTTGTACTCCATAAAATCATACTTTTCATAAGTAACCCAGGAGACGTTACCATGGCAAGCTACACTAAAGAGTTGATTGACCCTTTGATTAAAAAGGAGTTTTTTTTTCGTGATGTCAACGTTCTTGATGATAGGTATTTGTATACCAAATTTCATCACTAAAGGGCGGATGATGGATGCAATATGGTGACGAAAGCATAAGATAGATAAGACTTTTTTTAAACTTCGATTAATGTTTTTGTACAAAAATGTATAGAAAGAGTGATGGTGATAATGTTTCTAATGATGGTGACGTATAACGTATTTCTGTTCTTAAAAAGTTGTTGCTGGTATATTTTTGATGGTGACAAAAAACACAAACTTGTGAGAAAAAAAATTGATAAAAAATATTTGAACACGCTTCTACGCCGTTAACAATAGAGTCGTGTTCATATACTTTTGATAAAAATTTTGCTCTCAAGTTTATAAACTCGACTGTACCATGCCATCACGATACTTACACTAAAAAGTTGATTGACCAATTAACAAGAATAGCATAATTATACCTCTACTTCTTTATCAAAACTACGCATCTTATAACTTTTAACCTTATCTCGTGTTTATTTTTAGGGTTCCGCGCCATTTAACGTTGTTTTACTTGTACAGCACAAATATAAAAAACACTAATTCGATCACTAGTCCAAACAGCATAAAATCGAATATATTTGTTATTAGATTTATGTGCAGGTCGTAGGACCTTGTGCAAGGTCCGCCCGGATTGCTACCACCATCTTGTTCGCTAATCCTGCCGTGAAGCAGCAGTGCTTGCACTGTTGTGTTTCGGGGTGGAGAGTGAAAGCCGGAAAAATTACTGGCACTTGAGGTATCCCGTCTTAGGCCTCTTGGTTAGCAACGCATCTGCAATCCCCCTGGGGTTGCAGGTGTCTATGGGCGGTGGTGATCTCTTACCATCAGGAGACCCACTTACTCGTTTGCCATCTAGTCGAATAAGAAAAAAAAATGTAGGATAATTTAGGGTAAATCGTCAATTTGTGTAAATATGAATTCTAGTCACCTATAAAAGAATACATTTTTAGTATAGGTGACAATTACTTGCCACCTTTCAATAACTGGTTACTTATTATACTAAAATTATGTATTCTGGTCACCATCAATAGAAATCATTTTCCATCATATTATTTTGTTACTTTGGGCTGTTTCACCACCCATTGATTAATTTTATTTGACGGATAAATGTGATGCCGTCTCCGTCTATTCGAACAAAACAAATAAAGACGGCATCACATTTATCCGTCAAAATTTTATCAATGGATGTTGATATTTCAACACAACATACACACACATACATACATTACACACACACACACGCGCACCACATTACACACACATACATACATTACATTTTTAAACCCCAGATCGTGCTACTAGCCCTTACAAAGATAAGCGAACAATAAAATTCGCTCCACGCTTTATTTGCGAGATCAATATGCACACTCACACGCCAGCAAAAGCCTACACGTAGCGGGCTACGCAACCGCTACGCTCGTAGCACCGCTACGTGCTACGGCGCTACGCGTCAATATGTAATGTTATGTTCATTTATTATAAAAATAACACGCGTTTTTGTTTAATTATTCAATTCACTATTTTGACTTTACTTATCTGATCACATCGGTTAACATACATCGTCAATGCTGGGCACAGGCTTCCTGTCAGAATGAAAGGGCTGGGTTGTAGTTACCACGCGAACTATTTTTTATAGTGGTTATTATGTGGTTCAAATTATGTAACAAACTCGAGGTATGGTTACCACAAATTTAATGATACTAGTTCTTACAAAAGAGTTAATGCATTAACTGTCCAATATTAATATATGAGCCTGAAACAATAATTTTGTATCATGTTTAAAATTCCACTGTTGTCAGTTTTCGGACGTACTATTGCAGTTAACCTCTGAATGGCTTTTACAGCGTACCAAAGAGGGCCAGTTGCCAGACGGGCACCTCAGAAAGGGTTTTTTTTATTAGCATGCCAAAGAGACAGATCTGTTCACTCTCGAAGGTGCGCCCCTCCACATTTTATAATTGTAGTTTTAAACGTCCGTACGACAAGTCTATGTGTGCGTAGCTCGAACGTGTCCTCAGTCGCAAGCGTACCGTCAGTCACGCACACTGAGACTAAGACAACATGTAAGTACGAGGTTTACTCGTGCACATTGATAATTAGCCGTGGAGGGGCGCGCCTTCGTGAGTGAACAGATCTGGAACTCCTAATGACTCGTGTTTCGGAAAGGCTAAGTTGGCCCTGACCGAGAAGAAACGCAAACTCAGTCAGGTTTCAATCATAATGTAAAGTTTAACATGGTAACAGAAGGCACTCCTGATTTCCAATAGCACGTGGATACATAACACTGAGCGAAGGGCTCTCGCCGCAATCAATTATTTCGAGATTAATCGATAACACTCGATCAAACGATTAATTCGGCTGTGTGCAATTTATTCGATTACCGATTCGACAGTCAGTCGTGTTGACGTGGTGTTGTGTCAAAATTAAGTTATAATTATTAATACGTAATTATATTCAGTATCCATCAAAACATCACTTCCACTTGAACATGTTTTTCTTTTATTTTTGAAGCATGGAACTCTAAATCAACAATCGCATATTTCTAGCCATTGACTTCAACTTGCATTATAACTTAAACAGTATTGTTAAAGATAAAATAAACAAGGTGTTAATATTACATAACAAATAATAAACACATCATAAATTACCAGATTATAACTATATCATCAACATATACTTAATTACGTTAAACTTCTAACCCAATAAACGCAATAAGAGTTATTTTTTGGCTCTAAATCTTTTTTAAAATATAAACCTTATATCATTATATTATGGTATGTTATACGAAGGGCGTTATCGATTATTTGTTTGGGTTGCTCATCAACGTCCGTTCGTGCATGTACACCCTACACTTTGGCAGGGAATTCTCTCATACTTGAACGGGCTCGAAAGTAATTATTTATCCTGCTATTATAATATAAACCAGTCTTTACACAGCTCCGTTCGCGTTAAGAATAAAAATAATCTCTTTACCAAAATTCAGCACAGAAAAAATCATAAAAAGTTTAAACAATAGAACCATTACATAGGGGAGGTAGGGGAGCATTGGGCAGTCGGGAGGTTCGGGCACCACCTTGTAAATCGTGGCGTATGAAAGCTACTTAATTTTGAATACTGTGGTAGGCTAGCTTAGTAACTGGCAACACCGCTCAGGCTAATGTCATTTGCCATTTTGATTAGTTGTCAGTGTCACATGCCGTTGACCGTTTCGTGCGTGAAAAAGTAAATATTTTGACGTGATTTCTAAGGAAATAACAACGTAATCTGGGAAAAGACGTAAGTTTCTGTATTGTCATCTAGTTATGTGTTTGCGAAAGCTAATATTAACGTATAAATTAAGGTAATACATTAGACTACAAAAAACATATTTGAATTTATTTGTGAAATGAGGGGGTGGGGAGCATTGAGCACTAATTTTAGAGGGAGGTTTGGGCATGCCCAATGCTCCCGCCACAATTGTTTGTTTCGGCAATCCGTTTAAAATGTAGGTTCTGTCCGTTAAAATAAAATTACTTGGACGGGTTTAAATTGCGTATAAATATTGAATTTGAATCATCATCCATCATCCCAGCCTATATACGTCCCACTGCTGGGCACAGGCCTCTTCTCAGAACAAGAGAGCTTGGGCTGTAGTTCCCATGCGGGCCCAGTGCAGATTGGGAACTTCACACGCACCATTGAATTGCTTCGCAGGTTTGTCCAGGTTTCCTCACGATGTTTTTCCTTCACCGCAAAGCTCGTGGTAAATTTCAAATGTAATTCCGCACATGAATTTCGAAAAACTCAGCGAGCCGGGGCTTGAACCCACGACCCTCTGCTTGAGAGGCGATAGGTCAAACCACTAGGCCACAAAGACATCAAAACCAAATTGCCAAACCCAAAAATATGGTAATAAGGTTACTTTTGATAAGCCTATCTGAGTTATACCGAATATTAGATAAATTTTATTACTGAAGTAAGATATACTGAGTATTGAGTACTAAATCTTTAGTATTTGAGTACTTATAGTTTAAAACAGTTGATTGTTTGTCGATTTTATTGCAAGTTTTTATAGTTACATTATTAAAATTCAAGTATTTTACCATAAAAACAAGTATTTTCAAGTATTTTTTATATTAAGTGGCGTATTTAATACAGTGCCCAAACCTCCCATTAAGGTGCCCAAACCACCCGACCATTGGGAGGTTTGGGCACTTTTGACAGTGTTTAGAAAAACTCTTGCAATTTTGAGACTGATTACATAATTGTTTACGTTCTTCGTGATAATTGAAGCCAAATATATGTGCTACTAATATAAGAAGTAAAAAGTTGGTTTTGTTAAAAAATAGCATTTTTATTACGACTTAAGTAAAAAAGTGCCCAATGCTCCCCTATCTCCCCTACCCCACAATGGGCTTAGCCGAGAAAAAAAACCATAAGCGACGGACGGACGGACATGGCGAAATCATAAGTGAAAAATGAGGGTAGTAACGGTTTCTTATAATAAAAATCAACAAAAACAAACAAAAAACAAGAACGACGTGTATTTTGATAAACGGGACAAAAAAGGGATAAACAAAAATACGAGACGCGATACATAAATACGGTGATAATCTCGTATTTACGGGACATTTATTTATTCCAACAAAAAAATACAGCATTACAGTAAACACCAATGCGCTGTAAAATTCAAATTATACAAACAAAAACACACAAAATACATTTAAAAAAAAACTATGAATAGTTAGGGATTTTTGAACGTCGTCTTCGTCGCTACCCTAAAACGACGGAACACACACCCTCCAGCCAGAAGTCGGAGCGCAAGAACATCTTGTGCTTGGCACGCACTTGGGAGTCTAAATGAGCTGAGCTGAGCTGAGCCCTTTGAGACTCGAACGGGATGATGGACAGCTCTAGCTGGCCGGGGCCTTTACTGCCTCGCGGACTTGCTCGAACACCTTCTCAGGCGTCGTCTTCTTGTCCACCCGATACAGGTAGATGTCCACCCTTGGTACTGCAGCTTGAATACAAGACGACGCTGCAGGAACGGTCCCACGCTGATTGCGATTGCGCTTTAGACGGCGTTTCCGATTCACTACCGGAGTGAAGCCATCATCACGCGCAATAACTTTCGGCGCTGGTCGATCGGCGGCCGCAGGCTGCTCCTGCGTTCCCTTCGCAGAGTTTAGGGGGCGCGGGCGGCGAGATGCCGGCGCGTAGGTCTCTTTTTGCTCCCGAGATGATTTGGGAGCAACGGGAGCCGGCGTAGGCGACACGGGGTGGGTCGGCATGTTGACAATGCGCGCCAAAGCTGATACGGGTTCATTAACCTGCGACTGATTGATATGAGTTGCCTTCGTTGACATATAACAATGCTATTTCTTCAGGCTACGCCTTTTGGGTTTTTAAACTCCACTTTGTTCTTTACCGTCATCTTTTCCGGATTTCATCGCTATCTACGGTTTATTACAATAAAAATCAAAACAAGATCGACGTGTATTTTGATAAATGAGACAGAAAAGGGACGAAGAAAAATACGGGACGCGGGAAATCCCGTATTTACGGGACGCATAGAAATGCTATTTCTCCAGGCTACGCCTTTTGGATTTTTATACTACTTTGTTTTTTACCGTCATATTTTCAAGACTTCATCGCGCACGGGACCCTAAAAACAACCGTGTAATATATCCGTAGGCATAACTAATTTACATCGAAAATCCAGCTCATACAAGCGTTCAATTTGAAAAGGAATTATTCATGTCGACGAAATTATGAATATCATTTATACATGTGAATCTGATTGGGAAATATCGCGATGCGGCTTACTGGTTGTCGGCGCGAGTTCGATTTACGGCGTGGTAATGGCCAGCTGCTAACGTAATTAAAAAAACAAGCTTTAGTAAAATAAAGAAAAAAAAATTGGTGAGTCGGCGAGCCCGACTGAATTGCGAGTTCCGTTAAAAATTTGTAGGTATCTATGAAGTTGTAGAAGAGCTCGGCTCCTAAGCAAAATGTAAATACGCAGAATGCAGTCATTTTAGAATGACCTCTGACGTACACAGATTAATTAAGATATTCAGATTTTTCTCGTTATTTGTGCTATAAGAGCTACCTTCATTCCAATTTTTTTAAGTTTCTAGGACAACTATAAATACCCCAATAATTAGATTTATGTATGTGGCGTTCGACTGACCATTTCAAACTAATTCGCTTTCTGACCTCTCAATGAAATGACAATCACGATTTTACCCGTACGTCTAAACAGGGCTTTATGGATGTCGAGTTATTCCACTTTGACAGTGAAATCTAACCTTTATCGGCGAGTAGGTACTTTATCTGTAGCGCGTGATGGCCCTATTCATGGCCGTAGCGTTCCTGCTCCGCATGTACTCGTACGTAATATCCTAAAGAACGTGGCGGTACGCAGCACAGGTAGACCAGGGGCGAAAGGCGTACAGCAGGCGCTTTGTGGAAAATAAAAATATATTACCAGATAATTTATAGGTACATCTTTATGGAATATGCAAGAATATTTGTTATTTGTGCAAATGTAATCTTCATTGTGTGACAAACCGAGTTGTGGATTTTTTTAATATTTTCGAAAATACTATGAATGAACGTTTACAAGTTGGCACTTTTAAACGTTCATTCATTAGACAGAGAATTACAACACAATGAGCATAGAAAATCTATACCAAATTAAATTTTCTGATTTTTTGCTTATTTTAAGCTTTGTGATGAACATTCGGTAATATTAAATAAATATCACGGGACAATTCACACCAATTGACCTAGTCCCAAAGTAAGCTTAGCAAAGCTTGTGTTATGGGTACTAAGCAACGGATAAATATAATTATATAGATAGATACATACTTAAATATATATTAAACACCCAAGACCCGAGAACAAACATTCGTACTTTTTCATACAAATATCTGCCCCGACACGGGAATCGAACCCGGGTCCTCAAGCTTCGTAGTCAGGTTCTCTAACCACTAGGCCATCAGGTCGTCTATTAATATTGCCTTTAAATCATCAATGTTGCCATTTGCGGCGCACTTGACGGTCTGTCTGAAATAGTCATCATCCTATATACGTCCCACTGCTGGGCACAGGCCTCCTCTCAGAACAAGAGGGCTTGGGCCATAGTTCCCACGCGGGCCCAGTGCGGATTGGGAACTTCACACGCACCATTGAATTGCTTCGCAGATTTGTGCAGGTTTCCTCACGATGTTTTCCTTCACCGCAAAGCTCGTGGTAAATTTCAAATGTAATTCCGCACATGAATTTCGAAAAACTCAGAGGTGCGAGCCGGGGTTTGAACCCACGACCCTCTGCTTGAGGGGCGATAGGTCAAACCACTAGGCCACCACGGCTTAAATATAATGACGTCTGAAATAGTAATGGCGCCTAACAATGACAGGATGATAAAAAAACTAACTGCCCAGATTTGACCATTAGAACTCTACAGGTACCAACATGTAAAAGTTTATTGGACGTATATAAATTAAAATCGACATGCAAGATCTTTTTACATTGTTAGTTAGTGACAAAAGGTAAAAATTAAATAAGGGTGTTAAAACATAGATTTCGTCTGCTGTGAGTTTTGTCCACTATGCGGCACAAGAGTCACGTGGTATGACAAACCGAACTGGTAAGTAATAGGCGAATTTGGATGAAATACGGCCCGCGCCTATCGCGCTAGGGTTGGCTGTGGATTATTATGTATTTATTACGGTTGATACTGTATTTGAAATATATTACGCTTGTAGTTTTACAGCGAACGCTTGCAGGAAAACAGCGTTGAAATTATTTATTTATGGCGGTCCCACAGAAACTACATAATTTTCCCGGACAGTATACCTATGCTATAGTTCCCACGCGCCATCTTGTTCTGAGAGGAGGCCTGTGCCCAGCAGTGGGACGTATATAGGCTGGGATGATGATACCTATGCCACGTAAAGATACGTAATTTTGGTTTGTTTCTAACATACTCTACTATAAACGTACATCCTGCAAACTTACGTGGTTATAAATATTACTAAGATAGTAAGAAACAAGCTGAGCCGTGGTGGCCTAGGGGTTTGACCTATCGCCTCTCAAACAGAGGGTCGTGGGTTCAAACCCCGGCTCGCACCTCTGAGTTTTTCGAAATTCATGTGCGGAATTACATTTGAAATTTACCACGAGCTTTGCGGTGAAGGAAAACATCGTGAGGAAACCTGCACAAACCTGCAAAGCAATTCAATGGTGCGTGTGAAGTTCCCAATCCGCACTGGGCCCGCGCGGGAACTATGGCCCAAGCCCTCTTGTTCTGAGAGGAGGCCTGTGCCCAGCAGTGGGACGTATATAGGCTGAGATGATGAGTAAGAAACAAGAATGCTAAAACTAAATGGGAAAATAGAAAATAATTGTGTTTTATTTCCTAAATTATCAAAAGACGTCCTAAGATAAAATCGCCTATATCTTACCTTGGAACAACTCTATATACCTATCTGTGTTTTTTTACGTGTTGGTGTTCAATAAAGAGTCATTGTATTGTATTTTAAGACGTCTATGATAACGTATCCAAAATTAAATTAAACAACATAAGCAACTAACAATACAATTTTGTTGATACTAGAAACAATACAATGTTATTTTTTTTTATCAAGCAACACGTAACGATTCCTAAACCACACTCAACAGAAACCAAACCACAGATTTTATTCCCTACAAAGAACAGTATCGGAAGCCAGTTATAAATATTTATCTAACTTTGTACATTACTGATCCGTTCACGCCACAGCTCCAGAGTTCAGCGTTTGCCCAGTGTAAACTAAATTCAAACCTCTCAGCTCTGACAGCACGGTTCTATTTTCTGTTCGTTCAAAATGCAAAATCTGTGATGGCCAGGGCTGCCAACTGTCCCGCTTTTATCGGGATGTCCCGATTTCAAACACCTGTGTCCCGCATCCCTTCAATCCTGTGTCAATTTAGGCTACGGGCGCGGGAATTGTGCATTTTCCAGGGATAAGTAGCCTATTTATTATCAGCGATAGAACTTTCTATTCGTCTAAATATTTTTGGGCCCATAGGCCTCATCGTCTAACACACTGGGGATCACAACCGTTCTCACCACTCCTTTCTGTCACACGTTATAAGACGAGGGTAGAAAGAGATGGTGAATGACTTCGCGAACGTTAGCGCGTTAGACACTACGATTTCAGCAGCCCATATAAGCCAACAAATCCTGAAAAGGAAGTGGCGACAGTCTGTCCTTGTCTGTCCGAGCAGAGTCTGTTGGCAATCTGCTAGCTGAAGACTGCCTGGGCGTCCTCGAACCACATAGGCTAACGATGAGAATACAGCTGGCTCGATTGAACTCGGCTGGGCGAAGTTAGAAGATATTGCGCAAAATTGAGACAGTTGGAAAACTCTTCTGAATGCCCAATTTCCCTGAGGGATAACAGGAGACCATCATAATCCATTTAGTAGTTTCATAGATATCTTTACATCATCATTATCAGCTGAAAGGCGTCCACTGCTGAACAAAGGCTTCCCCCTTGATGAACTACAACTCGCCACTTGCATCCACCGGTTCCCGTGGTCAGTCCATCTAGCTAGTGGGAAGCCTGCCAACGCTTCGTTTTCCGGTTCGCAGTTGCTTCTCGAGGACTGTTCTACCCCAATTGCTTAAACCGCCCATACTATATATAGATATACAAGAGTTTACGTCGCTTTAAGTATTGGTACGGAAAAGTATACGATTAAAATGTAGTCCCGTCATTTTGATTTACTGTCATTTTGGTGGGGTGACACTCTTTCCCGGACCGGATAATACCGGGATGGAAATACAGACCTTGTTTTTGTGTACACGCCCATAGAAGCTCCTAAGCTGTCAGTTTCTTTGGGCGTGTACACAAAAAACAGGGCCGGTATTTCCATGTCGGTGTTATCTGAGCCGGGAAAGAGTGTCACCCATTTTGGTGCAAATGGAAAATGGGCAACTCGAAATTATACGTCAAAGCAGAAAAATTACAATTAGAAATACATCAACAAGAAAAATTGACCATACCACCATTTACCCTATGGTAATATACCATTTGTCCTATGGTAAAATTGTCAAATTTGATGACCACTTGTATTTACGTACACTCAGAAATATGACGAATTGTATAGATGTTCAACCCTAAATAAATTGTTTTAGGCCTACATATTAAGTTAAGACTTGATTTAGACAACGTTCACTTGATTCACTTAGTTATTGCTTATTCTTATTTCGTTATGCTCCTAATATTAACGGACAGTATTCCATTTGGGTTTAATTAATTTACGACAAAAATAAAACATGTGACAAAATTCACCTTGGTTGATACTGATTTGGTCCAAATTCAAAATGGTCAATTCAAGTGGATTTTCCATTTACACCGAATGACAGTAGATAAATAGACATTTTCGCCGGAGCCGATTTTAGCGAAGTCCCGAAAAATTGGTAGATTTTGCCACCCGGATGACGGTGTGGCGCAACGTAGCGTATTGTGGCGTGGTGTGGCGCGACGTGGCGTAGAATGTGGCGTGTGCCATTTTAATCAAGTTTCCGCTCCACCAAGCGGGATAAGCAGAGATGGCTGGCAGGTGCGCTGTACGCGATTTTCATATTGGCTCTGTTTACGCATTGAACTCATGTCGTGTAAAGTAAACTGCGCTGCGGGTGTAACTCTAACATGAAATTTACTTTTGGTCCTGCGATTTTTAGTGCATCGGCGGAAATACGGAAGAAGTTACGGGTACAAGCAAGTATATTAATATACACGTTTTAAAATTAATCCGGATAACTTCAGCAGTTAGTTGAGTTACCTACTTTGATTGAATACTTGTAGTTTACAAATGTCAGTGTATGGTAACACTGCTCGGTATTCAAAGCTTACCTACCATGTCAAAGGCGTGATTAGGTCTAAGCATAAATTTCAATGAAACATCTTTACCTACAGGGGTGTTCTGTCGAAATAACTAAACCATTTAGATACTATATACAACCTTACAAAAACAGCTACCTTCGCCTTATCAGTCAGAGTCATTAACCTCAAGACTATGCTATAGCTGACAAAAAACATGAATACTCAGAATTTATTTAATGTTTTTACGCAGTTTTCGGAGTCACAAGTTGGGGACCATTAATCCGTGTTAATGCGATCGAGTAATTAATAGCACGATGACATTAGGGGCACCAGCTTTCCTGAAATCGAGGGACATTCTTAGAAATATCGAGCAGTGATTAAATGAGTTATAAAAATACAAGTTTTTTTCTGAATGTACGTTTTGTTTACTTTTCAAATCAATTTGATTAGTAGAATTGGGTGAAATTCTTCTTGCGGCATTAGACTTGTAGACACTATAAGTTGAATAAAAATTTGACAGCAACTTAGGTTTCATATTGCATGAAAAAAAAATATATATATTGGTTTAAATAATACATTGTTACAATAGAACAAGGTTGGGGCCACCTTTTAAGCAAAACAATGCTTGTGTCAGGGGAACCCGCTCTTCCACAAGGTTTATTATTTATTAATCCGTATATTTTATAGCACTAATCGAGTTGTATCCAGTCAGTAAATTACTATTAATTGTATGTTGTTCCAAGGGGATGTCTTTGTTCAACAGAGGACATCTTTGTCATATTTTATCCCTGCTCATGTATTTGTATGTACGAAGTTCACTCAGTCAATCTGTCGGTATTATTATACATTTTAGTGCTACCACAGCCAAATCAGGATATTTCAGATATAAACTGCGCTAATTTTCCCTTACTACTCCACAAAAACCATGTACCACAGTTACACCTGTCCCTGTGTGACCATAATTATATTATTAAATTAAAAGCCCGCCTTCCACCCCTTGCTCATCAAACAACAATATATAGCACACAAACCTAACCATTACAAACACCACATACAATCATCATCATCATCCCAGCCTATATACGTCCCACGCTGGGCAGGACTCCTCTCAGAATGAGAGAGCTTGGGCCGTAGTTCCCACGCGGGCCCAGTGCGGACTGGGAACTTGACACACACCATTGAATTACTTCGCAGGTCTGTGCAGGTTTCCCCACGATGTTTTCCTTCACCGTAAAGCTCGTGGTAAATTTCAAATGTAATTTCGCACATGAATTTCGAAAAACTAAGAGGTGGGAGCCGCGGTTTGAACCCAGGATCCCCTGCTTGAGAGGACATAGGTCAAAACACTCGGCTACCAGATGTTTCACATAATTTTAGTTCCCATAATAATCGTGGTCACCCTAATCACTTACCACCGGATGAGTTGTTGCGGTCAAACCGACCACGAGCGATGTTTAGTAATTAAGATAGCATTAATTATTTCATTCATGATTTCTTGAAAGTTTACCTGGAACAAGGAAATGCACAATCCTACTAATATTATAAATGTGAAAGTTTGTGAGTGAGTGAGTGAGTGAGTGAGTATGTTTGTTACTTTTTCACGCTTAAACGGCTGGACGGATTTGGATGAAATTTGGCGAAAAGTTAGTTTATAATCTGGATTAAAACATAGGATACTTTTTATCCCGATATTCCCACGGGATAGGGATAAAATCTCGAAATAACAACCGCTAGGCTTAGTCATGAAATTTGGTATGTAGGTAGTTGGACGTCTGGAATAAAACATAGGTGACTTTTTGACCCGATATTCCCACGGGATACCTAGGGATAAAATTTTGAAATAACAACCGCTGGGCTTTGAGCCATGAAATTTAGTATGTAGGTAGCTGGACCTCTAGAATAATACAACCCTTAAATTTTGTAACAATGTTGTTTTAGTGAAATAAACATTTTTTCATTTTTTTCAACACAAAGGCTACTTTTTATTCCGATATTCCCACGGGATAGGGATAAAATCTTGAAATAATAACCGCTGGGCTTAGAGTCATGAAATTTGGTATGTAGGTAACTTGGACATCTGAAATAACACATAGGCAACTTTTTGACCCGATATTCCCACGGGATAACTAGGGATAAAATCTCGAAATAACAACCACTGGGCTTAGAGCCATGAAATTTGGTATGTAGGTAGCTGGACCTCTGGAATAACACATAGGCTACTTTTTATTCCGATATTCCCACGGGATAGGGATAAAATCTCGAAATAACAACCGCTGGGCTTAGAGGCATGAAATTTGGTATGTAGGTAGCCGGACGTCTGGAATAACACATACGCTACTTTTTATCCCGATATTTCCACGGGATAGTTTTGAAAGAAAGAAAAGAAAGAAAATACATTTATTCACAACACAAGACACAACAATAGTATTAAGTACAAATAGACAACACGTAGGAAAGTTGTGTCATTGCGGTTGTGAATAGGACACAACCCAGGTTTTGTAACTAAGGGACCCCATACATCAGTGTATTATTGTTATTATTATTTTGTAATTTTTTCTTTAATTGTATACTTACTGTAGTTTTTAGGTATTTTATTTGTACTTATTTTATTTTGAAAAAATGACTTTCTGCCAAGCTTCTTGCGGCGCATTCTTCTTGGCAATGATGGTCTTTCCGAAAGTGCTGGTATTTAAAAAAATGACGTGTAAAAGTGCCCATTGCGGCCTATTTACTGAATAAATGATATGAATTTGAATTTGGATAGGGAAATTTTTTGAAATTTTAGCACTGGGTTTAGAGTCTTGAATTTTGTACAGTTATTCGCAACACAACCTCAATGAAGACCACGATATAAATTTTGGAAATTTCCAAGGGAATTTTGTAAAATCCCGAAAATTTCAATTGCAACTACCAGACCGATAGTTTACGCGTGCGAAGCCGCGGGTAAAAGCTAGTTATTCATAAAATTCATACTTATCGCGGCATAATATTGAGATATATTAAGTTGTTAGTGACCCTGACTACGAAGCTAGCGGTTGCGGGTTCAATCCCCGCGACAGACAAACATTTGTATGATGAATTCGAATGTTTGTACTTGAGTCTTGGATGTTTATATGTATTTAACTATATATTTATCTATATAAGTATGTATGTCTATCCGTTGTCTAGCACCCATAGTACAATATTAGTACAAGCTTTGCTTAGTTTGGAGCTAGGTCAACTGGTGTGATTTGTCCCAAAACATTTATTTCTTTATTGGAGACCTAATACAATAAATCTATAGTACTTATATAGTCTATAAGACGAGCGTGAATGGGAACGTCGGAAGAGGATGGCCTAGACGAACCTACCACGATCAAATCGGGGACGTTCTGAAGAAAGGTCGGGTCAGGAGTATTCTAAACCGACGTGCATGCATGAAAAGATTGATGAATGTAGAGGAAGCGAGAGTTGTATACCAGAATTGTAGCAAGTGGAAGGATGTAGTCTCTGCTTTGTAATACAGTAAAAAAAAAAAATTGTTTTTTTTTTATTATGTGCTAGACTAGACCTTACCCGTGGTTTTGCGCGCGTAAAAGTATCCGGCAGTTGAATTTGAAATTCAGGGCTTTTACTAAATTATAATGGGAATACCCAAAAATTACTTACTTATTAATTTATTGAAGTTGCATTAAAACGTAATTTAGTTACTAAATATAATAATTAAATATAATAGATATAGGTACCTTTGTTGTCGGCCCTTTAGTCTTTTCACTGTAGTATTTTTCTTGTTTCTGATGTAATGTGAACTGTTCAGAGACTAACTGCAAGAGATCTCTTTAATCTCTCTTGTGTCTAGACACAGATATGTGCCAAATATAAGGCTATCTTTTTCTATTTTTTATTTTAATCTGTAGAATTTGTGTTATTTGCAACAAGGCCGAGACCAGAATGTAGTTTTTTATCTTTATTTCTGAAATACGAGAGGTAAAAGGATAAGTTCGCCTTTGTTACTAGACTACCGCCTCGCCATAGTTACTGTCAAACTAACTGAATCGTGACCCAATGTGGAACCCTTTCGTAGAAAAAGTCATGTGACATCGCATTGCTTGACGAGGGAATTCATTATGACACTTACTGTGAAAACGTTTTACGGTTTCTAAGGAAACAAATGGTTCGTCTGTACACCTCATTATCTTCTTATCTGTTATTTAATGTGTTATAATGAAATAAATTATTGAAATCCGACACAAAACCGTTTATTAAATATTGCGAATACAATATCACTTACGTTACGACGGTAAATTTCCACGCCCGTTTCATAACATTCATTCATGAAAATACGCTTTGACGGCACTTTATTGGCATCTTACATATTACTCCGAGTTTAAATTAACACGCAAACAAAAACCCGGCAACTACAAATCAGGAATGGTTTTCTTATGTATCAATTACAATATTTTATTAATTCTCATAACTTACGTTTACAATATAATGTATATTGACGATGATGTACTTCCAACTGTATATTTCAGAATCATTTTTAGCGTTCTTCTTGGGAATGATGGTATTTCCGAAAGCGCTGGTAAAGTCCAGTCAAGTCAAAATATCTTTATTCAATTTAGGCTATAACAAGCACTTATGAATGTCAAAAAAAATCTACCACCGGTTCGTAAAACCTTCTGTTAGTTTAAAAAACCGGCCAAGAGCATGTCGGACACGCCCAAAATAAGGTTTTGTAGCCATTACGAAAAAAATGAGTAATATTTTTCTAAGGATTTCGTAGTTTAGTTTATACGGAATCTTCCAAGTTTAGGTATATTTTATACCTTAGGCTGCTATTTACTCTTAAACTACTAATAATTCTCAAGTAAACTTAGCCGTTATTCTTTTACTTGAAAATTTGATAAACTTACTACCATTCTAATTTTAAAATTTTCCACCCACCGGTTTAGATTTTAGAGGGAGGGGGGACGCTCGATTTCAATGAAAATTTCCATTTTAAAGTTGAATATTTTGCAAACAGATCACTGAATCGAAAAATCGTTTTTGCAACCCCCTAATGATTTAAAATAATTTAAAAATAAATGATTTAAAAGACCTATCCAACGATACCCCACACTATAAGGTAGGACGAGAAAAAAAAAACACCCCCACTTCACCGACACACGCGGACGGCCGGACAGACAGACAGACAGACATGGCGAAACTATAAGGGTTCCGCTTTGCCATTTTGGCTCCGGAACCCTAAAAATGACGTGTAAAAGTGCCCATTGCGGCTTAACTATTTACTGAATAAATGATTTGAATTTTGAATTTGAATTCAACCAGACGTATCCGTCGACGACACCCTATCAGGATGAGCTAGTCTGGGAATGCAGACGCAAGCATGATTAGCAAAACACATAGCTAGTAAATACAGTAAAACAAATATATAGTTATACTATAGTGCATAGATCAGATGGCCGTTGGGTAGGGCCGAAAGGTTCTCAAATGGAGGCCGCGGATCGGCAAGCGCACCGATGGAGATCCACCAACGAGAAGGATGGATGACCCGAGGCCGTATTGCCTAACGTTTCTGTCGCTCGCGATCGCAATCAAATGACAGTTTTTGTATGCGACATCTGTCATTTGATTGCGAGGCAATACGGCCTCTGCTTAAAGCCGCGGGTTCACGGTTGATGCTGCCCGCTTCCCACCGAAGCAACTGATGATTTAAAAGAACTGATGGTTGCTATGACCTTTAAGAGAGAAAGACAGAGAAAGGGAGAGAGATTTGAACGAAGTCAAAATACCACAAACGGGACTTATCACGCTAAAGCTCAACTAGAACTCGCTAAAGCTTTCAACCACATAACAGTGGCCGTGGTCACGAGTAGACTGAAGTGTAGGGTGTCAAGTCTGCCGAGCAGCGCGAGTCCTTTGAACTACCCGCACTTGGTCATTGGTTGGTGGTTGGTCTTGGTAGTTTGTAGTATTTTGACTATGAGTGAAAATCACGAAAGCTTAAAACGTCCGATTTAAACGTATTTATATAGATCCACGCCGCTTGGGTAAGCCACCACATGGTCCCCCTTTGCCCTCTTTCCCCCTCTGGTGAAGATCGAAAGAGTCCGATAGGTACAGTCGGCGCATGCCACATTGCGGGGATCTTTGGAAGCCTATGAACAGCTACTTTCCTTAAAACAATTTCCTTTCTCAATCAAAATGGTTTCGCACGAATTTCGACAAAGGAGCGATAGCAAAAGAAGCACAATACCTAATACATACGCTACAAAGTAATAAGCGAGCTGGGGCGTGCCCGTCAAACGCACGCGCCCATTACGCCCGGGGCGGGGGAAGAGATGAGAGAACAGCGATTTTTTAACCCGCGACGCAAAAAGAGGGGTGTAATAAGTTTTAAGTTTGACCGTTACGTGTGTCTGTCTGTCTGTCTGTGGAAACGTAGCTCTTAAACGGGTGGACCGATTTGAATGCGGTTTTTTTATTTGAACGCACTTGTGATGGTTCTAGCGATGGTTCTGAGACATGTTTCATCAAAATCGGTTCAGTCGTTTTTGAGATATAGACATTTGTACAAGCTTGTAATTAACTTGGCGTGTAGTAGCGGTAAAAATCTAGCATATTCGTGTTTTTTTAATTACTGGCACTTGAGTTATCCCATCTTAGGCCTCTAGGTTGGCAACGCATCTGCAATACCCCTGGTGTTGCAGACGTTTATGGGCGGTGGTGATCTCTTTCCATCAGGAGACCCACTTGCTCGTTTTCCATCCAGTCGAATAAAAAAAACCTCTCATTATACTACTTACTCTACTTAGGTACTTCTTTCTATGATGGATGATTAAAGGTTGCTTGGAAGGGATCACTCTGAAGCGATAAGACCGCCTATTGCTTACCCTGGAATTTTTTATCTACTTATGTATTATGTATATTGGTACTTTTGTTTTCTGTACTGTTTACTATATTGTGATGTTTAATAAAGAGTTATTGTATTGGATTGTATTTGTAACATTAACCGACGCCAGATATAAACAAAACTACAATTACTGAACTGATTTTGATAAAATTGAAATCTATACTTAAACGTTATCTCGTACCCGAATAGATAATTCAACGTTCCATATACGAAAAATGACTTAAGTCTCATATCAATTCTGTGCACTACTGTATAGGTCATTTACTTAACAGGTTCATAATCTGACGAGGCACATGTGCCTCATGGGTGGTTTCACTGGTACGTCCATGCAGCACATGTGCCTCTTAGCAATGTTGTATCTTAATACGAAACTTTACGAGCATTAAAGTCATCATATTTACTATGGGACGTATCGAAATTGCAAAATGCTTCGGAACCATGATTTTGTGAAATTTTTCAGCTATACCGCCTTCATATCGCTTGTTACTTATCCCACCGCCTAAGTAATGCCTTACTAATGACTGTGTGTTGAGATTTTTCGCCCCACTCATAAATATGCATTAATGATGGCCTCTCCAAACGTTAAGTATAATTTAAATTTCAACATCCGCCGTACCTGCGTTAAATTTAGAATAAAATTATAAAGGAAAGTGGAAAATGAACATCTGGTCTCCAGATTTTTATGATGCCCATTTGTTATTAAGTTCTTCGCTGAAACAGCGACGTGTCTCTGGTCACCTTAAAGACCAGGGGGCCTACTACGAAATTCGAAGTTCGTATCGTACCGTCCCTCTCACTCTCGTAATGAATAACATAAGCGTCAGCGGGATGGCAAGAGACGAAGTTCGAGTTCGGTTGCCTGTCAAGAAACCTTTCATTGCGGAACGCTGAAAAGGTTGAATGTACTCATCATCATCATCATCAGCCGGAAGACGTCCACTGCTGGACAAAGGCCTCCCCCTTAGAACGCCACAATGAACGACAACTCGCCACTTGCATCCACCGGTTTCCCGCTACTCTCACGATGTCGTCAGTCCACCTGGTGGGAGGCCTGCCAACGCTTCGTCTTCCGGTTCGTGGTCGCCACTCGAGGACTTTTCTCCCCCAACGGTTATCTGTACTACTTTATCAATATTACATAGCGCACATAACATTTAATACCTTATTAACTCAAAATGCTTCTGTATTACATAATGAGTTCTATGTAGAGGTAAGATTAAAATTATTAATCAATACAGTTTTATTTTGACTTAATAGGTATTGAATGTCATGTGCGATGCGAGGTACCTCTTTCAATTTAATTATTATGCTTTTTTAACAAGCTCTAGTTATGATAACAAGCCAGTTATCTGCTCATTAAAGACTGAATATAAAAATGTTATACAATATACGTCATTACAAGTTGTTTTTTATACATTTAACTTAAAATAATTGTGCAAACGTTTTCGATGTAATTTGTCGTTGTAATGTAATGAAGACCATTGAGAGATCAAAAGGGCATCTCATATAAGTTAATAAACATACAAAAGTAAGCTTTATCTTGTGACAACAAATTGTTCCAAATATTTTATTATAAACATTTAACATTATATATGTAAAGGGCCAATTTAAGGTAGACTTCCGACTAGAGTGGCTCTATCGCAACGGCCGCAGCGTCAGAGCCGCTACGTCAGTGTCGCAGCGGCTCTGACGCAGATTGGCTTCCGAGCAACGCGACTCCGGTGTCAGTTTGTTGTTATTCCATGCAAAATATCCTCAAAACCACGTGCGATCCCAGAGATTGCGCGGCAGTGCTTGCGCAAACATGGCACGGCTGCTATCGCTCGGCGATACTGACGCGGCGACAGTGACGCTGCGTTCGAACGTTACTTCATACGTTTCCGTACTGCATAATACTATCGCTCTATCGCCGCGTTACTGTCGCTGCGTTAGTGACGCCGTAGCCGCTCTACTCGGAAGTCTACCTTTAGATTAGGTACGTTTGACATCAGCCAGTTTTAGTTTCATTGCCTCAAGTACAGTTGTAGTTATGAGAAAAAAAATTGTGTGCCCGCTGTTACGGTAGGTACTTTAAGTAACTTACCATAATAAGCTAACCAAGAATAACATGTCAAAGAAGGATAAACTTAAAACAAGGAAGGAATATGAAAGCTGAAGTCAGCCATATTGCTCGAAGTACAGATATCGCTGGTGGAGAATAAAAGTCCTCGAGTTGCGACCACAAACCGGAAGACGCAACGTTAGCAGGTCTCCAACTAGATACTGACAACGTCACGGAGTTGTGGGGAACCGGTGGATACAAGTGGCGAGTTGTTCATTGTGGCGTTCTAAGGGAGGTACATATTTGTTGAACAGTGGACATCTTCCAGCTTAATGATGATATGAGAAAGTTACATCACCATTAGGTATTATGTCACCGACCGTAGAAACTAAGTTACTGCACTATATTCTTCCGACCATGTGGCTTCCGACCTGAGGGTCTATTAATGCGTAACGTTTCCGACGCTCGCGATCGCAATCAAATGACAGATTTCGCATACAAAAACTGTCATTTGATTGCGATCGCGAACGTCAGAAACGTTAGGCAATACGGCCTCTGGTCGCTAACATTAGTGATGTGCAATGTCAATAAAAAACTTTTTTTAAATTGAGTTTTCAGATATGGAGTTCCCATACATAGTTTTATAGTTTTATTTGGAGAACAAACAGAAATAGATGTACAATCATAGTTCTTATGTTCTAAATTCTTATAAATCACATTGATCTACCTCCTCGAGAGCTCTCACTGAGAATTATAATAAAGTAATTCGACACTGACAGTGTGTGCTGCAAAGATTTTAGAAAAGAGAAAAAAAAAACGAAATAAAATTAACAATAGAAAAGTTCCAATGTCTAGATTTAACTACACTGCCAACAGCGCGATAACCCGACCATCAGTAGCCAACAGTGAAGTACAAAAAAAAGATATACAAAAAAAACAACAAGATAAGTATAGTAAAACAAAAATTATTCTGACGCTGACCTTCAACAGCGGGAGACGTCAAACCCCAAATGAGGCAATGCTAGAGGCATGCAGGTATAGCTAATACAACGTTAAAACTTGGACAGTTTGTATTGCACATCACTATGTTAGGTAGCCACCAAACTACCCGCCTGATAAAGTGGTATACTGATGACCACAACCACTCTGCCAAGAGTGTGCCGACTTAGGAGAGGAGGGAGTTCTGTATCGTAGACGAAGACGTGAATCAAATTTGCCCGAGGATTATGAACGGTCAAGACAAGTATAGTTCAGTATGTTGGTAATACGAGCCCATAGAAGCCATAACTCTGTACCGCAAGGGCAAATAGAAGCCTGATGCTATCCAGTACAGGGTTTGTAACACCTTAAAATGATTTAATTACATGGGAGTTTTAAAAAAAGTGTGCCTTTTCCTTCAAAATGTATTAAATTTTTTCATAATTTATGAGTCCTTTCTGTGTCGCCCATACCGAGTGTATGAAAAAAACGTCACAAAACTGACTTTTTGTTTCGGTCATTTTTAGGGTTCCGTAGCCAAAATGGCAAAAACGGAACCCTTATAGTTTCGCCATGTCTGTCTGTCCGTCCGCGGCTTTGCTCAGGGAAAGCTGTAATTTTGCACGAATATATATGTAAACTATGCTGACAAAATGATACAACAAAAAATTCAAACATTTTTTTAGAGTACCTCCCATAGACGTAAAGTGGGGGTGTTTTTTTTTTCTCATCCTACCTTGTAGTGTGGGGTATTATTGGATAGATCTTTTAAAACCATTAGGAGGATGCTAAACGATTTTAAAGTGCAAATTTTCATTAAAATCAAGCGTCTCCCCCCCCTCTAAAATCTAAACCGGTGGGTGGAAAAATTTGGAAAATTTAAGTATATAGCAGTAAATATATCAAACTTACAAGAAAAACTATAACGGTTAAGTTTTCTTGAGAATAATTAGTAGTTTAAGAGTAAATAGCAGTCTAAGGTATAAAATATATCTAAACTTGGAATAGGTATTCCGTACAAAATACAAAATCCTTAGACAAAAAAAAAACTAAAATTGAAAACAAAAGGTAACTACACCTTTTTGTGAAAATGCCCATGACCCCATAGACTTGTCTCTGGCAAAAATAATTCTTACTATTCTTATCTATTCTTAAGAATAGGTGACTGACGACCGTCAGACAATGTACAGCCTAAAACCACTGGAGCTGGAGACTTGGAATACGGCAGATTCATTTTTTGAGGTTTCTAAAATTCATAGTGTAGTAAGAAGAGACCATTACCGTAGGTACGGGACATAGTAATATTTTATAAAGTGGAATATGGGTTTTTCTATGGGGAGAGAAGGAGCCGAGGAATGTAATAACTAATGACCTGATGTTACATGGGGGCAAGTACAGGACAGGAGCACACTATGCGGTTAACCGCGCGGTTTTAGCGCGCCGTCCCTTTTCAAAGAATCGCTTGAGAAAGAGACGGCCGCAATAAAACCGCTCGGCTAACCGCGTAGTGCGTACGTAGCCTAAGAGAGGTTCAAAAATGACTAGCACTTATAAAATAACGAGCAAGTTAAGAGGAAAATCAACAGACATTTATCCTTATCTTTACTATATTATACCTACCATATTACTGTTACTATACAACATACAAAATTTGTATGTTTGTCTGTTCCGCTTCACGCATTAACAACTGAATCGGTGGCGATGAAATTTTGCATACACCATAACTAGAAGACCATGATAAATAATGGTATACCTTTTATCCCAAAAAAATGTTATTCCCGAGAATGCGATAAACAAATTCTTCGCAAGCGAATTCGCGGGCAACAGCGAGTTGTTTATAATTAAGATAAATCTGAATAAAATAATAAACAATTCGATAAGCTTTAATCGTACATAAACAGCTCCATTCATTACGGCTTTATTTTTTCGTTCCGTTCATTAATTAGTCTTTATAGGTATCGCCGACTATTAATTACATTGTATATTAATTTATAAGCTTTTATTTGACATCATTTAATTCGGTTTGCAGGCAAACTCGGTGATAGAATGACTTATTAATGTTATAGTGGACTGAAAACGTTGTTGATTCGCGGACAAGATTTTATCCTGAACTATGTAGAAATTGTACACTTTACGACTCATTTACTGTCACATCTTTGAACCAAAATTTGGTACGTTCCCACAAGTTGCCAGAAAATAGCATCAAAACGAATGAAATGCACGCAACAAATGAATATTTCTAATGGCTAAGCACAAAGAGAGCGTGTTGCCTTCTCCTGACATATTTTTAAGTGTATATGTTTACAGCGCAGGTTGGTAAGATAGTTTCATCATCATCATCATCATCATCGTCAGTCGAAAGACATCTACTGCTAGATAAAGACTTGAATTAACATTGGACTACTGCACCTTCACCACATAACAAAACCAAGGCAGTTTTAACATAATTAAACTGTAAGTATATTCACTATCACTAATAAAAATGGCCATACTTAAAACCAAAACCACTTATG
The DNA here is from genome assembly GCF_025370935.1 of Choristoneura fumiferana. Classification (NCBI taxonomy): domain Eukaryota; kingdom Metazoa; phylum Arthropoda; class Insecta; order Lepidoptera; family Tortricidae; genus Choristoneura; species Choristoneura fumiferana. The sequence continues at coordinate 5,074,565 of NC_133489.1, forward strand.
ATTCAAATACGAAGCATTTTCGGGTTTTGGAAATAGACGTGCTTGTTGATTGGTTAAAATTCAGAAACAAAGCAGGGATTGGTTTGCGCGCGTGATGCAATGTCAGATGACGCGCAGAACACGGTTTTAAGGCTACTAGAACACGCAAGGCCATTTTTCTAACGCAGTTACAGTGTATACATATTTTTGTAACTTTGAACCTATCGAGATCTTTATAGTTGACTACATTATCTGACATTAACATAACTCTAATGTCAATGATTGTGTGTTTGATTGACACCGCATAAATCTACTTAAGAGTCGTCACGAAACAATTAAGGAAGTTTCCAACGAAGGGTGTTCCATCCGACAAAGAATCGACGTGACAGGTGTACTAAGTGGGGAGGGTCTGGGGTGGAGTCAGAGTATAAACATCCTATACTAGTGAACGAGCCATTTTTGTAAGTATACGTGCCGTGTAGTGTTTGAAATCCACAAGACTATCTTTTACCAAGGAAGTGTTTACTATAGTAAATTGACTAGCTATTGACCTCTATTCACCTGATGCTGATAAAAGTGCTGATGAAACCAAAGGTATAACTCAATGGCTCAGTAACAGCCTATTCAATATAGCCCTAAAGAGTTTTAGATTAGATTTGTCCAGGAATGTATGTAGATGATATGATGAGAGCAAGTACCTAATAATGTTTCAGTATTTAAAACTTGTCCCAAAAATTATGTCTTATACTATTTATTTGCACTTACACATGTATACGCTGTCCGTGCGAATTTCAGGACGGCAAATGAAGAGTCGACACATTGTTTATATAATATCTCACATGGTTATTGGATAAAGAAAAATAAAAACTAGGCACCGTTAGCGTCCTATTAAGTCTTTCTACTTCTACATTTATTTGTGGCTAGAGAGCGTTGTGAAATACAAATGAATGCCCTACTTACTACATCATGACTAGATTCGAGTATTTTTTCCGTTGGCACGCCTTAGGTTTTTAATGTATGGTTACCATAACGGTAAACTAGAAAACAAATAAGATAGCATCGTGGTAAGCACCACAAATGCCCAGGACGTCTGCAATATCCGCTGAATTTCAACCGCAGTTGGCTGTTGCCAGCTTTCAGAAATGAAATTTCAGAGGAGAGTAATAAGAATAGGCCTTTGGTACTCAAAGGGTGAGAGGCTTCTACAGGAGCGAAGCTGACAAGTGCAGAATTTGGCCAATGATCGCCATCATATCGGCTGTAGGATGTCCACTGTTGGACATAGGCCTCCTCCATGACCTCCAGTTGCTTCGGTTGGAAGTAGCTTGCATCCACCGTGAACCTGCCATTACATTTGTATAAATTCACTTAGGTACGTATTGCCCTATTGATTAAGCTTTTATTATCATCTGGCTAGTGTAAAACCTTCTGTTAAATATTAGTTCTCTCTCACGACCCAACAATTTCATTTATACGATTAAACCTTAACCATAAATTGCGATTGGTGCGGCCAACGATAAAATGTTCTTAATTAAAGGAATTATTGGGGCCGAGCGCGGCTTAAAGTAACGCGGCAGTGCCGTCAATAACGCTATTACTTCATTAAGCTCTGCTCCACTATTTTGCATAAATGTAGTTTTATTCTAGCCTTTATTTAAGCTCTAATGTAGAGTTTTTGCAAGACTAACGTCCATAGAAACATTATGTAGTGAGAAGTACTTGTTGTCCAACGTCCAAAATTAGCTCGCATAATTAAATCGGTGGATACTCAAGTTATAGTCGATAAAACATTGATACACAAATGTGGTAAGTACATTATTATACTTATGCATATTGTAAACTCACCTACTACACTAAAAACTATTCGAATTCAAATTATTTATTTTCATGTAACAAAGACACATAATAATAATATGTACTATGTAGCTTCACTTGTTCGTCAAAAGAAATTCGCTCGACCTAAAAAGACATCAGCTACTATAAATTATTACTATACTTACTATAAATTCTACTTTGCACCCTCATAGCGCTACTTAATAAAACTCTTCAATTTATTCTGTTTTACTCTTAAACATTTATTGACAGTCTGTCAATGTTCCAGTTTCCGAAATATGAATTCAATATCAATATCTCATTCCTGAATATTCGCGCCTCATTTCGGAACGAAAGTTCGATAATTTAATTAGGTCATTTCTGATGACCTACGATATTTTAAGGCATTATTGAATATTTATTATACATTTACTATTCAAGCTGGTGCAGCAGCAGAGGTGGCGGAAGAACTCAAAATAAACAAATACAAAGACCTCGGCTCTGAATACAACTTTGTTCCATACGGGGTTGAGACCTTAGGTCCGTGGGGGCCCAGCGCAAAAAATATACTTAAAGAATTATCCAAACGTCTCTCGGATACCACAGGGGACCACAGAGCTGGCAGCTTCCTCGCACAGCGTATCAGCATTGCTATACAGCGAGGAAATGCTGCCAGCATCTTTGGGTCCATGCCGCGGGGGGATACTTTTTCAAATTTCTTTTAGTTATACTTTAGTTATTAGTTTGTTTTACTTTTATTAATATTTTTAAATTAGTCTAGTTTAAATTTATTATTGTGTTCCATACCTAAATAAAATTTATACATTTTTTGCCCTTGAAAAAGACTTTGAGTCTATGGTCGTTCGACCGACACACGAAAAATACCAAAAAATACACACAAGAAAAATATAAAAAAAATAACTAAAAAGCAGCCTCATATAACATGCATGTGATCAAAACCACCAGACCAGTCTAGCTTCCAGCTTTTTATTGTCATCAGAAATGACGCGCAAATGCCAAATTTTAAGTCAACACTACAATAAGAAGATTACAGTTTGACGAGTAACACTAAATGTACAGTGCTTTCATTCTAGCATGGTGCAGGTGACACTTGATGAACGTTTCGTTTTACTCAGAAAAAGTTGCTGCGGTTTAAATATATGGAAGTATTTTTCAGTTGTAGCCTGAATATGACTGGCGTTAAATATTTGAACATATAAAGAACTATGTTGTACGAAATAAATTTAAGCCATCAGATTTTTATAATCAATTAATTCAGTTCATAGCACAATTAAGTAAAGAAACGTAATATGCATGTAACGTAACGTTTAGTGATGGGACCTAATGGATCTTTAATTATATTGGTACTTATTAATTGGTAAGTAACGAATATTCTTGCAAACTCCGTTTAGCCTTACTTAAGTGGCAAATAATATTCCAACCTAGAATTTCATTAATATTCTCATCAAAATTAGCGTAATAATCGGACTAATGATGACATTAATTATGATTAAGATTTTAAATTATTAGCTTTCTCGACTCAAACTTCGACACTTTGACTCTCTAGTCTTGTGATATTGACAGCTGTCACCCGCACCATGCTACAATGAAAGTACTGTAATGCATGTAAAATTGTTTAAAGATAAATAAAAAAAGAGGGTGAAGATCAAGTTCAAAAATATTCATAGATATCTACTTACAGATGAAGTTTATAAAGCGTGTAGTAAAAATAATAAAGGAAATCCAAGAACGCACGGAAAATTTTACCGGGATATTAAGGCGCAAAATTTGTCAACACTGAATTATCACAAAACCTTAGGAGCTGATTCAATTTGCGAAAACGAAAATTCCCCCTGTAGTCCAGGCTTAAAAAACGAGTTTACATGTCGTATTTTATAATGTTAATGCGCCCTAATAAGGGATCAGGGAGGGCCACCATAAAGCCAACCTTCTCGAAATACAGCCGCGAAATACCCTCGGTAACCAAAAGGTATTGAAGGTGAATAGAAAACAAATGTCGGGATAAAATGGGTATGTTTTTTGACTGTGATTTTCACGGACTTTCGCTGAAGAAAACACGACCAACACTATATACTAACATAACATCATTTTATTTACACATTCTCGATCGAATGTTTAGGTAAAGGTAGCTATGTATGTATGGTTTAATACTGCTAAATCGGCAAACATTACATACGTAACCAAAAAGGAAAAATAAATGTAATTTTGTAAATAGATAAATAAAATTATTTTTTTAAGATAGATACAATACAATATGAACATGAAATAAGAACCAGAAAATAACTTGTTGCGTGTTTTGAACCACTGAATTTTGACTGTAATGATAATGTATTTATAAAATAATTTTCGTATTAACTCTTATTAAATATTATGTATAAATTCATCATCATCATCATCCCAGCCTATATACGTCCCACTGCTGGGCACAGGCCTCCTCTCAGAACAAGAGGGCTTGGGCCACGCGGGCCCAGTGCGGATTGGGAACTTCACACGCACCATTGAATTTCTTTGCAGGCGTGTGCAGGTTTCCTCACGATGTTTTCCTTCACCGCAAAGCTCGTGGTAAATATCAAATGTAATTCCGCACATGAATTTCGAAAAACTCAGAAGTGCGAGCCGGTGTTTGAACCCACGACCCTCTGCTTGAGAGGCGATAGGTCAAACCACTAGGCCACCACGGCTTACTGTATAAATTGCTGTGCCCTAATGGGGCTCATGTCTTGAATCTAATTATTCTATGTAAGACCTGATGTACGACATGATTACTATGTACTAAATTAATCATGAATTATAACGATATAAATAAGACTGACCATTTTTATAAGCGTCGCGTGACGGTTGACCAATTCCACTCCTGCAATTTGGAAAAGAACTTCCAAATTCAAATAGGAAGCGTGCTGGGCACCCCCGTTGCCAAGTTATTGCATCTACGCTACGCTTTTATTTGACCGAGAAGTGTAGCATGGAAAATAAAAAGCTTGTAATAAAGTCTATTCAGCCAGTCACAATTTCTTGACAATATTATGACTATATTTTCAGTGGTGGGTTGCGGCTTTCGCTGCCCTTCAATATAATCAGAGATGTACTTTATCCTACTTCCTACTAATACTCGTATATAAATGTGAAAGTTTGTGAGTGAGTGAGTATGTTTGTCACTTCTTCACGCTGAAACGGCTGGACGGATTTGGATGGAATTTATAAAAAAGTTAGTTTATAACCTGAATTAAAACATAGGATACTTTTTATCCCGATTTTTCCACGGGATAAGGATAAAATCTCTAAACAACAACCGCTGGGCTTAGAGTCATGAAATTTGGTATGTGGTAGCTGGACGTCTGGAATAATACATAAGCTACTTTTTATCCCGACATTCCCACGGGATAGGGATAAAATCTCGAAATAACAACCGCTGGGTTTAGAGTAATGAAATTTGGCATGGGTGTTTTAATTTAACGTCAATGAAAACCACGATGTAATTTTAGGGAATTCCCACGAGAATTTAATAAAATCACGGAATTTCAATTCAACTGCTGTATCTAATGATTTACGCGTGCGAAGCCGCGGGTAAACGCTAGTGGTTGATAGTAAAGTTAGCAACCATGAATTTGAAATTGGAGTAGTGAAGATGACATTCATAGGACAAGAGTCCTTATCGTCTGGCGCACTCGGAATCACGATCGTTTTAGGGTTCCGTACCCAAAGAGTAAAAACGGAAACCCTATTACTGACTTCGCTGTCCGGCCGTCCGTCCGTCTGTCACCAGGCTGTATCTCATGAACCATGATAGTTAGACAATTAAAATTTTCACAGATTATGTATAACTGTGGCCGCTATAACAACAAATACTAAAAACAGAATAAAATAAATATTTAAGGGGGGCTCACATACAACAAACGTGATTTTTTTTGCCGTTTTTTGCTAATGCCTAATGAATGTTGTATAGACTCGCACTTAGCCGGTTTTTTCACTACTTTCTGTCTCACGGTATGGGCTGAGAGTAAAAAGAGATGGTGAATGCAAGGGCGTTAGACAATGCGGCCACAGATCCAATAAAAAAAATGTTATAAAATTTATAGACGTTTAATGCAAGTTAATTACCGTTTCTGAGCGTGGCAGTTATTGTTCGTGACGCTTCGCCGACTTTATCAGAGGTCAATTAAGATCATTCGAACAGAATAAAGTCATAAGATCGCAGGGTCGAGAGGGTACGAGATAAATATGCAAAAAACACTAAGTTTTTTTATACTTGACAGATGATAAAATAAAAATTGTCAGAAACAAACCATTATAGCTTCTGTTACGCAGAAAGCGACGCTCCAATTTAATATAATCAAAAAAATATAGAATCATCTTTATTTTGCGTACCTATGAGTTCAATGATTACGAGAATAAAGATTAGAACTGCTTCAAGAATATTTTGACATACTCGTAACGTCATATTTTTTTTTATTGAACCGATTCCATCAAATCATGTATTAGAAACGTATAATGTGAATAACAATAATGAATATTAACATTTTTTTTCGGTTTGCTTAATTTTGTTAAAAAATGATTATGTAACGCCAATTGGGCGTGGTTACCGTTTTAAGCCGAGTTTAGACTTGAAAGAAAAATCGTGCAAGTTGCATTAGGTACATTGCGGCGCTCTATTAACTACCACAAACTCGTTGACTTTACGGCCTCGCACTCGCAATATAATGCAACTTTCACGATTTTTCTTGCAAGTTTAAACTCGGCTTTAGTCATAATACACATGTTTTGACATTAATCGAATCAAATACCAAGAACCACAATCACAGGTCAAATTCGTCATAACTCATATTTATAAATTGATACGGTAGTAAGAAATAATCTCCCAGAATTACCCGCGAGGGGAATTACTGTACTTTCCAACGGATAACAAATTATTTAAACGCAAAAGTTTCACAAATAAACCACAGAGATGTTCTTCTCTGAAACAAGGCTGGCTCAACCCAGGCCCGCAGGCCACCGAGTGGCCCGTCAAGGCATTTGTATTTGCCGGGAGCGATAAAGTTCGCATACTTTTCGCTAGTCATACCATAACGTTTGTTCGAATCATCGTTTCATAAATTTTATTCCACTGAAATTTTTAAGTGATCATCTTACAGAAAACTATAAGTTAGGTTTACCAATTATTGGATTCTGAGAAAAAAGAATTGAAATACTGTACAAACGGATAACAAATTATTTAAACGCAAAAGTTTCACAAATAAACCACAGAGATGTTCTTCTCTGAAACAAGGCTGCTAACCCAGGCCCGCAGGCCACCGATGGCCCGTCAAGGCATTTGTACCGGGAGCGATAAACGAATTTCGCTAGCACCTCAGTTTGTGAATCATCTTAGTCACTTAAGCACGACGCTTTTAAGTGATCATCTTACAGAAAACTATAAGTTAGGTTTACCAATTATTGGATTCTGAGAAAAAGAGTTATGACAATTGATCATTCTGACAAACATTACATTCGGACTTTCAAAAAGTATGCGAGCCGATATAGACCCGTATTTGCCCGCCAATGCGTTGATCGGCCAGCTTTTCTTCTTAGTGTATAATTTTAGTAAGTACGTACCTACTACCTCTAAAAGAAGAAGTCTGGCGGCGCCTGATACTTTAAAAAAAATGCCCACCTATAAATTTACTGCCCAGCATCGCTCTAAACAAACCTCGAGTTCGGATCCAGCATTACGCTCGATTGACAATCATCCACACAATATACAAACATACACACAGTGCGCTTCTTTTCCATAAACATGGTATCAAAAGTGGTAAAAAAAATGATTAGTGCGGCAGCCACTCTTGAAACATCACCATAACTTAAAAGTACCTACTAGCCATAAGATAAACAACTGCTAAAAGTAAACACTTTTCCTTGCCCGGTAAATTCACTATAGGTTTATAGCTTATAGCACCCGGATACGAGGTTCTATTCCAACATCTGCTCGCAATTTTTCGAGAACCGTCCAGATTTTATGTATGCACTTGACAGTAACTTTTATGGGCGAGTCGACCGAACGTTTGGGAGATGTATTTCTCGCCCCTCGTCCGTCATGGTTTGGGCTGTCAGCAGAAAAATAGGTTTAAAGCCACGAAAAATAGGTTTACGTGGTTTAAGTCATGAAACGTTGTTATTTAGGTGCTAGAAAAATGTATGGTATACTTGTAGTTTGCTAGACTAATTTTTTCATTGATATGAGCCCTGATGAATTACAGCCAGTATTTTAGAAAAACCAGAAAATTAAACATCAAACTTTTAAATTTAGTTAGAAAACCAGCACACACTAGCAAAACAAAGCAGTGGTGTAAATAAAGCTCTCCATCTGCACTGGGCTAGCGTGAGAACTACAGACCAAGCCCTTTAATTCTGAGAAGATTCTTGCACCTAGCTATGAAGTAGATGATAATGATGTGGAACAAAAACCCTGTACAAGATTTCGCATCTTTACCTTATACAATTTCTTTAAACAAGAACTTAAATTATAAGCAATGTTACAGACGCTCTAGCAGGCAGGACGTACCGACTTGTGGAAGTCCCGACATTTAGCGACATGTCCGCGAATTGCAACGGAACGTTGTGGCGGGTTACATCGTCTACGTACATGGTGCTTTTAGAAAAGATTTTAACATTAAAATTGGAGAATAATAGTAAAATGCGTATCTTTTTTATCAAGTGCGGAGAAAGTAAAGGATTATTGAATAGAAACTAGGAGAGACTGTATTATATGAATTTATTACGTGTATAGGATAGGATAGAAATCAAAAACAATTGAATTGGGTACATTTAGCTGTGAAATATAAACAGCCGACCCACAGTTATTTATTTATTTACGATTGGAAAGGGAATCAATCTTTACTACTTAATATTAAAGTAAGTATCTGGCTGTGTATCTGTCAATTACCTCTTTATGCTTCAACCGCAAAACCGATTTAGCCAAAATTTGGCATGGAAATAGTTGGAGACCCCGGAAAGGACAGGAGAATCCACAGACGGAGTCAGACGGGTCAGGAATCAAATGGCTAAATAGAGTCAATAGTACTGAACTAGAAGCAACAACTATTAGAGTTTTCACCTATCTTTCAGCTTCTCTGTGTGTTTTAGGACTAAACGGAGGCCCTGTTCGACAAATCAAACGTGCCAGATTTGTACGCAGACAGCTAAACTCCGTAATATCACTTGGGCTGATGGCTTTGCCAATAGTAGCAGCTGTTATAAATTCGGGCCCGTATCAATCAGCCGGACCGCGACAGCTGATGACCTTTTGAACGAGATCCGATGGTCAGTTCAGTACCCTTACAATGTATTAGGTTTTGTAACTATTTTCTTTTTGTAGTCAATAGGATGCTAATGGGTGTAACAGGAAGCTAGCATTAGTTTAATTAGATATAGTTAGTTGTAGTATAGTAGCTTAGTGGTTTGACCTACGGCTTCGCAAGCGGGCAGTCGTTGGTTGGCGGTTCAGTGGCGGAGGGAGAGAGAGAGAGGGGGGGAACATTTATTTACACATAAAAATACAATAGATGGAAAGAATAAAAAAAATAACATCGAATAGTTTTTTTAAGGACGGACTGTTGCTGTTAGCCTCAGACGCTTTTACAGTTTACCGGAGAGAGGGCGAGCAGCCAGACGGGCTGCTCAGCAAGTGGGAATTTTAACTTAGCATGCCAATGGGTGCTCCTATGGAGCCGATCTTGGACTTTGGACGCTAAGGGAGAGTTGTGCAATCAATCGGATTTTTTATACTACATCGTTTCGGAAAAACTGACTGAGAAGAAACGACGAGAAACTCAGTCAGGTTGAGGACTGATAGAAGTCCACAACGCTGTTTTTACGCTGTTTAGCGTTGTGTGTTGGTGGTGGGAAATTTTGCAAGGCCCTGTGATGATACACCACACATCAGATGACGGATTTTTACGTGGGCAAAAAAACGAGAAACTTTTGAGGCATGGGGCTCTTAGACCGAGAGAGAGTAGGCCGTGGCCACGTCGCCTACGCATAGCGCCGCCTTTGTGTGGATTCAAAGTTAAGTCAAGGGTTATGGATTTAAGCTTTGTAATTAAAGCAAAACTTCGAGTGCTGGACACTGACCCACTAAATTGTCATCTTTAACTTTATGTCTACTAATAGTTGTGACAACAGGGTGACATCTATTGGGCATTGTCATGACGAGCATTGGGACATTTGCCTTGTCGAATTAGTTATATGGAGGATACAATGCACAGCGATTCTTATGAAAAAATAAACTAAATAAAAAGGCGAATCAAAAGTTATAAAGCAAGTAATCACGTTAAAACTGCAGAAAGCTAAAGCTTGGACTATAAATGTTCGTATCCTGCTAGAAGCGCAAGTTGAAAAATTAACATTACTTCATGGTGTGAAAGTTGAAATTTGAGAGCATTTTCATCATACGGATTGATGTTTTAGGTCGCAAGCTTTGGAGCCACTACATCGCACCCTGGGGCGCATTCTTCGTTTATATTGCAGTAACTTCGCTGCTCTCCCCTTTGTACTTTATTGTACCGCTAGTACAGTAGTAAGAATTGGCATTGTACAAAAGAATTACATTATAATCATTTTTTTTATTCGAAACCTTAAGTTTAGTTCTTTGTTGGCCAGTTTGTTTTGTAACATTGTTTCGTTTAAGTTGTTGAAATTGCTCTGGCAGTAATCGTATTCTTTATGTATTCCTTATCCCTTTAATTGTTGAAAGAAATAAAAAACGAAAACTCGTGATGACATCGGAAGCTGGTTCTATATATACCTTCCGCTGTCTAACTTTGCCTAAAAGTTCATTGCCCCGACTAGTACCACAAAAACTATAAAGGTATAATTACAATAATTAAATAGGCACTATACCATTAAGCGATTCGAACACAATCCGGGAGTAACGTAAAGACGTCGCATAAAAAATGTATCTCAAAAATGCGTCAAAACTGAGTATTAAGTAATTAACTTTTAGGCACATTTATATGGCGCGTAGTATAGTAGTTTCTATGGAGCACAGGTACCCCTTCTTAACTACTATGGGGTTCCCTGCATCCTTATATATCTAATTCTCTTTGTTTTGCTAGCTTTAATAGTTAAGATAATTGTAGTATAATTTTTGTTACGTAAAAATACTTTCTACCAAGTTTCTTGCGGCGCATTCTTCTTGGCAGTGGTCTTTTCGATAGCTCTGGTAGTATAAAAAGTGACATGTAGAGCCCTTTGCGGCCTACTTACAGAATAAACGCTTAGATTTTTTTAACATAGAATGTTATTTTATGGCGTAGAGACATTTTGTACATTCCAGACATATCAAACACTGTATACCTCCCTATTGTAGGTAGCTTTAGAAAAATGTTAAGATAACAGCAAGCGGCGATCATTGTTTTTTAATCATCCTTGTTATGGGTGAGTGTGCATGTTAACAAAGATTCATTTGACTCATCTATTTTTAAGTAGTAGGTTTTCAGCTAAAAACCACAGGATGAGTATCTTCCACATATTTCACCCGCCGGTTATTGCTCCAGATTTCTACAATCTGAGCGATAATGAAGACATAATGCGGACGCAGCTTAAGCATGCAGTATGATATATTGCTTCTTATTTAATGTCAGTTACTTTGGTTTTACCAGGGTCGGCTCACTCCGCGATTACTTTTTCCGCTACAAATAGATGTACTATTATTTATTCTGTGATTTTACAGCCCAGAAGATAAAAAATATTCACCGCTCTTTTAAGTAATGGTGTTGCTTGTCAAGATTGTTTATCTGTTTTGAAACCTACCGAAAGTTGGAAGTAAACGATATAACTACCTAACTCCGTCTTTGATCTGAATAAATAAGTTCTATAAGCAAGGATTTCGAATTACGAAAGTTTGTATTTAACTTGGGTAATAATGTTTGCGGATACGGTCCTGGTTGAAAGGCAAACAAATAGAAATCTAAAGCATCCAAAATTTATCACTAGTGGAAACCTAGAGAGAGGTTCAAAGCTTCTGCACTATTATATTATGGCATCCTCTTTTGTAAAGGTTTCTGTAGAGACTAGACAACAAGCTATACAATGGAAACCTAAAAGGCCGCACATGAAATTCCCACCTCACACGCGTTGTACACCGTGTTTTTCTTGATTGACGTAAACTTCGTCAGACGGCTTAGTTTATTGATAGAAAATACGAGGTAATTCAGTTTTAGGCCTAATCCTGTAATGTTGTTAGTTTAATTATATTAATTAATAAAGTTTTATTTTCTTATACCATTTAAATTAAATAAAATTACAAATCAAAGCAGAAATTAACTCACTGTAATGAAATAATAATAAATAAAATAAATGAAACAAAAATTTAATCAATATCCCTCCGCATTGTACAAAACGTGCTCGTACCCATTACCCCAAACCTCATTTTAAATAATATTTTCAAGAATATGTTCGAATTCACATTATTCACTTAAGTAATGGGGGACTCAATCACAATGTTTCGATACAAACCTCCACCACTCCATTCGAATGTGTCAACCAGGGTGCAAAATTTTCTCATTCAAAAGTTTCTGTAGGTAAAAACAACACTGATTAGCAATTTCAAAGGAGCCCTAAGGAACGCAGGTAAATATTTACTTTCAGTCTCAGAATTTCAGCAATACTATTCCAGCTAAGAAACTTCGTAAATAACGTTAGGAACTTTCATACGGCCGTATTCATATTACCTCTGTGCGGTTACGTATGCGATTCTTTCGTACCACAGACATGTAATAACTCAGCAAAGCGGCTATGTTTACATTTCATAAACTGGTTCTGTTATTGCCTCGCGAGTATTCTCTCAAAGATACTGTATATGAAATAGTAAAGCGCTTCGTATGTTTCATTTATATTTTTAGCGCCGGAGTTTTCACTGTCCTTTTATTAAGTTTGCCTGCTATATTGGAAAATTTCGGTGTAATAGAGTGAGTTTACATTGTACCTACGTTTTCTGATGCGCAAAGTAGAATAAACTGAATAGCGTAACCGGCAGAACCTTTCCACAATCTTTTCCAAGATGATTTCTTTGTCAGATGTATGGAACGCCATCATGACATTTACACCGAAAAGGTTACACTCTAGTACGAGTTTCAGTTTTTCTGACTGAACGCGTTTATAATGACTAGTTTTTCACAAATCTCTAATCATCCTCATCGTGAGCGCTTGGATCCTAATTCCTACGCGAGCCCAGTGCGAATTGGGAACTTATTTTTTCAAATGGGATAGCACCTGAAACGCAAGTGATGACTTCATCACTATCATCATCATTTTCATCATCATCTTCTTCTTCATTATCGTCATCGGGTTAGTTGATTTCTACTAGTGGAAAGGCTTCACCAATAATCTCCACATCAATCTCTCTCAATCTCCATATCTGTAGCCAACAGTTTATCACCATCTTTACCATATCGTCCATCTATTTGGACTAGTTGGTGTCATCTTTACCTGGGTTATATTTTGCTGTGAACAACTCTCAGATAAGAGTAAGAATAATCTGCTCTTATAATGAGAGAAACTTTATATATGGCGATTAAGTCCAAGTTAGGACATATTGGCTTTCAAACTTTCAATATAAATCAGAGTACCCGCTTGACATATGATACTTAGGGTTGGTAACCGAAATGACTGTGTAAACAGCTCGCAGATTCTAGATACATGCAGGTTGACTGATAATTCCGCCTATTCCTTGAAGAAACATAACAGAGGTAACTCTAGTGCAGGATAATGTGTTACATAGAATTTTGTAAAACATTGTATTTATTGTTATTTTGTACTGCAAATTATTGAATAAAATATCTTATCTTAATATCTTATCTTATCTTAATTTGCAATGATTTAGATCTAGTAACTATTACCACATTCATGAAAATTATGACAGTTTAAAGCATTATAAATTATGAGTTGTCTACGTTCGGTATGGATTTTTTTATTTATTCAAAAAGCGTGGGTAAAGGGATTTGGAGAGTAGTAATACCCACATTGAGCGTTGCCAGTGTAATACGTTTTCTCATGTCACCAGCCAACATCGCGTATCTTTGACTCCACGATAGATAAACTTATAAATCGTGAGTCGTAACTCATCTCTGACGTAGGCAAATACGGGTCCATATCGGCTCGCATACTTATTGGATGTCGGAATGTAATGTTTGTCAGAACGATCGTTTGTCATACATAACATATTACTCTTTTTTCTCTGAATCCAATTGTTCAGAATTGTTATAAAACAAACCTTACATAACCTATAGTTTTCTATAGGATGACCATTTAAAATGTCAGAAAACTGTACGGTTCCAGTGGGAAAAAAATTATGACAAACGATGATTTGGACAAAAAATACGGTATGACTAGCGAAGAGTATGCGAACTTTGGCGCTCCCAGCAAATACATTTTACGATCACAGACACTACGAGTATTTTATGTCTTTCTATAAGTTTTAATATTTAGCTGTGAATAACCGTTAATAGCAGTAAATTTTTGGGTTGGTACAGTTTCTAAATTAGGTACCAATAATAAGACAGGAAAAATGTGTAAAAATTACACTTTCGGTCGTGGTTTTTTGGTAACTGTACTTTCATTGTCATTCAAAGTACATATGCAATCACTAGGAATGGGTGAACTTCAACTAGCAAGATTTTACCTTAACAAAATAAAAGCCTGTAAAAAATTACTTTACCACTACAACACATTTATTTTGTCCAGCCTAAAACGTCTCCTACTTCGTGAGGCCTCTTTCGTGAGGCTTAAAACATATTTAGATAAAATTTAACACAGATAAGGCAAACTTCGTCAAAGATAAAGTTGAATCTGGCTCATCTCGTCTAAGTTAGTTGGACACCGCCCAGTAGCTTAAGACTGGACAAGTTACAGAGTGGTTGATATACAAGGTTTAACTTTATAACCGCGAACCCGTTAATGATATGAAAGTTCACCTGATGCTGTGAATTTTCGTGTTTTTTTTTAACAGCACAATGTAATAAGCAGTACAATAAAACAGAAACAGAAAATTTACAAGGTAAACGAAGTAGTTACCGTATATTTTTTACCCAAAACTGCATACCTTTCATAAATTGAGGTGAGAGCGCAAGTTCACTCGACTTGTAATCGTTGAATCTGTGCAGAGTCATTAACATTATCCTACTAATATTATAAATGTGAAAGTTTGTGAGTGAGTGAGTCAGTGAGTGAGTTTGTGAGTGAGTGAGTATGTTTGTTACTTCTTCACGCTGAAACAGCTGGACGGATTTGGATGAAATTTAGCAAAAAGTTAGTTTATAACCTGGATTAAAACATAGAATACTTTTTATCCCGATATTCCCACGGGATAGGAATGAAATCTTGAAATTACAGCCGCTAGGCTTAGAGTTATGAAATTTGGAATGTAGATAGCTGGACATCTGGAATAACACATAAGCTACTTTTTATCCCGATATTCCCACGGGATAGGGATAAAATCTTGAAATAAGAACCGCTGGACTTAGTCATTAAATTTGGTATATAGATAGCTGGACATCTGAAATAACACATTGGCTACTTTTTATCACAATATTCCCACGGGATAGGTATAAAATCTCGAAAAAATAACCGCTAGGCCTAGAGTCATGAAATTTGGTATGTAGATAGCTGGGCATCTGGAATAACACATAAACTACTTTTTATCCCGATATCCGTAGTTCACTGTCGAATTTTTTTAATCATGCTAGAATATGAAGAAGAAAATCTAACACACAACGCAAACAACTACAACGTACGACAACGTACTACAACATACGAAAAACAAGACTCGAATCCTATTTAAACATCACCAGCATTCACCAAAGCCTACGTCAAAAAGTCCATTTGCCTTCATGGAAGCTTGTGTGGGCTATCAGATGTGGCCATAAAGAGAACATTACTGCGACTGTGTTTAGTGAAAGAACGATTAGAACTTGTCTCTTGTAGGTGACCAAGTATTTATCAGAAGTAAGGCTGTGTTGAGAGAAATTAAATGGTGTTAGGGAAACTATACAGTGTGTTCCCGCATGTAGATATTTTTTTAATTTTGCTGGTATTTTAGCTTACAAAGCAATTGCTACTGCTTTTTGTTTGAATAAAAACAAGCTCATGGTTACATTAAGGAGTTATATATCGGCTTAATGTGCCAAGAAATGCCCGCATGATAGTAAAACTCTGTACTCGTGCAAAATTACAGTTTTCTAGCACTAGCAGTCTGTTAAACCGTGGACAAACGGATGGACGGATGGACATGATGAAACTAAAAGGGCTCCTTGTAGGATTACGGGGCCCTAAAAATGGAAGTAAGTACATAAAAATAAAGCTGTGTTAAAAATAAAGTTGTGTTAAATACTTGTGATGTATACATGTCATTTAATAATATTGTAAATCTGTTTTAAAAAATATATATATACTTACCTCGTTGAGTTTCTTGCCGGATTCTTCTCAGCAGAGGTTTTTCCGAACCGGTGGTAGATTTTTTTTGACATTCATAAGTGCTTGTTGTAGCCTAAATTGAATAAAGATATTTTGACTTTGAATGAAAACTAATTCTAGCTCATTTCATTAATGTATCCAGGGAGTTTCAAAAAGCTTTATATCTTTTTTTTTTGGTCTTCTGGTCTATGTAGCAACCCTATACAGCTGTAATACTAAACTCTTACGTATGGACTATAAAGCACTCATAATTCTGCAATATCGTACCTGAAACAAAAACAAAAACAAATTAGCATGAATGTAGCGATAAAACAAGCGGTGGCATTGTACCCCAATATTCGTAATACCGTAGATGAATTATTTGGTAGATTTGAGACTTGTGAATAAAAGTTGTCCAATATTTTCTCTAAGTATGCCTACCGCATTCTAGAGGCAATGTTAATCATATTAATTCAACTCATATTGCAAACGGCTCTGGCTGGCTAAAATTGACCGTTAAATTAAATCGATAGCAATTCTTTTTGTACAGATGCATGGTTCTCATCGATAGCCATATCCGATTATGGAAGATTAAGTACTAATTTTGCCTTTGCTTCTTCGAACTGTTGTTGCTTATAGACCTCACATTATAATAAAGTCAATTTTAAATGCTAAATGACAGTTATAAGAACTAATTGAATCAGACGTGACTATGCAGTTCAAAAAGCATGATATACATTTATCATACATTTCTACAGTAAATTTCAGTGGCGCTAGGGAAGTTTTAGAGTAAGTCGTTTTTGTTTCGTTTATGTAGAGTTAGGTAGAGATAGGTCATCCATGCTGAATTCGGCTGTCAGTAACTGCTGACAATACCTACAGACCTACTCTAATGAGGCCGAAGTAACCAATTTCAGCTGTGAAATTCGGGCATATTACACACACGATAGAGTGCAGAAGAAGAGGACGGTATTTGAATATATTAAAAAAATACGTTTTTTATCGTAATCATTAGTTAATCTGCACACGCAGCGAACTTTAGCTGTTGATACATGTACTGAATATGAATCAATAGTGACTCTTCTACTTCTGTTTATATCTATTAAATCAGGGTCGTCACAAGGATGTCAGCCTGTTTTATGCCGTGGCTTTTATGCCTCGGAACGACACCCGGTTACAAGGAAAGATGTATGTTCAGGCAGGACATGTATCGCATACGTGTGATAAACCACGGGAAGAGAGAAAGCGAATACGCTTTATCCTAAATATTAATATATTTGCGAAAGCTTGTGAGCGTGTGTGTGTGTGTGTGTGCGTTTTGTGGAGGCCTATGTCCAACTGTGGACGTCCTTCGGCTAGGATGATGATGATGATGATGATGAGGTTACTTTTTATTACGATATTTTGACGGGATCGGAATGTAGGTATGCATGTAAAATATCAAAATCTCAACAGCTAACTTTACGAGAAGAAATATGAATGTAATGTTGCCGAAACGTCGAGGTAAATATTACTTGTGTGTGTTCGCGTGATAAGTCCTGTGGGTGGTATTTTGACTAAGAAATATGAAATTTTTCACAAATGCTCTAAATACAATGTATTTAAATGAAACAATAATTTTTGGGGATTCCCACGTGAATCCCACATCTCTCAATTTTAGTTTATATGTAAATAGAATTAACGACTGAAACTTTGTTTTATTTTACCAACAAGTTTTCATTAGTCGTTTGCATTTGTTTAAATTAATTATAATTTAATCATGATTTACTTAACAAAATTCTAAGTAAGAATTGTGGAAGTTTAAGTAAATTCCTTCAGTCTTACTGAAAATTCTCTAAAAACATTCTCATATTGTCAAGTAGCTGGAATATCGAAAGACAAACATATGAACAGCAAACCGAAAGTTTGCGTAGCTGAAATAACTTATATGACTTTGGCATATAGTTCTATTGTCGTATTCAATTCTGTGTAGAATTTATTTCAGAGATATATCTGGCTTATCCAGTGGATGAACGGAATGTATGCATATATACATACTTGCAAATATATTCAGTCTACAAAAATATCTATGCAGAATATGTTGATAAGATATTTTATAAGTTATGATGTAACTAAACGTTGCCTGCGTCTTCGCTATAAAAGCTACCTGCATACCAAATTTCAAGTTTCTAAAACAACCGAAATTACCTTACAAGTTTTTTGGTTACGGCAATTTGTATGGAAACACCTATTTTAATGACTGTATCTTTTGAATGCGTTGAATCTGTTGAACACACTCTTAGGGCCCCGAGATAAAGGCTCCTGCCTAGTTCGGGGTCCGCCGGATACCTCACTGTGCGAATATTTTCAATAATGGATTATAGATAAATTTATTATTATTCTTATTCTAATTAGAAGTGATTTCTCCTTAAAGGGGTAGGTAGCAAACCTACCTGATATTAATTTCACAGCTCGATACTTACACACGTTCCTGAGAAAAAGAGTCTTGACAAACAGGCTGACAACAAAGTGATTCTATAAAGGTTCCATTTTAAACCCCCGATGAAAAAGAGAGGTATTATAAGATTACCAATGCCTGTCTGTCCGTCTGTGGAATTGTAGCTTTCAAATGGATGGACCGATCTTCACGAGTTTTTACAAGCTTTTATTTAACTTACCCTGTTTACCGTGCCTGTTTAGTTTATTTATTTGGGTCAAATCTTAGAAGCTAAATACATATGACCCACGTTGGATTGCCTTGAAATTTGGCATACTTATATTAATCTGGTGACCATATAGTAATCTGGTAATGTGGCAAGACGGAACTCTTCAACGGTTAATGGCATCGACTTGAATTTAGGTACGGAAATGTATTTTGGATGATGCAAGTGCAGTCAAAAAAAAATATAGTCGGAAAAAAGCTTGTAGGTATTAAAAATGTAATTTTTAACAAAAACTTATTTTTAGTGAAAGCGAGCTTCTTTGCTGGGGTTCTTAGCTTTGTTTCATTAAAATCCACTTCAGCCGTTTTTGATACATCGAATTTTGAAAAGACAATGTCGGGGATTTTCCAAGTTTTCTATGTTGGTTATGTTAGGCTATTTCCTTATGAGGCAGGGAACCCTAAAAACTATAGTATAGTTGTTATTATCACGCTGTGCTACTAAGCGAAGAGGTCGTCCCCAACTCGCAGAAGTGGAACCAAACTTGGGCAATATATTTTTCAGGAGCAACAACTAACGTTAAGGCGTGAGCACACGTCCGCGAATACAAGTTGGATTAAACGAAGCTGACTATTTGTAGTTTCTTATATTGTGTAACATTAATCTAACCAACTTTTTATTTTATATTTAAGTAGCTATTATCTATGTTAAACTGTTGGGCAAAGGCCTAGAAAGAAACTATGAAAAATTAAAAACTCTCGACATTGTCATTTCAAAGTTTAACATCACAAGAATGGCTTAGGGTCCCCACATCTATTGACGCTTAAGCCGATCAAAAAAAACTTTTCGTCCACTCAATAAGAGCGATAAACACGTCGATCGGCTCTACTGACGAGAAACGACGTTTACCGATTGGGGAGACGTCTTTTTCGCTCTTATTGCATGGACAGAAAGCGTTTTTGGTCGGCTTTAAACCGATTCGACTACTAAAATCTACCTAGTTATGTTGCGTTACAATCGGTTTAAAGAAACTAGCTTTCACGTAAAAAAAACCATTGGAATGAATCCATCTATTCGAGAGATACGATACCTAAGACAGATAATCAGACATTAGGATCTAACTTATAACACCTCTTTTTGCGTCGGGGATAAAAATGAGTAAAAACAACTTTTTCACAAACCCAAATAATAAACTTTTTTCTGTCTTTTCTCTATCTTAGGATACCTAGCATTTGCAGTTGACATATATTCTTTCTAGATCTTCAATGCAGTTGAAACCTTTACTAAAAACTGATAAAACCACTGGCACGGGTACCTTTAGGATCATATTTACACTCAACCATTCGAGTTCATAGAATTCTAGTGCTACCACAAAATTCCTCAATCGGTCAGAACCGTCTCAATCTTCTAAATTACAGTCCATTGATGCCCCAGCGTCACTCGGATGTATTGACCCCGCAAAAGGCCAGTCCATTTCGTCAGATCACAATACACTGTACACCTACCTTAAAATATACAAGGTATTTCAGCCAGTAGCTAGGTAATATCAACTAAAACCTTTATTCTACTATTAATGTAAATAATAATAAAAAAGCCACAGACAAAATTCGACTACAAAAAAAACATAGCAGGTGGCAATGGGCTCAGGCTCAGCATAAGCTGCGAACAAAAAAAAAAAGACTTTAAGCGCTGATTTTCAACCTGCACTCGAACCTTGGAGTTCTAATTCGAAGTTCGAATTCGAGAAACTATTTAATTCAAGAGCTGGGTAAAGCTGCTATTGTTGTTAAATATTATATATTGCTATTGTTGCTAAATGCATGCGTATTGCGTGCGTGCGTGCGTGCGTGCGTGTGTGTGTATGTTTATAACTAAAACGGCTGGACGTATTTGGATAAAATTTGGTATGCAGACAGCTAAATATCTGGAATAACATGGTATTAAGGGAGAGTAACCTATATCGAACCGGCGCTTAAATTGGACCGCTTCTGTATTTCCACCAAATTACACAATTTATTTACACTGGCAACAAACACTGTTTGTAGAGCTGTCATTGCTTCACTTTTTGTTGCAAGCTGCTGTTTTTACATTACAAGCTTTTATTTAGTTTCACCTGTCCCGTTGTCTGTCTGTAGTCAAATCTTGCAAGTTAAATTTGACCAACTTCCAGTAGTCAGATTGACTTGAAATTTGGAATACTTATGTTAATTTGCTTGACAGACAATACAATAATCTAGTAGTGACATCCTGGTAGTCCAGCCAGGATCATCTCCGCAGGACGGAACTCTTCAACGGTTAATCGTAACGGTTAAGCATCGACTTGAAATTTGGTGTGAAAATGTAGTTTAGGTGACAATGCAAGTCCAGTAAACAAAAAGTACAGTCAGCAAAAAAAGCTTGTATTAAAAATGTTTTTTTTTTATGGTTAGGTTATTGTTCTGATATTAAAGATTAAAGAAGATTAAAGATTATTATTATTATTATATTCTCGTGGGGTGAAATCTTAAGCGGTAAGTGTTGAAACATGTTTTTTTTTTATTTCTTCAAGCACCGTAAATGAAGACAATGGCTGTCTATGCTAATTACTGGGAGTTTAGTAAATTCATAGAATTGTCAAACCAAATGTTTAAAATATAAAAATTAAATGGCCTACATGTCTCAATTTCACAGGGACATACGGAATCTTATGGTACCTAACTTCAAACATCATACGAGACGAAATCTACCGAAAAAAAGATCTACCTTAAAAAGACCACAGTCATTCAACTTTGAAGATGTCCCAATTTGGGCGCCAATAACAAGGTCGCTCAAAAAAACAAGTGCGTTCTCTAATTCACAGCTAGAGCCCATCCGCCAAACGCACTTAACCAACCCTTCCCCTTTAGAGCAAAAACCTGAATGCGATAAAGAAAACCTTCTAAATCTTGCAGCACTGAAAGGGGCTATTATAGTAATTGGAGACGGGAATTACAGACGTCTTATCGTTCGAGACGAATCACGTAATTGAATATCGAAATGGAGGAAGCGTTTTTCCATCAGTGACATTGGAACTGGTTGTTAGCACGCGATTCCGACATTTGAAATTGGAACGCAGAAATACTGAAAGGTTGTTTAAAAAAGGTGTCTGTTAAGTTTTTTTTTTTTTTTACTTTTTGAGGTGGCAACGGAAAGGTTTTGCTCGGTGCTTTTTTTAAATGAGTTTGGTGGGCGATGTTTCCAGCGTGCCAGCATTTCCTGGTATAATTTAACCATATGTTATCATGTAGGTATCAGAGAAAACGGTGCGCGATTGCTTTCTGTCTTTAGTGAATTGGGAGTGGTCTATGTCCAGCAGTGGACATGAGTGAGACAGGCTGATGATGATAACGGTCATGTACAGAAAAGTTGAAATAAATGTTGATTCAATTAAAAAAAAATAAACCTAACCAGCCAGAATTTTTCAGACAGTAAGCCTCTGTTCCGTAACTCTACTTATGCCCTCTACTACCAATATAATATACTTATTGTACCAAACAATAGCGGCGCCTAAGCAGTATCGCACAACGTTAAACAACAGAAATCTATAAAATCCAATTGAAAATTATTCAAAGTAATTTTAAAATTGTAAATACAACATTATCATCAAAAAAAAGTTTCCAACTTCAGGAAAAAAAATAAGGCTGACTTAAAACGGAAAATCTGTGGCGTTGAGTGTATATTATCGTTAAGTAATCTGGAGAATGACATATGGAGAAGCATAATATGAAAGAAGTGACTTAAATCTCTGGATGTAACACATCATAGTTGTACTTAGTACCCATAACCTTGTGACGTACTCTTACTTGTCATCCCTAACGTAACGAAAAAACTTTAAACAAGCCAGCGAGAATCGAGTAACGGTGCTACGCCACTGAAAAATAGTATGTTATGTTTTCGTCGCACATCTGGTATTGAATAGGCCGCTAAAGGAATTTATTCATCGACTATAGAAAGGTTATACCATAATACCAAAATTCAAATATGTCAAACGTTTATACATACCTATAAGTGAAGAAGGCAAAGAAAACAATGTCAACAAAAAATGAAAATACATTTGAACTGTCGTGTTTACCCCAACTTCAATGACGAATAACCCGGCCATGCTCACTGCGTACGCCGAATTCGTCTTCATATTCATGGCTTCAATAAAACAGAGACGAGTGCGTAAATAAATGTCGTTTGTAAACGTCCTTATGAGCCAAAGGGTTATGCGCAGTGATGTTACGCGTCGGCGATGGCAGTTTGTCGGCTAAATTTATTCGGCGATTAGACGACCAGTCATTAAATACGATAAGAATTTCACCAAAAGTTCAGGTTTCATCAATCAGTCGCTTTGTATGACTAAATAAATGAACGGCATATTACCTAAGAACTAATCACGGCGGGAAATTGTGTGAGGCACTTAGATATTTTAAGTTAATAACCAGACATAAGGATAATTCTCCTCCTAGAAAATACATTTGCAAAAAATGGTACCTACTTTTTTACCCAAGATCGTAAAGCATGGCGTAGTCTGGTGTTGGAAGCCAAGACCTACTTCTGGTCACTGCGCTCGTATAGTAAGAAAGACGGTGCAGTTTCAATCACTGGACTTTTCTGAGAGGAGGCCTGTTCCCAGCAGTGGAACGTATATAGGATGGGATGATTATGATGATTATGATGAATATTAAACAGAATACAACGCCTACTAGTACTACTTTACCTTATAACCAATTATACTTAAAACTAATGAGTTTAATAAATCAGGTAATTAGTCCAGAATACTTTGATAAGTGGTTCCCAGAACATTCAAAAGTGTATTAGGAAAGAAAGTTAACTTAAAGAATGCTCATCGCATCGTTAACTTTCACTATTCACTTGTCAGTCATGTTAATGTAGTTTACATTTTAGTTCACAGAATATAAGTTAAACATATAATGGTCCACTATTTTGTCTGCGTGCTGCACAAACTTAGTAATTTTCTGGAACAAAATCATCGGGGAAAATCAGGTTAAACAGGGATAGAGCACATTTGTATTTTTTTGGGTATTTAATTTTTTTGTTTTTTTTTTGCAATTTACAGACACTCATTATTTACCACTGTATTATATTAGTATAGATAAGTATAAATAAGAAGTCTTAACATTTCTAAAAATACACCATTTTTCGTCGAAAGTCCAAAACATTCAACACTAGGTACAACCCTATATGTATACTAGTATCCCTATATACATACATATATATAGTAGTATAAACTGCTTATTTAGTGACAAACGAGGAACAGCATCTTTTGTTTGTAATTCTGCAAGAAATGACAAAGCGGAGCCTTTTATAGCGTCAGTCACTTGTTTTAGTACTTATCTTCCTTAATTTTATTTTATGTGTTTCTATTCTATCCTATTTTATTCTATCTTCTTATATATATATATAACAAAAGATGCTGTTCCTCGTTTGTCACTAAATAAGCAGTTTATACTTAGTTTTGAATAAAAGGCAACAAAAGAGTATCATGAATAAAAAATAATAATACTTAAGTAAAAATAAGGGACTATGTATGTGTTTTCGGCTTGCAAAATTTACTTAATTGGGGATTTGATTTGAGGGCTCATCAGCCCAGCCTATATGTCCCACTGCTGGGCATGGGCCTTCTCTTAGGACGAGAAGTCTTAGGCCGTAGCTCCCACTCGGGAACAGTACGGATTGGGAACTTCACACACACCATTGAATTGCTTCACAGGTTTGCGCAGGTTGGTGCAGGAAAGCCGTGTTAGCCTAATGCTTTCACTTATGGCCTCTCAAGCAGATGCTCGTGGTTTCAAATCCGGGCTCGTATCTCAGTTTTTCAAAATCCATGTGCGGAACTACAGGAAATCGAAAACTGAAATAGGAAACCGTTACAGTAACTTGATGTAACTCGCGCCTAATGCGATAACAATAACTTTCTGTATTTTTCCCGCAAGCACCTAACGTCCGACGCATCCCTAGTTATGAGTGCGAGTAAAAATAAAATGGGGTAATTCCGTGAAATACGCTGAAAGCGCAATGAGGTGCGAAGCGGCGCTATGAGGTGCATTATTAATGCATACAAGCGCATGCTTTTACTGCTTTGCGACACGGGACACGGGATTTAGAACATTCTAGTCCTATTTACGGAAGAAAACGTATGCACAATAATAATTATAATCACAAATTTATAAAGTAAGCGAGAACTTACGAAGGTAGGTTGACGAAAAGACGAAACGGTTCGTCTTCTACAACAGCAGCCGACATTATGGACAAGAAAACTCTGCAAATTATAGTGGTTGATCTAAGTTCTGTTACAATCTTTTAAACAAAATGTTTCCTTACAATTTTAAATAATGAAACATGCTCCAACCTATAACCAAGGGCAGGATTGCCCCTATAAACTCTGCCTTTATTACAATTATTCCAATAAATACGGTAAAAGCGTGACTTTGATAAAATTGAGGCTTACTTGCGAATAATTTACATAGTATTTTTTAATCGTCATAAATTGGAAAAAAAAGAAAAAAAATTAAGACATCGGGTGTGATTAACAATGCAAATAAAACTGAGCTTGTGATCAAACTATTTTACAAAGTCGCAGCATTCTGAATTGAATTAACCCCGTCTTACATTAGGTGCCTTTTTTGTGATTTTCTGCATTACATTGAAAATTTGATCAACTGACGCTGTCGCTTTTTCCCCTTTTCTTATAATTTTATTAAACTTGTTCAGTGACCCGTTGGGGTTTTTATAAATACGTTTGAAGATGATTAGCCATGATGAAAGGGTTTAGTCTAGATTTTGCTCCCAAGGGTTTCCTAAGCCTTTGAAACTAGGTAATATTTTCATATGAAATTGGGTAAAGTACGAGATCCATCCAAACTCGAAGAATTCTGGGTACAGAGTTTTTGCGGCGTTTTTTTTTTCACCGTTACCGTTTTGGTAGATATTATTAAAAAGAGATGATGCTCTGAAAACTTAAGACATATCGATGCTAAATCTAGCGTACCTAAACATAATTCTCGCGTCTTGCCCTTCCTTTGTGTTAATATGCGTGGGACGATAACGACGCTTAACCAAGCGGTCAAAATGATCGAATATTCACCCTTCTACTCATTTTGATATTGATCATCATCATCATCATCATCATCCCAGCCTATATACGTCCCACTGCTGGGCACAGGCCTCCTCTCAGAACAAGAGGGCTTGGGCCATAGTTCCCACGCGGGCCCAGTGCGGATTGGGATCTTCGCACGCACCATTGAATCGCTTCGCAGGTTTGTGCAGGTTTCCTCACGATGTTTTCCTTCACCGCAAAGCTCGTGGTAAATTTCAAATGAAATTCCGCACATGAATTTCGAAAAACTCAGAGGTGCGAGCCGGGTTTGAACCCACGACCCTCAGCTTGAGAGGCGATAGGTCAAACCACTATGCCACCACGGCTTTTTTTTGATATTGATGAAAAATAAAAATACTAGGAGAGCTTTACAGAGCTAGCGTGGTATACTGATCTGCCAAAACGCATGGTGAACCGACTTTGCCAAATAAATATAACAGAAAATGATCATTGATTACCATGTGTATGACTTCGCTTTGGTAGGAGCTTGTATGAACCACAGAAGCAATAAAAAGGGGAACAGAAACGTTATCGTGTGTATTTCTTTCCAGAATTGATGGCGTCTGTTTTTCGGCTGTCCTACTGTTTGATACGCACATGTTTTTTTTATGTTTTCATAGGTTCTGATTATTTCCCAGTGAAACAAAACAAAATGTCTTGACCAATTAACTTTCTTACCGAGATTGGCATTTTAGCCAGTTAGCAAAAATGCTTGTTTTAAGGACGATGCTCCTGGTTAGCTCATGATCAATGTCCCGCCAGACGGCGCTGTGTGGTGTGTAATATACCACCTATTTTTTTTTTCATTCATTAAGAATTATTTCACCGAAAATTACTTGCAATTTGAAACTTATTTAATTAGCTCTGTGATAAAAACGTAATAATTTTGTTTTAGCCAACCCAGTAAGTGCTTTGCCATTTTTTTATAACAGTTGCTATTAGAAAAACAAAACAATATTTTAAGGATACCTAATTGTCACACTGACTTCTAAATGAAAATGGTCTTTGATGTTTAAAGCCTTACAAATGGCATTGAATCTTAAGGTGGTAATCGACTATACACCTACCTCCCCCTTCATAAAAAAATGGCAACAAAAAAAGAGCTAAAGGCAACTCGCATACCTAATAAATGCTTTTGACGCGCTGACGGTAACTAAATGTAATCATTATTTTCCCACAGGCTTTTCCCCCTTTTTACACAGGCACGGATTCCTAAATGTTACCCAAATCACGTACCCCTAAGGGTCGATATCCTCCACGTCTTACGGCTGAACGGTCAGGAATCGACCTCGTGTCGCTCGACCCTTATGATTTTATAAACGGAGTAGCCATTTTGATTTGTCGTATTTCTACGAAAGTCCGAGATACGTTGCGTTCGAGATACAGGGGTTAAGGGTTATCGATTGGCGCAGCGGCGATTTATTTGCTGCATTTATTAATGTTTTCTGAATGGATCCAATTATAGAATAAAACCCGAGCTTGATTAATTACATCATTTGTTATCACATTGTTTTTCGTAACAAGGGCACACAGATATATCGGTGCTCGGGTTAAGCTGCATTCATAGTAATCTTACTAACGTTATAAATGCAAAAGTTACACGCAGTATGTTTATTACCTACTCTTTTTACTAAAACAACTGGATAGAAAAAAATATCCTCAATTTCTACCCAATTCTAAATCGATTGGATCGATTTAAAACTTGTAACACATATATTGGGTGACAATGTAAGTAAAGTTAATAAAAACTACTGTCAGCAAAACAGTCAGTAGAACAGTAATACCATCTAATGACAGAATTAATTCTAAGGAGCCGACCGCCAACCTTTAATAATAAATTGTCATTTTTTGGGATTCCGTAGCCAAAATGGCAAAAATGGAACCCTTATAGTTTCGCCATGTCTGTCTGTCCGTCCGCGGCTTTGCTCAGATTCTATGCTAGCAAGCTGTAATTTTGCACGGATATATTATGTTGCAACAATGCCGACAAAAAAAAAGTGAGATGCGTGATCTATATATCGTGTTAGTAAAAAAAATAGTAGCTATAAGTTACACACTAGATGTTAGTATACATATACATTAAAATCAGACAATACGGTATTTGACAATTTTTAATATGTTTAATCAATTAAAACTTCATAATGCCTGTTATCGAATAGAGAAACAATTTTTAGGCTACCTTTACAAATAAAAAAGTTATAAAGGTTTGAAATTCAAGATTAGACAGAGATAGACATATGCATGTGACGTCACACGCAAGTAGCGCAATACTTGCTGCATAGGAAAAAGCGTTTGAGAAAGAGACAGGTATATCGATTTTTAAAAAAAAACACTATAAATCCAATTTTCAACCGATTTAAGTTTTTTCTTCGCTAAACACTCTCTCATAATAATATATAAGACATGGCAAATTCAGGAGTTGTCAAATACCGTATTTACTCTCTCTCACAAGAGGAAGAGCAATTTTTTTTTACAAAACTTTTTTCGGTTACAAGTTCTCCAGAGACTCCAGAGCCGGATACTCCTACGACCGATGACCCAAAGCAACAATCGTTGAAGCCGTGATTCTTTGCCCCGGCTCATTTTACTCTCATTTATCATTCTCTCCCTAAAACATTTTTTATCTTATCACAGGCAAAACACAGCCAGGCCATTGGCAAAGGTTTTTACACCCTCGGCGGGGCTAATTTCCGTGTTGGAGCGCCGCCAGGTCGGGTGACATATGCTACGTATATATATACATATTTAATAGATAAGCTATTTAGCTTGCAGATAGGCCCGGAGATGAAATATGGTGGGCCGTATTGACTTTTACCGCCGATTTGGTTTAGTGGATATTATGGCTGATGATATTGTGGATAAGTTCGATAAACTGGTGGGCTTGTTTATAGTTATAGGGTTTCAAAAGCCATAGCCAAATGGTAAGTCCAAACGCTTAACAAACAGTTATTAAAGTTCAACTGCTGAGTTGCTGCTAGCTTATAAACTTGGTCAAAAATTGATTCTGTTTTTTTTGTTTTCTCTCAGACAAAGCGTGTCACTATGCAAACAGGCGATCGCTTACATCTTAGTTAGCTCCTTATAAGCTAGATGGCGCTTTCCTCAATTAGGGATCTCTGAGCAGAATGACAGACGAACTCTAGAGGTCGCAACCGTAGTTTTCCCTTGGTTCATTTATTTACGTAATAATATGTATAATGGGTTTATTTATTTAAACCATGAATTTTTACATAAAAAATATGTATTTAATATTTATTTCTTTTTTACTTATTTATTTTATAAAGTAGGCATTTCGTAACACTGACTCCCTACACGAGTTTGTATGATTAAATATCACTATAACCGATTCACCCTTGACCGTTTTGCCGCCCTAAGGGGGTGTTGACGATCAGCTGTGACCGGGGGGAATTACTGTAATATTCTTGCCCTTAAAAGCTGAAGCAAAGCTGTAAAACAGACATTCAACAGCACCTCATACGCTAAACAAGCTCGCTCGAAATCTCAACCGCTCGAATGAGACATGATTATTATTATTATTTAGAAGCCTATAGAGGTGTCCCACTGCTGGGCAAAGGCCTCCCCTCATGTTCTCCGCTCTACCCGGTCTTGGGCGATCTCTGACCAGCTGCAAAGAAAGGCGTCCAGATCATCCTGCCATCGACGTCTGGGCCTGCCACGCCGCCGAAGTCCGTTTTGTGTTATCCATTCTGTGGCTATTTTAGCCCACCTATTGGGTTCTATACGGCTGACGTGGCCTGCCCAGTCCCATTTCAACCTGGCAGTCTTGGCACCCACATCAGCAATGCGTGTTTTGGAGCGCAATATAGTGTTCCGGATCCGGTCAACCCACAATCAATCAGTCGCGTTTTGCACACTTTCATGTCTCTAATTCGAGCGGTTGAGGTTTCGAGACTTTATCCCGATCCTATTTATTTATTTAATTTATCTCAACACATACAAGTTAACAGTAAAACACTTACACTTTAAGTTAGATCTCATATAGAAACAATAAAAATACTGGGAAGATAAAGAATAAATAGGGATAATATAGAAACATCTTGAAAACACAAAATACTACTAAATTAGGTACTGAAATATCCGTTGGAATATCGAGATAATAACCTACTCAACAGAAAGTTGTAAAACTCCCGACATTGTCACTTCAAAGTTCAATATCTCAAAAACGGCTGAACCGATGTTGATAAAACATGCCTAAAAACCATCGCTAGAAACCCTGCTTTCAAATAAAAAAAATCGCATTCAAATCGGTTCACCCGTTTAAGAGCTATGGTGCCACACACAGACACACATAGCGGTCAAACTTATAACACCCCTCTTTTTGCGTCGGGGGTTAAAAAGTAGCCTATGTGCTATTCCACATCCAGCTATCTACATTCCATACATGTATACATACATACAAACGGCGAGAAGTGACTATTTTATACTATAGATATTATAGAAGATGAGCCAGTGGGAAGCAAAACTGTAACGTTTACTAATTTATTTAATCATCGTCATCATGTCAGCCGAAAGACGTCCATTTCTGAACATAGGCCTCCCTCAAGGCTCTCCACTCAGACCCATCTTGTGCTATCCGCATCCACCGCGATTCCGCGATCTTAACCAGGTCGTTGCTCCATCTTGTTGGAGGCCTACCGACAGGCTCGTCTCCCGGTCCGCGGACGCCATTCGAGAACCTTCTGACCCCATCGGCCAGAATTTATTTAAATACTCATTTAAAATTTTGTTTGTTCAAAACACGCAATCGGTAATTTTTGATCTACTAGAACTACAATATGCAACTGCCAATTTAAATCAGATTAAAATAACTATACATTATTTTTATAAATTTCACATAGGATTACCGAGATTGTTTCAGGAAGTCGTCAACATGAACGATCTGCTAGACTTCCACCATAGGCTAGCACGAATGAAACCTACAGTCGATCACGCAAAAAGGCGCAAAAGACGTCGAGTAGCGGATAATCGCTACTGTACTTTTAAACGTATAATTGCAGACACATTTACTTTCTAATTAAAAACAAACTTTTCTTTCGGCTTTTAGATAATGCCGCATGCACAGTTAGACTCCGCCACTTGAAGCAAAAAATAACAATTTGCACCTGCAAAATTTCTACTAGAGGTGAGATGTACTAGGCCAAGCGTATCAAGTGTTCCGAGTACGCGTCTACAAAAAGCCTAGATCCAAAGACTACCACGAGTATTTACGAGTACGTTACTCAATAGATAAAAATAGGCAGGTTTCTTACTATTTATGGTGTACAATAGTATTTTCGTGAGAAAGCTTAATTATCGGAAATACGGACGTTTTATTTAACGTCATAAATGAAGTTTAGAAACCTATAGGTACCTACAAGTATTGTATATTAATGAGCTTCCCTTTATAATTTAATTTGTACAGACTTAAAACTGTATATATTGAAAAATGTCTCAGTATTAAGGTGATCCCATGCCCTAATGACCTTCGATCTGAATTCTTTAGTTTTCTAATGTTTTTTGTAGCTTATTATATTAACAACAACGTCTTTAAGCAATATAGTATCCCATATTTACTTCAAAGTTCATTGTCTTAGAGATATTTGGCATAGAAGTTGAACAATTTTAGGCCAAAAAAATGGTTTCCTGGCCATAACTTTTGTGTTAATTACTTTCAAATGAAAACCCTAGACACGTTTTTAGAAACGTCAAAGACGAGCCCAAATATGTAGATTGCGTATATGTTAGATCTTTCACGTCAATAGAGATACGAAATACGAAAACTCTATAAGTGATTTTTTTTGTAAATCTTTTGAGAAAATAAATATCTTAAACCATAAAAACCGAACCGAAACCGAAGCAACTGGAGGTCTGTGGGGGAGGCCTATGTCCAACAGTGGACGTCCTACGGCTGAGATGATGATGATGATGAAACTATAAAAAAGTGTTTTTTTAGACAATGTTTAAAAGAATCATACAAAATTAAGTATTCATTTTTTTCACCGATAACCGTTTGACTTGTAATTCTATCTGTAGTACAAAAGTAGGAGATACGATACAAAACTTGTCAAAAATCGATGAAAAGCTCGGGTAGCCCCTTAATGTAGTACCTAGAAATCGCAAGACTTGAGAGTTGCGCGTTAACGTTGCGAGTCGCCATACTTCTAAATACTCGTACGCTAAAAGGGTATCCTTACGGGCGGGAACGCATCCTTTGGCCATGATAAAACCTATTCCAGTAAATATGTCTCAACTCTAGCTCTACCCTAACAAAATATTAATTTGAGAATGTTTCACGTATTACAATTTATAATATTTTTCCTACTTATTTCGCCTCTTTATTACCGCGTTGCCTGAAATAACAACCACGGAGATTCAGGACTCCCAATTTTGAAATTGACTTAAATATTCATAAGGCATTCAGAGTGAAGTTGGAATTGTTATTACTGAGTTTTAAGGTTATTTGGGTGTTTAATAACGTTATTTAGTTGAAGATTAATTATGATGATGTCTAATTATTTTCGGTTGCAAATTTATAGGTACTCCGATTGTAAATTATTATTGAAAAAAATCTAGTTAATTATGTATTCGTAATTAAAATATGAGGACATACACGAAATTTTACACAAGAAACATGATATTTGTGTTTTGGTTCTATGATCTGAGCCAATTTCGTTGCACCCGCAAAATGAAAGATTTTCATTTCTAAAATGGTTGCTATTTTATTGGTGAATTTTTTATTTGTTTAATAAATATCTGATATTACTCTATTAATTTCTAGAACCGGTAGGACGTGTAAGATATTTTGGCACGCTCCGCTACCATCGTCTTACGTGTTTATCCTACCGCCAAGCAGCAATGCTTGTGCAGCTGGTGAAATAATTGCTTCATGAGGTATGCTCCCTAAGCTAGCAACGCATCGGCAACCCTTAAACATTGGAGTAGTGGTAGTGCATTTATCATCAGGTGACCTACTTGCTCATGACTCGAACAATTTAAAAAAAAACCTGTATATGTAGGTACCTACTCTTTCCGCGTACCGTGATGGTGATTTTCCACCGGCGAGGCGAGACGAGACGAGACGAGACGAGAATTGAAATTTGTATGCATTCTCGCGCGCCCGCCACGAGCCGCCGCGGGCGCTGCCATACAAATTTCAATTCTCGTCTCGCCTCGCCGGTGGAAAACCACCTTGAGACGAGCTGTCGGTAGGCCTCCAACAAGATGGAGCGACCACCTGGATCGCGGGATCGCGTTGGATGCTGAAAGCACAAGCCCGGTCTGAGTGGAGAGCCTTGGGGAAGGCCTATGTCCAGCAGTGGACGATTTTCGGCTGACATGATAATGATGACCTACTCTTTAAGTACATAGAAAGTAAATGTTTATTTTCTAAGTGTAATATCTTAGAGTGGCTAGCACCTGAAATTTATGACTACTTATCTATATTGACTAAAATACGTATGACAGATGATGTTTACCTAATTATTGAAAGTACTCTTCATCAGCCGTGGCATATAGGTAAACTAGGGCTCTTCCATTAATCACCTGATGCTTTTAAGCAACTTCTTCCATTATTTTTACCTCCTGACACAGGTGTATATGTATTATATTGTAAAATGTTTACTTTAAATGAATAAGGTTTCTTTTTTTACCATCTACCGACCTTTTAATGTAGTTATTGATTTATGGATAATTTGGAATCATATTTAATTTTATTAATTACACTGCAAGTTATGAAATAAATCGTAAAAGTATGATGAATTATTTAAAGTGAAAGATATTGAAATATTGCCAACCTTAGTAAGATCGCATGCCATCCAGCCGAAGTTATAGTTAGCATTATGTTATTTTAACAGAGGGGTAAAATACTTATTTAAGACTACTTGTGGTGCCGCGGATATTAGGTTAAAAATGTACATAAACATTCTAGGTACTTTCTAGGTATGCATTACATTAACTACCCAGTTTAATTTTACTGAAATAGGGTTCGCTTAAGAATGAGAAATTTAATAAAAACTTTTTGGCGGTAAGTCACATGCCTTAAGCTAAGCCTAAAGCTATGGAAATAAAGCCCAAAAGAGACAAAAATTTCATTCCGCGTCTACACAAGGCTATATCGACATTTTGTATCGACATATTCCTATGCCTATTTTTTTTGCTATGACATGTCTGGTAACATTTTCAGGTGTCAATCTAGTTCGCCTAATTCTGGACTTGAGTATACTGATACTACGGTTCATAAGTAGCATTGTAAATGGATTCTTTATAAGGGACCATTTAAGCTCCTTTTCGCTTACGGGTATCACTTTCACTTTTATAACACCGTGTATAGCCGCCATCAAAAAAAAATGTCACGCCGACATAGCAGCTACTTTCTGTGGTCCCAGAAGAAACATAAGACATTCGTCACAGACGTAATGGAATCATCGCAGTTGACGCGACGTTAGACCGACGGCGTCGGGCGTCGGGACGTCTCGCTGGCTCGGTCATCAAACACACAAGGGCTTCACAAATAAATCGCATTAAACCGAGCGTGAACGTACTCTCCATGGGGCTCGGATAGGGTTGGCAGCATAAAATTACTACAAGTAAGCTGTATTTCTACACGACGGCCAACCGGACCGGATGGCCGAGTGGCTAGCGAACCTGACTGCGAAGTTTGAGGTCCCGGGTTCGATTCCCGGCCGGGGCAGATATTTGTATGAATAATACGATTGTTTGGTCTCGGGTCTTGGATGTTTAATATGTATTTAAGTATGTATTATCTATATAAGTATGTTTATCCGTTGCCTAGTGTCCATAGTACAAGCTTTGCTTAGTTTAGGACTAGGTCGATTGGTGTCAAGTGTCCCATGATATTTATTTATTTAATACGAGTAGGTTGATTTACAAGAGCAAGGCCCTATATAACAAAGTGCAAAATTCCAAATTCGTATCTTGCCGTCCCGTTGACGCTTGTATTATTTAATACGAGAATGAGAGGGACGGTACGATACGAACTTCGATTTTCGAATTTCGTAGTAGTCCCCCTGGCACGAATGGTTTGAACGAAAGTAATATCAGTTACACATTTTTGGTTAGAATACGACTGATGCATGTTATTTTCAAATTTGTGTGAAGTGTACTATTCAAAAATGTAACACGCAGATACTTTCCTTCACTCGTTCAATCCATTCGTGCTCTTGTGAATTGACGTATTTATACTAAAATGTTATCAAAACATTTAAATATGATAAGCGACCCGTCCTGGCATTGTACGCGTACCTACGAACTTCGAAAAAAGATGAAAAAATATAGATCTCTCTCTACCTAATTAAAGGCATTTCACATTTTTCATCTGCATTTCCCCAAATTTACTACTCTACTACTATACTTCCCTTGCGTGAAAGATATCTATCAAATAACAAAAAAAAAAACTCACTGTATAGTTTAAAAGAGTACTATCGAACCAACTGAATCGTGAAGAAGCCGTGGTGGCCGAGTGGTTTGACCTATGGCCTCTCAAGCAGAGGATCGTGGGTTCAAACCCCGGCTCGCACCTCTGAGTTTTTCGAAATTCATGTGCGGAATTACATTTGAAAACCACGAGCTTTACGGTGAAGGAAAACATCATGAGGAAACCTGCACAAACCTGCGAAGCAATTCAATGGTGTGTGTGAAGTTCCCAATCCGCACTGGGCCCGCGTGGGAACTACTGCCCAAGCCCTCTCATTCTGAGGGGAGGCCTGTGCCCTGCAGTGGGACGTATATATGATGATGATGATGAACTGAATCGTAACTCAAAGTAGACTTTTTCGTAGAAAAAGTTATAGTGGCATCGCATTGTTTGACAACATAATTCATTGTGACACTTACAGTAACAACGTTCTGCGATGGGTCAGAAATCAAATGGTTCGACTGTACCTACTACAACATACATACAGTGCGACAAAGATCTTACTTAGCGAGCGAGGCAAAAACGGAACTAACACGACTTTTATTACTCATCATCATCATCATCATCATCATCAGCCCGAAGACGTCCACTGCTGGACAAAGGCCTCCCCCTTAGAACGCCACAATGAACGACAACTCGCCACTTGCATCCACCGGTTTCCCGCTACTCTCACGATGTCGTCAGTCCACCTGGTGGGAGGCCTGCCAACGCTTCGTCTTCCGGTTCGTGGTCGCCACTCGAGGACTTTTCTCCCCCAACGGTTATCTGTTCTTCGAGCGATGTGGCCTGCCCATTGCCACTTCAATTTGCATATTTTTCCAGCTATGTCAGTGACTTTAGTTCTTCGACGAATTTCCGTATTCCGGATTCTATCGCGCAAAGAAACTCCAAGCATAGCTCTCTCCATAGCTCGTTGCGTGACTTGGAGCCTCTCTAAGAGGCCAACAGTCAAGGACCACGATTTATTACTATTATTATTATATTGCAAAACTTCATTTCTACATTTTGCTGTGAATGTCGTTGATTTCATCTTTTGTTCGTGGTTTTTAGTTTGTAATTTAAGATAAAGACACTAACTAATATAAAGTTTACCTATTATTAGATCCCTGCAGGTATAAGTCCGCCTTTGTACTTAACACAACTTTTATTTATGTAACCTTTTTGTTTTTCCTTTTTGTACAATAAAGAGTATAAACAAACAAACATAATAACAAATAAATAATCTCACAGCAAAAATTGGCCTCTCGAAAAATATAGTTGTTTTATCTGAGAGTTGAAAACATTCATTCACCATTCCATATTTAGTAATACCGGATTGCAACCCTGTGCCGACTATGAATAAAAGAGGACCTTCAAATTCCCGTTCTAGGGTTGGGTAAAAAATCGATATATCAAAAAATCGATTTTTTTTTTCAGAAACTATTTAATCGATATCTACTGTCGATATTTTTAATCTGGAAATATCAAGATTCCATTTTTATTCCATTATTCAATTCGATATTTTTTTTGAGTTTTGTTGTATTTTATTTTTATTTAAAATGTGATATCCGTTATTCATTCCTATTAGGCACGAATTTCACTTTTATCATTAAACAATGAGAGATCGTATGACATCAGAAACTGAATACATTTTTAATTGTTGTGGGCTAATTATGCGTTATGCTTTCAATTTTAAAATGCTAATGTAAATTGTACCTAACTGATTTACTAATAAAGCTAAAAGAACTTGTGATATGTTGAAATATAGATATTTTTCACTCTTCACACATCGATATTTTTGAAAACTATCGATACGATATTTATCTATATTTTTTTCATTTGCCCATCCTTACGTTTTCCGCGTATTGCTGCTGACGAGCTTCAAGTTTTTCAAGAGAGCTTATACCTATATTAGCAACGTTCCCAATTTAGACTTTACAGTTAAGCGCGTTAGGTCCTAAATTAAAGTGTAGTTGTAGCGTAAATACGACAATTGGTATTTTTTTTATATAAAACGTTGTAAGCAAAGTCGCGTAAACAAGTGTATAAATAATCGACTTACGAGACTCATCGACTGGCTGATAAGCCACACCGGGGTTTATCCTAACGCTTTCGACACCAACAACGCACATATGCGTTTTGAAATAATCTTTTTGCACCTGGCTACAGTACTGTCGTATTGAGCTGAAAAGAAGGTCTACGCAGACCTGACGATAATGCAATAATGCAACAAGAATAGTATTCTGTGAAGACAGACAGACGGATGAGCTAGCAAATAGGGCTCCGTTTGAACCTTAAAAACATTTCTTGTCACAGTTCTCTCGCTTTGAAAATGTTTTACAGAGGTTACAACCCCCGAGGACTGCGGCAGACAGCTGAAGGACGGGTGTAAAACAATTGTAGACGCCAGAGTGCGCAGGCGTGATCCCAGGGGAGGTTCCAGAAAGATGTAAGCATTGTATGAATAATAAAAGAGAGGGATTATTGAATTAAGACTGAAATTATTAACGAGCTTATATAAATGAACTGCGACTCATTCGTTTTCGGGTGACATTCAAGCGCTTTGATCGCGTAGAGTCGAACCATTTTGATTTCTGACCGACCGTAGAACGTTCTCACAGTAACTGTCATAACAAATTCCCTTGTCGAGCAATCCGATGGCACTATGACTGTTTCTACGTAAAGGTTCCACAGTGGGTCGATTCAATTGGTTCGAGTGTACATTCCACGTTTATTAGCACAACGGAAAGATAAGTCGCAAGAATTTAGAAGAAGCTTGATTTAGCACCGGTATTGTTTTGGTTTTCCTATAAATTTAACTCTGAGCATCATCTCTTTACTTGCCGAAACGCTAATGACGAAAAAGAAACCCCCAAAAACGGAATAACGCTTATTATTTTATATTATAAATGCGAAAGTTTGCAAGTCTGTTTAAATGTTACTTTATCACGTCTAAACCACTGATGAAAAGATGAAATTCGGTATACAGACAGTTTGAGACCCGGAGAAGGATAAAGTTCCCGCGGGATAGCGATAAACGAATTCTGTGCGGACGGAGTCGCGGGTAACGGCTAGTATTATAGTCTGTCAAAAAAGAGAAGAAATTAAAAAGTGGCAACACTGTAGTGTCCTCCCTTTTTGGTTTGACAGGGTTTGAAAGGGATGACACTACAGTGCTGCCACTTTTTAATTTCTTCTCTTTTTTGACAGACTATAACTATGGTCTAAGAAGATAGCAGTGGCATGATTATTCAGCAGAACTTTATCGTTAGGGAATCCGGAGAGTGAGAGAAGCGAGAGTTTAAAAATGTATGTATGTATGATTGTACATATGTCTTCCAAACTTCTAGGAGTTAGTATACACAGGCATTTGTCATATTATTTGTTATCACTGATGTGATGTAAATAATGTAGGATTTATTTTTCTAGCTTCTTTGTTACATCATCATCATATAAGCCGTAGGACGTCCACTGTTGGACATAGGCCTCCCCCATACACCCCCAGTTGCTTCGGTTGGTAGCGGCCTGCATACAACGTGAGCCCGCAACTTAAACCAGGTCATTCATCCATCTAGTTGGTGGACGTCCTACGCTACGCTTCCCGATCCGCGGTCTCTATTTGAGTAGGTACTTTTCGACCCCAATCTGTTCAGCTTTGTTGTACAG
Organism: Choristoneura fumiferana; assembly: GCF_025370935.1. Lineage (NCBI taxonomy): Eukaryota > Metazoa > Arthropoda > Insecta > Lepidoptera > Tortricidae > Choristoneura > Choristoneura fumiferana. The sequence goes on from NC_133489.1 coordinate 5,113,638, forward strand.
TGAGTCATTGGCGAAATATTTTGAAAAAAAACTGCGATAAGTGACGCGGAAATTTAGCTACATTAAGTAATTAATTTCTAGAAAGCGATTTACGCGCGAAGTATCATTAATAATTAATGTCACATTAAAATTCCAGCCGAGCAGCTCATTGTGCGTGACGCTACAGTTTAGCTTCATTTTAGTTATAATACCTCTGTTTTATATTCGCTTCAATCTAAACTGTTGTCACAATTTACAATTGATAAATCGCCTACAGCACAACATGATTATCGACAGATAAATGAGGAACAGTAAGTGCATTATCAGTAGAAACAGATGCAGCAATTGCGGGGATTGCGATTACAAACAATTTATGTTATCCCACTAATCGTAATATTAAAAACTCGAAAGTTTTTAAGTCTGTTACTATGTTTGTTACTTGTTTGTTACTTCACCACGTCTAAACCGCTGAACCGATTTAGATGAAATTCGGTATACATTATAGATTGAGTCCCGGGGAAGGACATAAGATAGTTTTTTCCCCGGAAAGTTTGCATAGTTCCCGCGGGATAACGATAACCGAATTCTACGCGAACGGAGAGATAGCGGTTAGTTGAATGAAATAGGTACTTACATCGAAACTAGACAACTCGAAATTATTTGTAAAAGCAAAAAAAATGCAAATTTTAAAATAAGTATATCAACAAGGATAAACAACTGTCTATCTTTAAAATCGTCATAAATGGATGGACATTCAGGCGAGGTCTTTCTCATTTTCTTATTTTTCTTTTCATTTTCTTTCTCTTATTAGTTCAGCGGTGCTTCCTCTGTGGCTTGTTTATCTGTAAACTGCATGTCCATTCGTGCGTCCCGCCATTTCATAGTCGGCTTCAGTCCACAAAGCGTCCATCAAACAATCAATCAGCCTTAATTAAATGCAACCGAATCTATTAGGTAGAAGCTGTGGTCGGAAAAGAACGGAACGGAGTTCAAAAATAGAATAGGTACCATTTTTTTGCCAATGGAATTAACATTCATCATTATTGTCATCATCCCAGTCAATATACGTCCCACTGCTGGGCACAGGCCTCCCCTCAGAATAAGAGGGCATGGGCCGTAGTTCCCAGGGCCCAGTACGGATTGGGAATTTCACACACACCATTGAATTGACCGTGACAGTAACATGTGATAGTGCAGTTTTTATTTTTTACGACTTTATTTTATTTCTTATAATGTTTACCCCCCCCCCCGGCTACGCACGCGAATATCATTAAATCCGACAATTGAATAGAAATTCCGATATTTTACAAATTTCCTGTGGGAATTCCCAAGAACTACATCGTGGTCTTTATAGACGTTACTATATAAAAACAGTGCCAAATTACGTGAGCTTTAGTTATAGCGTAAAGGAGTAAAAGTTCTAAGTTTTTGATTCTTTTTGTGTTCTTTTAGGTACTAATAAATAAGTACAGTCAAGGGCAAAGATATCGACACGGCCAAGGTTGCTTAAATATGTGTACGCGACTCTATGCACTTAACATTAAGGCCGTGTATACATATTTTTGCAACCTAGGCCGTGTCGATAACTTTGCCCTTGACTGTACTAAAGAAAGCTGTGGTATGCAAGCACCACAGCTTTCTCGGACTTCAGGAAATCGGTTTTTTAACGGATTTAAATAAAATCTAAAGTAGGTACACGAGCTACGCAATTGAAACCTTATACGTCTAATAAGTCCGCTATTGACATCATATCCTAATAATTTTGTTTATCTGGTATAATCCACACCCAAGTTATGAGGTTTCAAAAAGGAACGAATCGCTTCGAGAAAAGATAGGTCCCCTAAGATAAGGCCCTTGCACTTTTCTTGGCTTGTCTTGACGGGGGCACTAGCGTACCCCCAGTTAAATTCATCATCATCATCATCCCAGCCTATATACGTCCCACTGCTGGGCACAGGCCTCCTCTCAGAACAAGAGGGCTTGGGCCATAGTTCCCACGCGGGCCCAGTGCGGATTGGGAACTTCACACGCACCATTGAATTGCTTCGCAGGTTTGTGCAGGTTTCCTCACGATGTTTTCCTTCACCGCATAGCTCGTGGTAAATTTCAAATGTAATTCCGCACATGAATTTCGAAAAACTCAGAGGTGCGAGCCGGGGTTTGAACCCACGACCCTCTGCTTGAGAGGCGATAGGTCAAACCACTAGGCCACCACGGCTCGGCAGGCCACCACGGCTCGGCAAAACCGACCTTTTTTACTTATTTATATATTCCATCTCTTTCTTTCACATTTCAAGAATGACTTCCATCTCTTTCTTAACCTAACTAAAGAAAGAGATGGAATATATTCGTGACATAATAAAAGTCAAATTTCTTGTTTCAATCGGATGTTCGGCGTTCAACCTCCAGTATTGTAGGTATTATAAGCTCCTTGGTTACGACGTGTATCTAGATGGCCAGCCCGAAACGTGAAAAAAAAAGTGTTGTAAAAATTAAATCGTAATCCAAAAATTAAAAAAAAAATACTTTCCACCCTAGAGATGAAAACGCAATTTTCCATCCATGAGAATTAAACTTTCCGAACAAGAGAGATGAAAATATATATACAGCCGTAGCGTAGGTACAACCTTCTGATTATTGGCAAAAAAGGTGTTTAGATATTTTTGTCGTTTTGGTAACGTACGTATATTTATACCCTTGACTGTAAGTACCTAGACTAAGTGCTATTCAAAGATAGCTACCGAAGTCTCGTGCTCAAACGGTATATCAATATTTATAAGGGCACGTCTGTCGCTGCTACGCAATTGTAATTCAAGAAGAAATTCATGGAATACGACTTTTGAGAGACGTGTCATGTTTCTATATACGGGGGTTCGAGCTTATTTTGCTGTCAACTTAAATAGACTAAATTTTGATAGACTCTACATTAGCAGAAAACTCTACTTGCAACAGAAAACAGGTGGGCGGATTTGGATGTGTAGATAGCTGAAATCTGAAATAATATGTACATAAAAGTATTTCTCAATAAATTCCCGTCAATGGGCAACTTTTTTGGGAAATAGCTACTTTTTATCCCAATATTCTCACAGGTTTGGGATAAATTTTCGAAATCTCAACCACCAGCTTTAGAACCATAACATTTGGCACAGTTGTTTTATCCACGATGTAATATTTGGCAATTCCTATTGGAATTTAGTAAAATCTCGGAATTTCAACTCAACTGCCAGGTGATGGTGTAGGCGGGTAAAGCCCATTACTTACGAGTACATTTCTGTATAGCTATAACAAATTTCAAGTCGATCTGATCGCTAGAAGTGCGTAAAATTCGATATAGTTATTTGAAGTATCGCAAGTTAAATAAAATATTGTTGAAGACCCAGTAGCTAAGTATTTAGACTTGAACATGCAAAAAAACGTACCTATAATCGAATGAAACGTTCATAACCTCAGCATCACCATAACTGTCGCTACGGGGTGATAAATTGCGTTATATTTCTAATGTGGCACCCCTGAGGCGATTCACGTTAGGGTTGTCAACGCGTGGGATATATGACCAACTCTTATACGACACAAAGGCAATGTCGGTGAAATTTTAATGCCCTTACAAGGTTGCGGGGCCAGCACGAGTCCCTTTCCCACCTTTTCTCAAGTGTTTGTACAAGAAAATAGTGTCAAAGGGAATGCTTTGCGGCCGTGCTAGGCTTGTTGCTTTCGCAAAAGGAAGGGTATACGACCGTTGAACTTGGATTAAGCTCTTTGTTGACGTGTGTTATGGAAACTTTTGTTGAAACAAAGTGGAATGGTGTTTCGTTTGCTCCATAATTTTAAATTTTCGAAAGAAATACAAAACAATACAAATATTGTTTATTGGGTAAGGCTCACGAGTGTTTTGCCCGCCCGTTCCAGTGTGTTATGAATATTGATGCATACGATAACTATTTGCGTCAACTTCTGATACAAGTAGTATCTCTTTAAGTGAAGTATTCATCCTTATATTTGTAGAAACGAGCCATCGTCCCTATTTATTTATTTATTTATTCAAAACAATACAATAATAGGCTTACAGTATGAAAAACCAAAACGCCTATCACGTTACATGCTTCACATAAATCAACATGGATCACAAATTAATAATAAAGAATACCATACATACCGGAAATAACATAACCAAAATGAACATAGAAAACGGATTTGAATACTTTACAAATTATTATTGGATAAAAACTTCACAATACTATCCAGCACAGAGTGCCAATTCCCAGCAAGTACGTCAGTTTCCTGGTGCTTGTCCAGCATAGCGTTAAGCACCAGGAAATCCTATGCATTAATATTCATAACACACTGGAACGGGCGGGCAAAACGCTCGTGAGTCTTACCCTATTAAGCACCTCAGATTAGTACAATAAGCTGGTTCCCATTTCTTGTCGGATGTCGGGCCCGGATTTTAATCGGATGTGCCAATGGCAGAACATTTTGTATGCAGGTACTCTATAGAAATGACTGATACAGACACAAAACGGATCCGACACCCGACAAGTGGGAATGGGAGGTAAGTTGGTCTTATCGCTTAAAAGCGATCTCTTCACATTATTTTGGCTACCGGCTAAACTCCAGTAGGAATTCTTAAAACTTAGAATTGCAACCCAGTCTTCATTTAGGTACGTTGTATGGAGAACACCCTTAACGAAGCGATAATAGGTATACTTAATTGATAATTTGGGATCTTACACAATTTTGTGGGAATATCAAAGTATAAATACGCACACTTACAAATTTGCGCACTTTATCACAATATAATTCCGCAAAGGGGACGAAGCCGCGAGCAAACTAATACAATTTAATGACACCTTATTTACTAAAATCGGATTAGTAGTTTAGACGCTAAGGTGGAACATAGGTAAATACAAACATACATTTTTTTTTTTTTTTATGTAGCCTGTATTATGTCCCACTGCTGGGCAAAGGCCTCCCCTTTTCTCCGCCACTCTTCCCTGTCCTGGGCATGCAACTGCCAATCGAGCAGAAAAGCGCTCAGGTCGTCCCGCCATCTCCTCTTGGGTCTGCCTCTGCTCCTATGCCCATCCCTCGGATCGGATCACGATACTGCGCTCTAAAACTCGTATCACAGATGTGGGTGTCAAGACCGCCAAGCTGAAGTGGGACTGGGCCGGACATGTCTGCCGCATGCACCCGGACCGATGGGCACGGATCGTAAACATACATTAGACTGCTAAAATTATTACCTTTCCTTTTGGCTTTGCCGTAGTCGGGTAAAAACTGGACACGTTTTAAACACAATCTAACTTTCGTCTTCTACAATATTATCCTCCTTAAACCGGATCAAAATTCAACCCGGTTCACACCTGACCGGTTTTATGAATAAACGATGAGCCGGCTAATCAAACCGGTTTAATACGACGGCCTTTCATTACCACATTAGCTAATTGGTAAGGATTCATTACTGTAACATTTAGATTGGATTAGATTGTTTCTCTTAACATTTTGTAAATTGATCTCGCTGATTTTGAGTCAAGATTTTCTTAAAGAGGTATCAAGCTTCTAGCGCTAATTAATGTGGATGTGGCGAAGGGGGGTTAGGGTAGGGAGGAATCAAGACAGGTTCAAATTTGTTTTATATCACTAAAATAAATACATATTTAACAATGTAACGAGTATACGAGGTAAAAGACATCTAGTTTTCTTATCATTCAGAAATCTGTTTTTAACCAACGAAAAAACGGAGGAGGTTCTCCAGTCGACGCGTATATATTTATTTTTTTTATTCACAAGTTTTATTAAATTACTTAGATTTTGAAGATATTCCAATTTGCATGTAAAGTTTCATTAATATATAATACTAGCTTTTGCCCGCGGCTTCGCCCGCGTGGAATTCGGTTATCGCGCGCTGTTCCCTCGGGAACCTGTGCATTTTCCGGTATAAAAAGTACCCTATGTCACTCTCTGGCCCATAAACTATCTCTATGCCAAAAATCACGTCGATCTATCCGTTTTGACGTGAAAGACGGACAAACATACAAACACACACACTTTCGCATTTATAATATTAGTATGGATTGTAATCCATATTATAATCATCTCGATTTAGCACGTGAGTTATCCGGGTCATTATATTTAATATGAGTGAGTCTCACGGTAGTTTCATGTTCAGAAATTAGGTAGGTAATATGAGTAATAGGGTGTGGATAAATGCTGTGTACAATTGTAATTGTGTTGTAGACATTGTCATGTTATTCTGTAAGACTTAAGTTGTGCTGTTGTTTACAATATGTTATTGTACCTAACTAATAAATAGATAAATAAATTCAAAAACTCATGGCGCAACATTTACGACGTACTCCATCCATCCCAGCCTATTTACGTCCCACTGCTGAGCACAGGCCTCCTCTCACAATGTACGTACTGACGTACTACTAAAAGTTTATTTTGTATTTAAGAGACGCCTTTGGGTTTTTTTCTATCGAACGAACTATAATAAAATCGTGTTTCTACAGTGTGTATGAGTTATGGAGTAAATACTCAAATATCTTAGATATGAGTTCCAAAACCAAAGTTTTAAAGCGCTAGAAGCTCGGCGCGCCCTTAACAATTTGCTATCCTGTCTTCATCACTATTATAATCAACATCTGCTATCTTGTTACAAACATGCCGTGAATGATAGTTGTTTTATTCTTTAATTCAGAAAGAAAGAACACGAAGAAAAAAGAAACAGACAAATTGACACGAAATGGTCCCTCAGCATAATACCGGTCTCATAGTTTTATTGTAACAAATTCCGTCAGCAAACGATAGAAAAACGCGTCGTATTTTACTACCAACAAAATAAAGATTTTTATTGCTTTCTTTCTATTAGCTAAGTAAAGTTAAAAGCTATAAAGTGCGATGTCCAGTTAGGTAGGTTTCGCTGAATATTTGAATATTGGCGCCGGGATATTGCATTCCTGGGCCGGGTCTGCCGCAATTATGAGGGGCACGGCACACAGACTAGATGCAGTAAGATAACTTTGCATTAAGCCAATGATGTTATACATATTATACAAGGTGTTAATGATTCTGACATTGACAATTTCAATTATTAACTAACTTGATACCTAGGTATTATTTTATAAGGCAAGCACAGGTATTAATTAAATAACTGAAAACCAGAAAGTAGTTTGCTCAGAATCGAGAGTAGATTCGATTACACTATGTTTGAAATCAGGTCGTGTTTGTGTTTTTAAATCCCTTCTATATTGTGCCCGGCCTAAAAGTTACGACTGCAACAGGCGCCAATTAAATATTTTAGCTTTTTCTTTCGATAATTTAATACTAGCCGTTTTGCTGTCAATGTGTGATTTTCAAAGCCTGGTTTGACGTGAGAAATTATGTGCTGGCATCTCAATAGTGCAAAGACGCATATTTTAAAAATCGATGTCGATAAAAAGTACGATGTACTTACTGTACAACCATTATGACATTCAGAAATGTAATATAACTTTCCCTTTGTTTGAAGCAAATTTTTCAATAGTTTTGTGATCATTTGGATGTATCTTTACTTATAAAATCATTGCAGTGAGTGACTGATTCGACTGGTCTCGATTAATCACTTATACTTAATGGAAATTAATTGGATAATGTAAATGTGACTTATGTTAACTTTGCATGAGAATTGTGATTTTACATTTGAATGAAGCTCACTTAAGCGAAAAATACTGCCCTCCTAAGCCAAAAGGCGCTATCACAAAAAAAAGCACTTTAGTTATAAATGCTATTATGTAGCTTAAAACATTCTGCATCACATGGTGTAAATGACAGAAAAGCATTTTTTTTTTAGATAGCTCCTTCCGGCTTAGGAGGGCAGAATATTGCATTAATGATTTCAAGCATAACGTTTTATTTACTTGCAGTTGTTTTTACCTGCACAGCTAGAATAATCATCCAGCTACATTTTAAATATCTCTAAGTTAATTTTATTTTGCAAAAAGGGGTGTTAATTACTTCGGCAATTGCTGCGGGCTGCCAGACTCAAGTTTTCGTCATGTGCTAGAGAAACGCACAAAAGCGTTGAAATCATTGTTTAATTATGACAATACAACAATACAACAATTTTTGAAGTCAAGAAAATGCATTATACCTACGCTGTCGGCAGTGATTGCATTTGGAAACTTTCGTTATGGCAGCCATCTAATATTCCCTTCCCTAGCGAAGGTTTCGAGTCCCTCGTCAAAGTTACCATTCATTCATCATCTTTAACCTAAGCCAGTGCCTTCTTTATTTGAGTATTTAGAACCTTCTTATGAGTCGATCATTAATAGTCTAGTTACGAATAAAGTCACCAGTATATATTGTTACATCGTAAGCATGTCTTTACTATATGAAACAGAGTTAGATTTTTAAATAACGGGCGTTTGGATACAATACCTTAAAATTTGGAGCGGATCATTAGTTCAAATACTGTTTAAAACTTATTTACTGCGCCAGTTGACGACCTGAGACATTGTGGGCATACCTTTCTATTTAACCGTGCCTAGTTATACCATCCACGGGTTTGGTGTCACCCATAAACAAATGGAAATACTCATTCTAAAGCAATACATCACAAACTAGTAGTATGACTTTCAAAGTTTGAACTAGAAAGAGATGGAATGCAAACTTCATTTGCTGGTAAATATCTCACTTTTCAATAGGTGTTGATGATTTCACGTCATTTCTTTCATTTGCCAGTTTTGTATTATTATAACCTTTTTAAGAAAAAAATCATTTTCCATTTACTGCACGTTTTGCTCTCTAAATCCTCAAGTTATAACGGATGAAAATTTATGTCACAATCGATATCGAAACCCGATACCTTATTTCTACAGAGGGATCGGTGTCAGTGTAAAGTTCCAAAGCTGCCATTTGCAACACCAGTTACCTGTCTACATTTATAATGGGCCGTAATGGATTGCTGTCGCGAGTTGTACAAATTTAAGGAGAAATTGAGATTAACTTTGTGAGAAATTTGCTTAACTATTCTGGAATTGAAGCAAAGCTTACTCGTAGTATTACGATATTGCGGCTGATGCAAATTTAAGAAAAGAATAGAATGAAAAATTAAGAAAAGATAAGAAGACAATAAGCACAAATTCTTATGTAAGTACCCTAATGGGGAATGGATGAGCATTTTAGAAACGGTTGAAACTTTTTTTATCAATATCAGATTTTTAAGTAGCATCAATTAATTTTAAGAAATGAAAGAGTTTTCTTTACTACCAAATTACGATAGTCCGGTTGGTTACGGGTTGTTCCATAGCTCAGAACAAAGAAAATCAAAAATGTGTCTTTGACTCGTTCGTTTTGACAGGTGACTCTTTACCGGTCCGGACAATACCGACCCTGTTTTTCATGTACACGCCCATAGACCATGACATGAGCTTCTATGGGTGTGTACATGAAAAACAGGGCCGGTATTTCCATGTCGGTATTATCCTGGCCGGTAAAGAGTGTGACCTGTCAAAACGAACGAGTCAAAGACACATAAATTCTTTTTTAAGTTTTTTGTTCTGAGCTATGGAACAATACGTGACCGACCGGACTGTCGTAATTTGTCGGTAAAAAAACTCTTTAATTTTTTTTAAATGAATTGATAATTCTTAAAGATCTGATATTTTTTTCTGTTAATTAAGAAGGTTATTGGTGCCTATCGATAAAAAAAGTTTCAAGCGTTTCTAAAATTTTCATCCATTCCCCATTGTATTGTCGAATTTTTGCTATAAATTTTGCTAAGTATACAACTTTAAAATTACAATGTGTAATTACAATGATAATAAATATTTTTGCCGTGTCTGATGACTGAACATATAACGGATAATAATGTCACTATCCTATTTGTACAATTGTATATGTCCTATGCGTAAATAGGTACTTACTTTATGTTTCTGTGGTAACGAATTGAAAAAAAACTAGGTATTTTTTTGCGTTTTTTAGTTTTGTTTGTGTTTTTTTTTTCTTTAGAGTCGTACTTTACACATTGTAATTTTAAAGTTTTATAAGTACGTAAAATACCTATGAAATCAAAATTTCTGGTAAAAAATTCATCAATACAATTAGGGTACATAAGAATTTGTACAAGTTTTATAATTATTCTTCTTTTCTTATATTCTGAATTGAATAAAGTTTTACATGTATCTTTAGCAAGAATTTTACTATAAATTTTAACAATTACATATAATAAGTACCTATAGTATGCACTCTTTTTCCCTGGAACTTACCAAGTTTTTTTTTCTTGTTGTACCGAATTTTGGCAAATAAATTATTCTTATTTGTTCTTACAAACACTAGCCTCTCGAATTCCGCCAGGGAGCGTGGTCCCCGTGACCGAGCCCGCGACCACAGTTATGGCTTTGGTATTGATCCGGTTTCGGTATCCAACGAGCGCACCCCAACGATGGGGCTAGCTAGAAATCGATGGCACATTTTCTCGTTAAGGTTTCTGGGTGAACAATATTTTAAAATAATATGGCTAATAATAATATTTAGCTATCTATATTGTCTACCACATAATAAGTGTTGTTGACTGTACTTGCATTGTCATCCAAATTGCATTTCCGAACCAAATTTCAAGTCGATGTTATTAACCGTTGATAATTCCCATCAGATTTACGTAAGCATGCTGAATTTCAAGTCAATCCGATCACAGGAAGTGGGTTAAATTCAACTTTTAAACCCAAAACATAATCAAACAGGGCAAGCTGAATAAAAGTTGTAATAAGTTTTTGGTTAAAAATTTCATTTTTAATACAAGCTTTTTTGCTGACTGTACTTTTTGTTGACTTACTTGCATTGTCTTCCAAACTACATATCCGTACCAAATTTCAAGTCGATGCCATTATCCTTTGAGGAGTACCGTCGTGGTGGGGCTGATTATACTCTTCGGACTTCTGTTTAATCTGCCGCACTTGGCTGTGTGTGTGGTTTATGGTGCCATATTTTTTTCGTGTAATGGCCTTTGCTCGTTTGTTCGTTTGGGCCATCGACATGTGATTTAATAAATCGGCTTGTGTCCGTAATAAAAACGCCGTATAACAACACATCAGCTATTATATTAGGACCGACTGTGTACTCTAATTTAATTAGCATTAACACCAATGTTGCGTGAACACTGTCCATAGGTGTGGACGTAAGGCCTCACCTTCTTCCTAAAGTTTTATTCACGTAATTCAAACCCAAACCCCGGCCCGCAACTGAGTTTTTTGAAATTTATGAGCGAAATTAAATTTGAAATTTAATACCACGAGCTTTACGGCTTCGTGAGGAAACCTGTACACACCTGTGAAGTAATTAAATGGTATGTGTAAAGTTCCCAATCCGCACTGGGCCCGCGTGGGAACTACGGCCCAAGCCCTCTCATTCTGAGAGGCCTGTGCCCAGCAGTGGGACGTAAATAGGCTGTGATGATGATGAATAAGTCTATATTATTAAACAGTCAAGGAAACTGAAATGGTGAAATTACTGGCACGTCAGGTATTCCATCTTAGGCCTCTAGGTTGGCAACGCGTCTGCAATACCCCTGGTGTTGCAGATATTTATGGGCGGTGGTGATCTCTTACCATCAGGAGACCCACTTGCTCGTTTGCCATCCAGTAGAATAAAAAAAAAAAACTGAATCACGTACCAGGGTGGAACCTTTAGTGCTACTAAGTCATACATCTGCCAAAGAAATCATAGCTACGTAGTACAGTCACCAGCACCAATATCTGACGCAACAAGCATGCATAAATATCTGATACGACTTTATTTCTAGGGCAGGACAGACGTGTCAGATATTTTTGCACGCTCCGCTGTGGCAGATATTAATGCTGGTGACTGTACTATTATTTATTCTGTGTCATAGCAAGATTGGTTATAAAATGGTTGCACCCTGGTACGGTCAAGGACTTTAATTCACAGTAAACGTCATAGTGACATCGCATTAATTAACAATGAAAATCGTAATGACTTTCCTTTGAAAAGGTTCCATGGTGGCTCATGAATTAAAGTTCTTGACCGTACGTGATTCAGTGTCCTTGACTGTACATGTTGGGCAATTAAACTATTTCATGTTTTTTTATTGCCGTTAGCGCTCGAAACGTTAGGATTTTGACATACTTCAATGCACAATACAGGAAAAAATAAATAAATAAAGTGTAAAGCTGGGTACTGACCAACGTTACGAGGTGAACTGTACATTCGCATCGAGCATGTTACGCATTGAGCATGTTCGCTGTGTTCTCAAAATCTGCGTAATGTTGCTCGTCAAAACTTGTGCTCCATATTCGCCAGCCACTCTCAGTAAAGATGGCCGACTTGTTACAGCGTACTGACTGAACCGCGTAACAGTCAAAGGATTCGCCAAAAAACCGACAGCCGGGTGGAGCACTCAAAGCGAGCAACGAGCGGCTCGTTGCTCGCTGGTTTCCCCGTAACACTAAGTACTGACTGCACGAATGCTCGCTGTGCAACATGTTACATTACACCTCGTAACGTTGGTCAGTACCCACCTTAAGACCGTGTGCGATGTGGGTGCCAAGACCGCTAAGCTGAAGTGGGACTGGGCCGGACATGTCTGCCGCATGCATCCAGACCGATGGTCACGAATCGTTACCGAATGGGTTCCGAAGGATGGTCAAAGGAGCCGGGGCAGACCCAAGAGGAGATGGCGGGACGACCTGAGCGCTTTTCAGCTCGATTGGCAGGTGCATGCTCATGATAGGGAAGAGTGGCGAAAGAAAGGGGAGGCCTTTGCCCAGCAGTGGGACATATTACAGGCTACATAAATAAATAAAAAGTGTATTCGAGCGTTCCAACCACCTCATTTTCGTGATCACATTTTTTAATGGGCTGTAGAATTTGATGACATTTTCGATTATTATTATTTTATTCGACTGGATGGCAAACGAGCAAGTGGGTCTCCTGATGGTAAGAGATCACCGCCGCCCATAAACATCTGCAAAACCAGGGGTATTGCAGTTGAGTTGCCAACCTAGAGGCCTATGATGGGATACCTCAAGTGCCAGTAATTCACCGGCTGTCTTACTCTCCACGCCGAAACACAACAGTGCAAGCACTGCGGCTTCACGGCAGGATTAGCGAGCAAGATGGTGGTAGCAATCCGGGCGGACCTTGCACAAGGTCCTACCACCTGCACCTGACTTTAGTTCAATTTTTTATACGCCCTGTAGATACTTAATCTGGAAACTGTAGCAGAATTTTCTACCATATCAAGAAAAATGTGCCCACGAAAATCATACGAAATAAGCCCTGCAATAATGGCCCAAGAAAATACTTTCAAATTCGCAAAACTTGCAAAATCGGAACTCTAATAGAATCGCCTTGCTTTCCGTCCTTCCGTCTGTTATGACTCTTTTCTCAGGAATGCGTGGAAGTATGAAGCTGAAAAAAAGTATCCGTGTACCGCAACTTCTTGTATTCAAGGTACATCTAGGAAAACGAGGATAAGTATTTGGAGGTACACCATAAATGATTTACATCTGTGTAAGGAGTTTTCTTTTGAAAATACAAACTGAGACATGGATGCACAGAAAAACCAGAAAAAGAGACCAGCACTGGGAATCGAACCCAGGTCCTCAGCAATCCGTGCTGCGTGCTATAACCCCTACACCACTGCTGGACAGGAATCTAGCTAGACACGAATTTTTCCTATGCATACATATCTCAGTTTGCTTATTTCTACTATGCTACTGAAGCAGCAGCACTAGCGACATCTATGTTTTGTCGAGAGACGTCACACACGTCAACTAACCGCTCACCCAACCCGGAAGGGATACCCGTAAAAGTAACAAATTTGGAGTTGAAATAAAAATACAAAAAGACTCCAAAAAACCATGAGTTTTCTTTCGTCCGTCTATTTAGCTTTATGAGATAACCTTACTTTTCGAGGCATTCCAACTAATGACCATGGTGCACCAGTGTGCCGCCGCACAAACTGTGCGGAACACTGCCCTATCATACTGATCCTTAGTACTATTATAAAGTCAATTGATTACCAAGCGATGAATTTTATTCATTTCATCACTAAAAAACGCCATTTACCTGTAACAAAAACATTTTCAAATTTTTAATAATCAATTTCACATTTTTTATATAACTTTAGAATCAAATTACTTTTCCTCTATATGCCCTATAGCCTTCATTAAAGTTGACAATACTTGGATTAGTTAATTAGCTAAGTTTCGGTACCACGATAATTCCTATTTACAGGATTAGTCACATAATAACATTATCGATTTAGCAATCGAATTATTCGCAAGGAAACTCGATTAATAAACACTCATTCATCGTTTAATTAGGTTCTTTAGAGGGATCCGGATTAATTACTATTGAGAACAGTCGCTATCGTTTTAATAATCGAGAAAATTCTAGAACAATCGAGAAGAATCGATTAAGGAGATAATAGGATTGGAAAATGTAGAATGAGGCTGTGTGCAGAGTTGGAACGCGATTCGTTTCCTTAATAGTTAATATTGTTAAGTAGCTTGTGTTTGTTGATATACTCGTATATGTACAGTCACCAGCACCAATATCTGACACAATAAGCGTGCATAAATATCTGACACGACTCTATTTCTAGGGCCGGAAGGACCTGTCAGATATTTTTGCACGCTCCGCTATGGTAGATATTAATGCTGGTGACTGTACACCGTGTTTTTCTTTAATTAAAAAAACTGTAAAAGTTATAATCTTGACCAGTGATGTTATAGAAATTGCTTTCTTTGTGTACAGTCAGCATCAAAAGTAGCGGATCATCTTTTTACTCTGCCGCATTGACACATTGACAATCTTGCGTTGCGTTGCGTTTAGTACGTGGCTGTAAAACGACAAAGTCTGAAAGTGTACAGCTACTTTCGTTGCTGACTGTACCTATTTGAACGCGCAAAACAACGAGTGACGGAAAGAAAGGAAAGACTTTGCTTAGCAGTGCTATTAGGCTAGAAAAAAATGCTCGGAAATACTTTACACGAAACAACACACGCTACAGATTTTTTTATTGATTCTGCAATTACTTTACAGAAGTCCATATCGATAGATATTGTTATAGACAGCAATTATGTATCAATCAGAGCAGAGTTGCAAGGTTATGTATGGTCTATTGATTTTTAAGTGATATAACTAAAATCATTTCAACTCAACATTAATTTCTAGAAACTTGCTGCAAAATAAATACGTATCAAAAATAATATTATCAGGTCAATTAACTTTTAGTCCAGACTAGTAATTAAATAGAAACGACCATTTGGTTTTCAATTGTTTTGAACTCGAAAATGTCAGCACCTGAATAAATACTCAAACAATCAAGCGGTTTTGTACTTTACGTACTGATTACAGTTCAATTTGATAAAAATCACATCATATCAAATCACAGAATCAAAATATTAGTATATGATTGTATTTTCTATAAGTTATATATATTCTTTAATAAAGATATTTTGACTTGTATTGATTTAATGCGCCAAATGGACGTATTCATATTTGTTGTGGTCGTGTATCGACTAAACATCAATTAACAGGTACTTAATAAAATTTATCGAGCATAGTCACATAACTATAATAATTTTTCCAATAAACTGCAATTGTTTCCTGGATTTTACCTTTTTAATTATCCCTACTTGGTGATGTCTAAAATGACTTAGGTCTACCTACCTATATATTTTTTTTATTAATGTCTTCCATCCAGCCAGTTAGTGAAACACGATCTAATGTATCCTTTTGCCGAGTCACCGGCTATAATCGAATGAGCCGAGTCGAGCGGCCAGTGTTGAATAACTTATGAATTCGATTCAACCTCATCGATTCGAGACTTGGACTGGCTAATGCTGGCAACGCTTTATCTGTTCGCTTTTAAAAATGGAAGTTGATTCAGTTTGCAAGTTAAATCGGCCAATGAATGGGGCTTTACTACAGTCTTTTTGTAAGTAGGTAGCAGATTAATGCTCGTTTGTAATGCTATTTATGTTTTGCTTCTGTACGAGTGGGATTCGCATATTTATTACATAGAGACAACGTTTTAAGATTTAGAAGTGAAAATAGCAGTTTGTTGTCATCATCACCAAAATTTATGGGTTTCACTCTTGTCGGTGGTTGGTGCGTTTGCCTTATGTCTTTCTTCTGTTTTTTGGCCGACTATTCAGCTGTCTACAGTTCTAGGTATATTTTTTGACCTTTTTCGTTATTATTTGATACGAAATATATCGCTACCAAAGAAAAACATCGCTACCAGAAATAACAGAGCGTAATATTATAAGTAACAAAGGCATTTAAAGACATTCCGAGTAGCGCGGCACATTTGATAAGGATGCAAAAGACGTAAAAAAAAACTTAGCACAGCCGGCCAGGCAATTTTAGCGGTGCATCCACCCAAACACAAATATACTTTATGCACTGGTAATAGCGGTGGAACTGGGTAAAGGGGAAACTTTGGTCCCCCTTTTTCCAGTGTTCCGGGAGCATTGCCAAGTGAATGTGGGAAACGCACATTTTGGTCTGTTTTTTCACATTGCATACAAGAATGGTCCTTGAGTTGGGAAATATTTTTTCATGCCTTCAGTTTTAGAATGACCTACTTTACCATTTTTATACTGAAGTGAATAATATTTTATTATGTAAGGCTAAATATTTTACTTTAAAAAATCAGTGCTATTTGATATTTTGGATAAGAGCGAAGACATGCGCTAGCGCTGTAAGTGCGTAGTAAGACAAAAAAGAAGAAGAAGGAAGATAGAAAGAAAGAGGGGAAATATCGCGGTTTGGCTCATTATAAGAATGTATCTTGTATCTTAGGCGAGATGTGTGTTATAAATTATAATATTATTATGAGACCATGATACTAATACTAGGTACTATTGTAAGTCATGTTAAGTGTATGGTCTGATATAACAACCAAGACAACCAATGCGGATTTAAGTTATTTCTTATACGACAAGAATTTTTCAGTTTCTTATAATGTGCAAAAGACCTTAGAAACCCCACCAAAATACACTACCAATTGTCACACTCCACATTTGTGTGACCCCTTGTTTTGGTACGATATCAGATGTAGAAACGATGTGCATACTATGTTATGAAAAGGAAAGTGCCGTACGCTTGACACTCACAAAGACAAAGCTTAAGTAATCAAATCTTTCAATCATCTTTCCCACTAAATGTCCAAAGAATACATTTGTCCGTATTGTATTTATTTTGTTCTTTCCATCATTGCGAGTTTTATCCTGTTGGTACGCATACTATTGAATGATGTAGTTAGTCTGTAGATATTCTAGCCAAAGATATCAGAATTATCATCATAAATCATAAATGTATATGTAAGTATACATCACACACGCAAACATCACGCATGTATTCCCAAATGGAAACGAAACGAAACGAATGGACACGAAACGTTACCGCTTCGGAGCCACTTTTAGCAATTTTAGATTTTAAGTTTGACAACAACGTACAATAGTGACAGTTTGCTAGCCTGTCGCCTACGGTATACTAAGGTATACCTATAGGTTGCGATGGCTGAGGATATACTCAGTCGCCTCTTACGACATCCACGGAAGAAACGGAGAGGTAATTCTAACCCGACACCACACGGGTAATAGATCAGAGTATCAGAATTATGTTTTAGTGAAAATGTTTAAGGAGTTAGATTTACTTTCCAAGTTATTTGAAGTATAAGATTATGTTTTGTCTAATCCTAACCCTGTTAATTCTCCATGAGAAATAAATGAATAAATATTTCGCAAAAGGATTTTTGCGAATCTAAGCGGCGTAGGTACAGACAAACATGGTGTGACTACAGGAGTCCTGTTTTGCAATTTTTGCTTCGGAACCCTTAGAAGGTGAAATAAAGCCAAAAATAAACCAAGAGTCTTACTTGGCCTTTAAATCACTCAGTATTCTATCTAACTGAAGTTATAAATGGTTTTCTTGTACTTATAGCGTTTCATATGCATGGAAAAGCTTGGAATCAAGTACCTACATGTCTGCAAAAGTAAATTATTCTGCCTCAAAACGGGCGAAATAGGCCGTCCCTTCTCTGCATAATCTGTCGAAGCGTCTACGCTACAAATGTATATTACTTAACCTTTTATCTGTAGTCTAATGTTAATACTTGCTCTATCTTAACTCCTTTGATCCTTTGGTCCTTCCATCCCGTCGTGACGATTGATGCCTAGTGGTTTAAAAACCTGACTAAAGCTTGATGATAACATTAGTATTTGAAATATGCCTATTATAATATATTAAGTGTTTGGTATGTGACAAAATACTTGACTTATTTAAGCACAATTTGGAGGCTCGATCGTAAACCTACTCTGAAATTTGAATCCCTAGTTCGAATACAAGTTAGCAAGTTATTACGAAAATACAAGGTGAGATTTCGAAAAAATCCAATGCACTAAAACCTCAACCAATTCTCAGTTGCAACTCCGCATAACTAGACGTAACGAGCCGCTTGCCAAAACCCATTCATTAGATTACATGTGTGTCCATACCAGTTTCAATAAATCGATTCCAGAACTGACCGAGTCACGTACCGGGCACAGGGGTACCAACATAACGGCGCAAGTTGAGCTTGCCAGTTGCTGGGCTGTTTGCTTGCTGTTTGTTATAAATTTCTAATCTGTGCGCAGACTTGCTTGGAAGTATTTTGAGACTGGCCAGTATTTGACCGAAGTATTTTTCTTTTTAAAGCCAGAATAATGAGTTCGCATTATTCGCTGGATTAAAAATGGAATTAAAAATATTCCATTTTTAATAATTGATTTTATGTATTGTTTTCTAACAAAATGGATATATAATCTGAATAAATAAATATTATTATATTATTTAGTTTGAGTTGCATCGACTTTCTATAATGATAACCAATGTCAATCCACCCGTCAAATCAAAGAGATTTGATGAAAGGTTTGACCATGGTTGTCTGGTTATAGTAACTTACTGCAACTCAAGTTTAATAATGGTCGCGGCCAGTCGCGGGTTCTTGGTACTGGTTGCTCAGACAGCAATAAAATAAAATATAAAACAAAATACACCAATATTTTATGTACAAATAACAAAGAAAGAAGGGAAATGTTTTTGAATCATATCAGTGTCTTAGGAGAAGTACTAAAACAGTAGAACTTTAGCTGGATATGAGTCATGTTTTATTGTAAGCTCAGACTAAATAACATTTAAAACCCGAGTTCTGCGACTCTGTGACCGGTAAATGGACGCCAATGAAACAAAACTTCTATTTAGCGAACTTACTTTTTACTTATTCTGAGATAGCAAACATGTATATGTTTGATCGTTATAAAATATACCTACATACAGATTTTTTTGGTAACATCTAAAACATTCCTATAGGTAGTTATAAAGTTAAATTGCACGAAAATATTGAAACTAAATTCTATAAATTACAAATTCATATTCAAATATCTGAATTCTACATTCAATATCGAACATTGTAGTAATGGATTGTCTCTAGAAACAAATATGTATACCTTTGTATTTGGATATTGAAACAAATGACGGAGGTCACGCACGTAAATCGATGGCGGGCTTGGGAAATGGAAGTGTGTTTGACTTCTGAATAACGCGTAATTGGAACAATGACAAGGATACGAATGATGATTTTGAATACTTAAAAGGTATTTCTGTGATAATTTGATAAAATATAGGGGATCCTGACATTTCACCGAAAATATTCTTCCCAAATCAATTTTTTTCTGATACTGTAAACTATTTAGGATGTCATCATCATCATGTCAGCCGAAAAACTCCACTGCTGGACATAGGCCTTCCCCAAGGCTCTGCACTCAGACCGGTCTTGTGTTTTCCGCATCCACCGCGATCCCGTGATCTTAACCAGGTCGTCGCTCCATCTTGTTGGAGGCCTACCGACTGCTCGTCTCCCGGTCCGCGATTCAGGATGTATTTCAGGACTAAATATCCTGTAGAACCCTAAAGGTTAAGTTAGATTTATAACAATCCTGAAGTAATTACAGTTGAAAAAAATGTTTCGTCCATATAAACCTGTTAGGAAATAAATCATTTGGAAAAATAATTTCGGCGAAAAATTACATAACCAAATTGTAGCTTTCATCAATTCTCTAATGGAAAACGAAAAATATTTTTTTTTAATTTTCATATTCAATAAAAACTTTATTTAAAAAACCCTTCAACTAAATACAAAAGGTACGGCGACATGTTGAAAACACATCAATCACAGAAATACCGTAAAACGTAAATATTATTGAACCACAAATATTTAGCCAAACGAAATAAACAGTAAAATAAAATACGCGGCAGAATTAGCTTCACGCGTCACGCTGCCAGCAAGTTGGCTTTATTTCAAAATCGTAAAACACCAAGGGCCTTTACGTAATATCATATATACTGAAATTAAACATTCGATTTTTTATAATGCTTCTTATGCGTTGGCGAACCTTCTGTGCGAATGGTGTTCCGAGCGTGAGTTTGGGACTTAAATTTCTGATGTAAGAAAAAACGTACAGACGAATTGAGAACCTCCTCTTTTTTAAAAGTCGGTTGAAAAGAAAATAAAAAAGTCAGATCTCGAGTTTAAACATCGTTCAAATAACACACCTTTTACTTTCACCGTAGTTATTCACGATTACGACATTTTTATACGAGCTTTTCTTCTATATTTATTTATTTCGGGGATCCCGGAAACGATTCTAAGGGTTTTGAGGAAATTTGCTCTGTGGGGGCTTACACGGGGGCGACCAATCGATCTAGCTTATGCCTATTTCTTGAAAATGCGTATTTTCGAGTTATAACGGTTTTTTTTTGAGAAAATTGCACGCGCATTAAAATCAGTGATTTTCATAGATCTGTCATCTCATCAGCGTTGGTTCAGCTATATTCTGTAGGACTTGTAAACTGGAAGCTTATCCCCTGAACCATCCATTGATTAAATTTATCCGTTAAATAAAACTAATCAATGGGTGGTGAAACAGCCCTCTAGAGTTCTAATCTAGATTTTACGTGACTTTGTTTTGAATTTGAATTTTTGATAACTCACGTCTTAAACTGAGTTTAGCTCGACATATTTCGGGCTATTTCGTAGCCCTTCTTCTCAGAAGCACGCGACTCGGCGGCTACCGCAACACGCACACTACGCGCGTGCTCCTGAGAAGAAGGGCTACGAAATAGCCCGAAACATGTCGAGCTAAACTCGGTTTAAGACGTGACGTGAGTCGTGATCCGTTACAATATAATTTAATATGAACTTATGTTTTGCTTTTTTGTTAATAAATAAATACTTAAATAAAGTTGTTGTTGTTTCTTTAAAAAAATATGGCTCTGTCCTTCGGAGGACAATTTTGCCAGTGTCTAGTAGTTTTTGCCGTTGTACGGTAAAAAAATTCTAGAAAACGAAATATGAGAGGTAATGGTGGATGAACGATGACAGCGCCTAGTTTAAATAAAGTTAATAAATAATTTCTCCAAAAATACGATTTGACAAGAAAAACTTCAAGCAAAGTTTGGTTGCTCAGATATGTACAGTCAAGTGTAAAAATATGAACTTATTCAAAGTTTCAAAAATAAGTACCACAGACTCTTATTCCGGCGCAATAAGGCCGTAGTAACATATTTTTAAGTGAACTAAAATAATTTCCTTGCTCACCCGCGACCTTATGATAGCTAAGCTTATGCAAAATATGCGTGTTCATGCAGTTCCTCCACCTCCACACTGTAAGAACACACACAAAACACAAACTACCACCACACTACACTGACGCGTTTCGAACTCAACCAGAGCTCATCTTCAGAGTGACACAACCGTACATCATGCTACCAGTTGTTAGTCTAACAACGCGTCAGTGTAGTGTGGTGGTGGTGATAGATGGGTTTGTGTGATTTGTGTGTGTTCTTACAGTGTGGAGGTGGAGGAACTGCATGAACACGCATATTTTGCATAAGCTTAGCTATCATAAGGTCGCGGGTGAGCAAGGAAATTATTTTAGTTCATTGATATGGACCTCCGCAAAGTAACGCCTGATTCAATAAATTATTTTTAAGTGGTTCGAATAGATACTTATTTTTGCACTTGTCTGTCGATCGAGTGAAGACTGCGTAGTACAGGTCGATTCACAAGAGCTGGCACGAATGGATTGAATGATTCTTTTTTTTAATGAAAGTATCTATCTGTTACCTATTTCAATACACTCCACACAATGTGAAAATGTCACGCATCTGTCATTTTCCTACAAAAATGTCTGAGTAATATTACTTTCGTTCTATCCATTAATTCCATTGCAGTGCAGTTCTTATGAATCGTCCTGTAAATAAGCAAACCCGCTTTTAAAATCATCTAATATATCCAAAGAATGTATCCCACGCGAACACAGCGTTAAGATAGTAGGAAAATAACTTACAGTTTCCAACTCGAAGTAAAACAGGCCGTTATTCAAAGGAAGTTTGTGAAAAATATTAAAGTTCTTAATTAAATTACTGACGGTCCGCTTCCTTTATGACAGGGGGATGGAGCATCCTGACTCCGCCTCCGCGTGAGCCAGAAGTTCCATTGACATTTGGAAGTGGAAATCGAATTGTCATGTAGATTGTACGTTTCGGCGGGAATTTCTGTCGTGCACCCATTTAGAAGCGGAAAACAGATAGGTTGGTGAAATCATCTTTACAACGTCTATAGTGTGCCTGTTTGATTTTTTTTTACGGAAAAATACTCCTAGAGATAAATCATTGAAATGAAATATGGGTGGGTAAAGCGCTGACTCCACCCCAGGAGTCTGCATTTATGACATTTCGTGCACACAAAAAAACATACGATTTATATTATTTTGTGTTAACCCTTTTTGTATTATTTGTACATATAATGATGTCTGTCTCGAATAAACTTTTTTCATTTCATTTTCATTCATTAAGCATACGTGAGCACCCACTATCACGATTAAATTTCGGTTGCCGACTAAGCTATTGAGCTGGTCTGTGCCCCCGACCTGGAAAACGATTTTGCGTACTACTGCACAATGCACAAGTGGTTGGTGTGGACGAGACTTTAAAATATGATGTTGTTACTTTAGTGTGCAACCTTATGAGATACAACAATAATTGTAATGAAGAAGAGGGTAGTTTGCCACTGCCAACAGCCGCACTGCGCGTAGCAGATCTGCAAGAGCGCTCCTTAATAAAGACCCACGGATTCATACGAAACATGTCCGGCACACCTCAGTTATTAATACGCGAGTCACCGTTGTACCTTATTTTAATAACTAAGACCTACAACAAAGTAATTCTGTAAGAGTTTATTTTTAAGTACAAAATCCAAGAAAAGACTGTTGAACTTTTAGACTTTATTTTCATACAATTTAGACGCAAACGAAGATGGCAATAAAATTCCTCAGCATTCATCAAAATTCTAGTAAAGCCCGGATGGTAAATATAGATAAGTATTAAATTAATAAAAGACTCGTTCAAGTCTTCTCGAGACGAGTTTCGTTAAAAATTCGGGCGAGTTGAAGAGGTTTTAAGGCTATAATAAAGGAAAGTGTTGCCATTTCACTGCAGGCATTTCCGCTGCTACTTAATAAGCTGAAATTGGAGGGTTGTGTGTAAAAATGGAACACAAAATATAAAAAGTAAGGAGTCCTAAAGTTTCATCTTAAACCGTTCGCTTTGCTCGATGTATAAGTAGCTATGTAAAGCGGTTTTAAGTGGTGGTGGTAATGCCAAAACATGCTATTTTACCTAATATAACAATTGTATGTTTGTTTGTTAGTACCAATAGGGAATATGCATGGAACACATAATGTTCTTTTAAATAAGTTATTTGTCACGAAAATGGAAAAAGAAAATACATCACGTCTCATGAATATCTGTTAAAAAATAAGAAACATACCAGCGATTTTTGCCAACGCGGTAAGTTTTTCGACGTTGTTCATGTGTCATGCATAAATAGAATACATATTTTTTCAACTTTGAGCCTATGTGATAGTAGTAGTTTTTCAATGTATGTTTTTTTAATCGGTACATACAAACGAATCAAAATACAGAGTGGGCTTTACAATGAACTTCATGTGTTTCTGCCTCACTATAGGATGCAACAGAGTCCGGGTGGCTCCACCAAACACCATACATCTAGTAGGTAGTAAACAGCACGAATACATTGAGGGTTAAACCGTATTATTTCCCTTACCTCACATGTCGAATTATGGAGTAATTTCATCTTTAGCATCCAACATATTACCTAATCCGTTATGAAAACACAAATCAATATGGCATTAAGTTCTAATCTAGTGAGCGATAATTATTTTTATCGATATCGATGAGGATTATACCAAGTACTAATGACGTCATATAGATGGCGCCACCAGTTTGCACAAGAATGGGCGTGATTTTGTTATTCGTACAACAATAAATCAGTAAATATTGAAGAAGAGAGAGACTCGAGTAGTTAATAAGATATATTTTTAGAACTCGCTATGTTTGTTTGTTAATGTAATAATTGTAAACATAGCTTATAATATAAGTTGCAAAATAGCATCTAATATACGATACACGGCAAGACTTAGCTGTTAATAAAAATGAAACTTGTCCACATAAACCACGGCAGCTATTATTACAACTACATAAAGGCTACCTATATTAATATAGCGTAATCCTCTGAAATGGCGGGCTGTCCGTCGCAGATAAAAGGGCCTACTACTTATCAGGAGAGCTTCGTGTCATGAACTGAACTGACACTTTTCTAAGGCCCTACAATTGGTTATCCTTATCCCCACTAATATTGTATTGTGGCCGAAAATATTGGATATTTTTTGCTCTTTCCAGTTTGATTTTTAACGCGGCCTGTTGTTATGGCCTCTGTGGACAATATGATCTCAAGTTTAAAAGTTAATAGGTTAGGTACTAACAAATTTGAAACAAGGTATCAGAACATGAATCACAAATAAATATCTTGCGCAGAGGTATTCCGATTTTGGTATAAAGAATGTTTGAGACACTGTGAAGGATTCTTTTCATCTCTCGTGATAGCAATAAACGAATTATAGGAAGAGAATGTCACGGGCAAGAGCTACACCTAGGCACAAACCTTTTTTTGCAATGGACCATTAGATAAAATTGGAATCAGATGTAAAAATCTATTACATATTATAATATTCTATTCACGTGCATAATACATACATTGCATCAGATCGGAAGCAAGTCGGACGTCCGAGCGAAATTGCTGGAAATCGTGTCGGATGCAACCATTCACTGCGTCTAGAGATTACCGGTCATCGCAGCTTCCATTGTTCAAAGCGGACAATGAATGAAAACGGGGACGAAATGGATACTCGCTTTGGTGAATTGATAATGGGCACCTAGCTGTCCCTTAAGGTTTAAGATGGAGATAGAAGCTTGATGGCGGACACGGTATTTTGAACTCCTCAGAAGTGTTTCTTACGATTAGCATTAGGCTGAAAAATAAGGTCAACTTATCGTGATGTGTCGATATCATATTGGTGCGAAACCTCATTTTAAAATAAATGCGTTAAATGTATTTTAATACAAAAGTATCCATGCCGTGCTCTTTTGGTACAGGAGGATTATTATCAGGGCAAAATGCTTATTGGCTTGTTTTACGATGAGCATTTTATGCAACAAGGAAGTATAAAGGAAAAGTTGTTACTTAAGGTAAGTGAAGGATTTCACAAATTTTTATATCATCATAACATTTTACAAAGTACTTCTTGATTGCTCATCAAGAATACCAGTCAAATTTTACTTAACTTTCAAACACAATAGAATATGGAAAAAATAATATTTTTAAAAATGACGAATGAATGAAACATCTCTATAAAATATTCTTATCGATGTCGATACTCTGTCCCACGGCACTAATTATCGGAATTTGTAATCCAATCGAATGATTTTAATTTAAGGCTGACAGCACTGGGCGAGCGCGGGACTCAAATCTAATGGACTTTTTATAAGATCTATAAAACACTTAAGTAATTTGACACGCATTTTAGAAATTTCTCCCTCTGGGAACGGGAGAGCCTTCACGTTACCGTACTTCAGAAATAAGAAAATAAGGAAAAGAGTATTGATTTCCGGGCTCGAGTGCTCCGAAAGGTTTCTTTTGAAGTGCCTAAATTCATTAATAGGGGCTGTTTACACTTGACTGATAAACGATTGCGTATTAATCCTAATTTAATTCTACTACACGTAAATAACTAGTTTGCTAATGTCATTCGGTAATCGAAACAAAAGATCGGTTTTCTTTTTCTTTCTCATAATGAATATTCAGGATAACGAATAAAACCGACGAGTACTCGTAATGTTATGAATGTAAAAGTTTGTATGTGTGTGCGTGTGTTTGTTACTCTTTCACGCTAAAACGGCTGGACGGATTTGGATGAAATTTGGTATGTAGACAACTGAACGTTTGGAATAAAACATGCTACTTTTTATCTCGATATTGCCACTAAATCTCTGTCACTCACTAAAACTGTATCAACTCTTACATTAATGTACGAATTCCGAAACGTTTTTTTTAATTTATCGCCCTATTTTTTTTCGTCATTGCATCGTGTGCTAGAGGTGGAACCACATACCAGAGAAATGCATTGGCAATCGTTTTTCCCAAGCATACCTATCCTGGGGGGCGATTTTGAAATCACATCGTCAATTCTTCGGGCTACGCGTAGGTATCGCTTACTTTAGTTCTTCTGCGGATCTCCTCATTTCAGATTCGATATCACAAAGAAACTCCGAGCATAGACCCCTCCATCGCTCTTCAAGTATGTTTGATCACTCTCTCATATACAAGCAAAGAACACGTAATAAGGCCGATACTCGTAACTGCTTAAAAACAAATGAAGATCAAAAAATTAAATGTTCCAAAACTTTTTTTCCGACTTTTTATAGGTAGGTAAAGCGTCTTGACACAAAAACGTATTATATTTTCGGTCTATCTCCGTAATGTTACATACAATTCTTAAACTTGGAATAATAATACATATAAATATACTGTAAATCAAGAAATTATAAAAATCGGTCAAGTGTGAGTTGATCTTAAGGAAAACATTTATTTCTTAGCTGCTGTAAATTACGAACGATTTCTTATTGTTATTAGTTGAAGATTTTTTTATTTTAAATTGACAACCTGATGTACGAGCACACAAACAAACTCCACCTGATGGTAAATGCAATACAGGTCACTAGTTTGGTTCACTCTCGCTTAAAACAAACCTGAATTTAAAAAAAATAACACTTTTTAAGAGCTTTCCACATTCTGATTTCAAAAATCGCCCCCCTCTATTCATTTCATTCCACTCACGCGCATGGCATCCTGCACCGCATCTCAAAGGATGCGCGTCGCTCGTGCCCAGAATAACAATACAGAACCTTAACCATTCCGTTTTAATTGTAATTAACAATTAACTTCCTTCTATGTTACTTTGTTTCAGTGACGATTGTGAACTCTGCGGGATATTGTATTTAAACTATTGAATCATTTCTAAACCATAAATTTCAGGCAACATGGTTCATACAATAAATTTCTCAGAAGTCAGAAGACATTCACTGCTGAACTCCAAAAAGGCCATACCCTTAGAACAACACAATGAACAATTCGCCGCTTGCAACCACCGCCCGTTTGCCCGCAACTCATGATGTCGTCATTTCATCTAGAGGCAGGCCTGCCAATGCTTCATCCTCCGGTTTGTGATTTGCGGAAGCCAAAGTCTAGTACACACTAGGTTTATAATGTCTACAACTGAGTGTTATTGAATTGGTCGAATACTTGAATGAAACATATTTATTAGAAAAACAATTCAATTAAGTTTATAAGTAATCTCATTTTTTTATTAACAAATATTGTTTGTTCGGTATAATAATACGTTAGAATAAGTTAAAAATCGCAACCAAAAAAGGTTAGGTTAGAACAGCGACCCCGTTTGAAACGACTTGCTGCCAGAAAAATCGGTTCTGTTAGAACTGTGACCTGACCAGAAAACGAATTGAATGTTTTTCTTGGTAATAATTTTATATTAACTAAATAATATGAGAATAAAAAATATTGGATTGAAACAATAACTAAAACTTAAACTTAATTAAAAAAGAGATGTGCGGCTCTTGGCATGGTGCCCATCACGCAGGCACCATTCCCGCCCTGAACTGCGATTGCGATTCTTTGCGCGAGAAAGCTGCCGGCACGAGGGTGGCCTGTTGCCTCTCTTAACCTAATATATATATATCATATTTGATTTGTTATTTTATAATATTCAATTGTTAAAAATTCATTTGTGACAAACATCATTGATTTAAATTTCTTTAAAGTAAGTGTTCTGCGTATTGATTATTCTATGAAACGATAATATAATAAAAAATGTCTTCGAAACGAAATTCTATTAAAATGTTGTCTGTGAAACAACGTACAACCAAAATCTCTATCCTCGACACGCCAACTCAAATTGCTCCAACTTTAGCAGGTACTCCAATTTAATCACTCAATACTACGAGGATTTTCTCTGACATTTTCAAAATATCAGGTATTACCTATCCGCCCATAATCCGCCATTCACGATGCTGCCACTAAATTACAATCAAGCCTATTGTCTAGCAATAGAGACTCTATTCCTCTGCGTAGACTTGACGCAAGCTATTAAGTGGTGCCATTCATTTCGCTCCTCCTTAAGGGAACAATGACCTAAGAGACTAATGTTTCCAATTATTCTGGGGTATCGTTTACCCTTCTAAGTCTGGGCTACATAGATCATGGGAAAATATCTATTAACTACATAAACTTTCAACCTGCACAATCCGCACTGGGCCCGCGTGGGAACTACTGCCCAAGCCCTCTCATTCTGAGAGGAGGCCTGTGCCCAGCAGTGGGACGTATATAAGCTGGGATGATGATGATGACATAAACTTTCATGTAACTAACGAATTTGACGTAAACATGCTAATATTACGTCGGCATGCGGTTAATGTAAGTCCGTTAATTGTCGACCCGGAATGAACGACAATAACGTACGACTAGAGGCCTTAGGGCGGTCACATACACTGAATTCCGTTTCGGAATTCCGAACGCAGTAAATCCATACAAATCTATGGACCAACCACATCCAAACAGTAGTTTTCCGTCCGAAGTTTTCTCCGATTCGGAATTCCGTATGGTGGCCTGTGCGATCAGAATTGAAATAAACGTGTGTGATCTATCAATGTATTTAAGGAATTCCGAGTGTATAGCGGCCCTTATTGTCGAACGTACTTGGATCGTTTCGACCATTTCTTTGTCACACGACTCAAGAGAAGTCTCTTCGTTCCATTCTCCATACAAACGTAGTCCCGGTCTCATTTGAAAACTAGGCAACAGAAATAGATGAAATTTTGTAAGTATGGACAAGACGTAATTATCTATGCCTGTGGTTTTTCAGATTTATATGTCTATCTGTGTAATATCAGAATTACAGGAGTTCAAAAGTCGACAAAAAAAAGATGTCAAATTTGCACGAGAATTACAGACATAGAAGATATTAATGGATATCTTGATTGTAAAATATCATTGAATTCTGTGCTATACTTTTCTTATAATATGAGGACAATGAAACCCAAAAACCAACCGCCCAAATCTTGAAAAGCCTACAGCTATCTCGCTCGATATAAATTACGGACGTCGTTGCGGAAGGCATGGGGGGGGGGACGGGTGCGAGCGCTTATGTCACAAGCGATAAAGACAGCACTTCCAGGCAGCCTTTTTACAGAAAGAAGCCAATACCATCAATAACAATATCTGACACAAGAAAGCATGCATAAATATCTGATACGACTCTATTTCTAGGGCCAGTAGGACGTGACAGATATTTTTGTACGCTCCGCTGTGACAGATATTAATGCAGGCGACTGTACCTACGTCTTAAGTGTCACGCTGGGTAAAGTTAAAACTTACTTGGTCTAAGTCTAAACCTTACGTTAATTTTGTTGTACGTATGATGAATTTACCGATCTCTGTTTAGTTTTGAAGATCAACAGTTGAAATTTACCTGAAAAGAAAAAAAAATAGTTTTAGAGTATCATGTTAATATTTCTAGAACTGGGAAGGAGAAATGCACGTTGCCATAATAATATATAATCTTATCCTATTAATTATTACGTGAGTACAGTCACCAGCATTAATATATGCCACAGCGGAGCGTGCAAAAATATCTGACACGTCCTACCGCTAGATGATAGAGTCTTATCAGATATTTATGCACGCTTGTTGTGTCAGATATTGGTGCTAGTGACTGTACGATGAAATTGATTTATCACGAAACTTCTACAGATTTTAAGAGGACTTTTTTGACAAGCTATTATAGTTGGTGCTAGTATTGCGATGTCCGTTTCAACTAAGCCATCTGGCGATATTTTAGTCAAGAAATCTTCATTAGTATGCGCGACTGTCACAAGCGTCTAAATTAACGGAGACCGCTACACTTACACGTGTCGGGCTGTAAGTAGAACTAAGAAGGAAGCAAGCGGGGATACATACCGGTAAACTGCGACGGCTGTTACTTAAACCGACTATGTGTGATTTTTATTAAAACTGTCAGGAAATCGTCAAGCAATTGCAGGAAGTCAGAAGACCGACGCACGTTTTAAACGATTTATAGATTAAATCGCACGCATAAGGAAGAGCACTGTTAATTCTAACAGCCAAGATTAAAATTATTATAAAAAAAAATGTGAAAGTTGGTGTATGGTAGTGAAAATGTGAAAGCTGTATTAATTATACATATAGCTTAGCTAAAATAAATATATTTTAACAATAATCTGACATACGTCAAAAAAAACGACGCATTCTACGTAAACTTTCGTGACATACAACTTTTTTTAAATTTAATATCTTTTTGTTATGCTACGCTACTTTTTCACGAATAAAATGATTTCTATTTCTACTTTCTATTTTAATTAAATACTTCACTAAATAATCTTTTTTTATTTACTACCACGCTACCAGTATCACCCTGTAGATTACTGCTGGTACTATAATCACTTGCTGAAATACTGTCTCAAGTGTTTCTTTTTACCCGACTGCCCGAAGGAGGCTTATGTTTTTCGCATAGAGCGAAGAAATAGACATAAAATTATGCCTATGTCTTTGGTCCTCTTTGCAGCCTGAACGGCTGGACAGATTATGTAAGATATAGTGTTTGTAAATCCGTTTAACATCCATCAAAGTACTGCCGACAAAATAGGTGCATTACAAATAAATTTAACGCCTATACTATACTTTTGATGACCACAAATTCGCATAATGCAATAATGTAGATGTCACTTACATTTCATTTTGTATCAAGCAGACACAGTACACCTATTAGACTACAGAGTTGCAATCAATTGCATGCAAGCAGGCAATTAATTATTGATAAACACTTGAGAAAAAAGCCTATAAAAAGTGTTTGACACCAACGACGGAGAACGGAATATTCCTTCAATTACACGCAATTGCGGAAAATACTGTATTTTCAATTTATTGCCTATGGTCACACTACTATCTTTCTTCAATTAGGAAAGCTGTGTCTTCATATATTTTGACTTAACAGGATTTATTTGACAGGTAACAAACTGCCTTACTTATAAACTGTAATCGGTCAATTTTAATTAATTAGAGTTCCGTACGCCAAGAGGATCACTTTTTGTCCGTCTGTCAAGATCTTTTTTCTTAGGGACGAGTAGAGTTTTTAAGCTGAAATTAATATCAAATAGGTACTTAGTTCTGTTACGCTACGAAGAAATCAAACTTCTACGACCAACCAAGAGAAAGAAGAAGAAATAAAGAAAGAAAAACATTTGTTGCCACAAAACACATTAAAATAAAATTTTATAACCAATTTTTAATTTTAATTTCATATATTTTTGAAGTTTTGTAACTAAAGATCTATTGGTAACTATCTTCATTGCTGAAAGTCGTATCTAGTTGAAGAGATGAATGCTCGCTGCACCGTGCTTAGATACGTTTTTTTTTTTTTTTTCAATTAAACAAAAAATTATAAAGATGACTATAGCCAGTTTAAAGTTCAGCGTGACCCTCAAACCCGAATTTTGATGTGCTTCGTCTTTGTCATTATTTGATTAATAGACAAAAGAAAAAAAACGTGTACAATATTCACTTCAAATTCTTTCATATAAAACAAATACGAGTATAAAACCATTCTTCTCACAATATTACTTGGTCTTTAACTTTTCACCAAACAACACTTAAAAAATACATTATTCATCCAATACAGAAAAAAGCAATAATTAAATATGATTAACACTAAATGGAGATTCCTGATGCTATCACGAGAAAAGAGGGGCACGCGTAATATATTTCAATCAATGCCAATTTCCTCTACCCTTATCAGTTTCTAGGGTAATTGGACGGTGCGATAACATCATCCTGTATTCTGGGATCCAAGGCAAAGCCATACTGCCCTCCTAAGGCAAAAAACAGTATCTAAAAAAAAACACTTTCGAGTTATTGTTATTGGCATCTGATGCAGAATGAAAAAACATGTACTTTTTTTGAGATACAGCCTTTTGCCTTAAAAGGGCTTTAGGTGCCTATAGCGTAGATTAAAATAATTACAGATCGATTCACAAGTTTATGTGTGCACAATTAAATTTGAAATTCACCACGAGCTTTACGGTGAAGTAAAAAATTGTACAAATCGTTATATTATACGTT
Source organism: Choristoneura fumiferana (assembly GCF_025370935.1). NCBI lineage: Eukaryota > Metazoa > Arthropoda > Insecta > Lepidoptera > Tortricidae > Choristoneura > Choristoneura fumiferana. The sequence goes on from NC_133489.1 coordinate 5,146,297, forward strand.
ATGTCAATCCAATTTATGGAAAGTGTAAACAAACCGATTTTATCAAAAATCTTGTATAAACACCCACTGGATCGAACCAATAACTAACTGTCTTTTAACTAGACTTCAATCACTTTTTTCACCAAAATTCACTTGATTTCAAGATTTTATTTTCATTTGAAAAATCTTCGTCAAAATCTGACGCTATAAGGGATTATTATTTATTTACCTTAAAATTAAAAAACAGTTACCTATTTTATAATTTAATAAACAGTCTTTGGAATTAAATCAAGTATTGTAAATAATGCAATAGACAAAAATACTTTGATCTATTAAATTAATAAATTAGTCGATTTACTGAACAGATTAATTATGTATTTTGCAATAGGTTCTAGGTTTCACATCATTCAATGTCTGTGGTCGGGTTAATGGCGTCTTTGTTTGCCCTTTCTATAAATTGGATTGACATAACTTATAGCTTGATCGTGTCTCTGGGAAAACGCCAGTTGTCGAATGCGAAAGGGTTTTTTTAGCGAAACTTTCACGCGCAGTTAGATCAGTAATTACAATAGTTTTGTTATCAGCGTGGTGGTTCAGCGGTATAGTATTGGACTTATAAACTGGAGGTCTAGAGTTTAAATTTAAGTCGGACGCGACATAGTTTTTATTTAAATACATAGCTCCAAAACGATTATATAACTTTTACTAAAGAATCTCATATGTGAAAAGTTCTTATTGTTGGCAACACACCGCCAAGGCATTGAACTTTAGGGTGGAAAAAGCAATTTCTTTGTCAACTGTATACAAAGACTCCCAAATAATACCAGCCAATCTTCGTGAGTAGTTAGAATAGGATATTATTGTTGTCCATACAGTCAAAGCTACACTGGCTTTGAGCTACGCCTTCGTAGTCTGGTCATAATAAAATATGCACACGTCTGTCTGAGAAACTTCGACGTCTAGGAAACTTTAAAAAAGCGACATTAGTGTTTGAAATTCTTCTGATGTTGAGAGCTCCATTGAGACGTCTTGATGTGAAGCACGACTGAGTTGATAACGCTTTAGTGGACCAAAACGAATAACTACTCGTAGTTTTAAATAACTCGCGCGAGCCGAGATCAGGCAGATGAATCGTTATTCCTTGTTTTTATTGAATTCCCGCTGAAATTTGCAAAAATTATAACGTGATCTTCAATTACGTTGCATGAAGAATACCTGTACAAAATTTCACATGTGTGTTCCGATTCCGTGAAGAATGAATTAATTAATGAAAATTGATTCGCTGAATATGTTTACAATAGATGGAATATAAATATAACAAAATACAATGCCTGGCAATGTTTTATGAAAATAATAATCACCCAGGTTTATAAAAGCTAAAAAGATTCATCTTATTAGTATCTTAGCTAACAAGTCAGAAGATTTTATTTAATTGGTGTCGGTAGAGTGGTCTCTATTTAGATAAAGTAAAAGGAAAATAAATATTCACCTCGACTGGACCTAAGCCCTCTTGAAAATCTTATTAAGTCCCAAGTGCTTTCTAATTCGATTACAAATCCCGTCAAATGGCTTTCGTTCATAAATATTTGTTTCAACTCTTCTGACGATTGCTAGAAAATTGATTAAAGAAAATCGAAATAAAGATTTAAGAAAATCGTTATTTCATAGCTTAGTTTTATACTAGTTCAGGTTTTTAGGGTTCGGTACCCAAAGGGTGCCAACGGAACCCTATTACTGAGACTCCGCTGTCTGTCTGTTTGTGTGTCTGTCTGTCTGTCTGTCACAGGGCTTTATCTCTTGAGCCGTAATAGCTAGGCACTTAAAATTTTCACAGATTATGTATTACTGTGACCGCTATAATAACAAATACTAAAAACAGAATAAAATAAATATTTTAGGGGGACTCATACAACAAACGTGATTTTTTGCCGTTTTAGCTCGTTATTAATAACGGCCACAGGTAGACGCTTGAAATATTCACAGAATATTTAGTTGTATATCACTTTAAAAATAAATAATTAAATTAAAACAAAATTAATATTCAAGGGAGGCTACCATAAAACAAACTTGATTTTTTGTTTTGTATTTTTATGCTAATTTCTAATGTTGTATAATGGTACGGAACCCATCGTGCGCGAGTTCGACTCGCACTTGGCCGGTTTTTTATTTCTGTAGTCTCTAAGGCAAGGAATTGTTGATCACATAAGATATCGAGACAGCTCACTTTGCTTAACGCATTGGCTACTCCATCAGCCTTATATACTTTAACGCATTGACGTTCGCGATCGCATGCACCATTATTCCCTTCGCATTATACGGTGTAACAGAAAGAAGTAGTAAAAACGATTGTGGTTTCAACCCCCTGTTTCATCTCGAAAATACATACTGAGACATGGATGCACAGAAAAACCAGAAAAAGAGACCAGCGCTGGGAATCGAACCCAGGTCTTCAGCATACCGTGCTGCGTGCCATACCCCTACACTACCACTGGACAGGAGTACAGACACGAATTTTTCCTATCCACTCAAATCTCTGGTTGCATTTTTCTACTACGCTACTTAAGCAGCAGGACTAGCGACATCTATGTTTCACCATCCATTGATTAAATTTATTTGACGGATAAATATGATGCCGTCTAGTTGTTTGTTTTGTTCGAATAGACGGAGACGGCATCACATTTATCCGTCAAATAAAATTAATCAATGGGTGATGAAACAGCCCAAGTGTGTTAGAAAATAAGCCCTTTAGTCGGAGCTATCTCTACTCTAACCATATGCATGAAAAAGATGCAAGATTGAGGTCGAAGCAAAAGAGGGGTAATGGATAGTAGCGTTCGGCATTCTGTAGTCTCATCCTACCCAACACACACACACAGATGTGGGATACAGGCGTTCGTATATGTATGTACTCGTATCTTTGTACGTATAACCTCATATGCTCTCAAATTAGACTTAATGGTGAATATGTAATGAACCTCGAATTTAGTTCAATGACGACTCAAGAGATCGATTATTTCGCATGTTGCTGCTTCTGGGAGAGGTTCCATGGAAAAATATGGTTATCTACAAACAACCCGTTTTCATAAGTGTTGAAGCTCGGGGCCGATAGAGCAGGAAAGGAAGGGCTGGAATTAAATACTCTGCTAATGTCTGCTAAAAGCACCTGTCAAGCCTCATTTTTGTTTTTAGGCCAGCGAAAGAAAACTGCACCTCGTTTACTTTGGATCAGGTTTCACAAAATATACGGAGTGTAATAAAAATACCCGTATAGCAGGAAGAGGGTTAAACGGTCTCTTATAAAGAGTCCAATTCATTAAATTTTTGATTGATAAACAAACCCTATTTCCTATTTTCCTATTTTATTTTTAAATTAAATAGTAACCTGCGCAGAATGTTTATGCTAACTCCGGTTGTTGACATAACAGCATACTTAGGGTTGATGTTTTTCGCTTTGATAATTTACAAAAAAATACGGCTTACTTTGTAACACGTATACATGAAAATAAAATGTAAGTATGAACGCAAGAAGTAATAATTATAAAGATCAAAATAATACCTAGCTGTACTACTGCCCATTATTGTAACAAGTAGCTGGGTAAAATAGTAATTTATCACCGAGTAAATATCATTTATTTCCAAAAGAAACCAAACTCCGGCTTACGGCTTGCCAATTAGTAGAGTGAATGAGTATTGACAGGAAAAAAACAAAAGGGAATCATTTTTTTTTTATTTTGTTCTTAAGCGGCCAGTTGCGCACCGTAGAGGTTTGCTATGTTACACTATACACACCTTTAAAATTTTCAGTTTTTTTTAATAATGGTTGACAAATGTTTCATACACTTGTCAAAGTAAGCGTACGGTGTCAAAGGCGTGAAGAAAAGCGAGGGGAAACCATCACATAATTTTTACCCGACTGCCCAAAGGAGGGATATGTTTTTCACTTACTACCATCCTGAATTTTTTCAAATTTTTCCACCCACCGGTTTAGATTTTAGAGAGGGGTTCGATTTTAATGAAAATTTGCACTTTAAAGTTTAATATTTTGCAAACAAATCACTGAATCGAAAAATCGTTTTAGCAACCCCTAATGGTTTTAAAAGACCTATCCAACGATATCCTACACTGCAAGATTGGATGAGAAAAAAAATCACCCCCACTTAACGTCTATGGGAGGTACAAAATTTTTTTTAATTTTTTTATTGAATTTTTATTCCATTTTGCCGGCATAGTTTACATATATATATTCGTGCAAAATTACAGCTTTCTAGCATTGATAGTACCTGAGCAAAGCCGCGGACGGACAGACAGACTGACAGACAGACAGACATTGTCATGGCGAAATTATAAGGGTTCCGTTTTTGCCATTTTGGCAACGGAACCCTAAAAAGTACTACTAGAAAGACTTCGGTTTGCAATGAGCAAAATTTCGGCTGGAGTACCCCTTTCCGCTTGGGTACCCGTTTTATTACTAGTTATTACCTCTTAATGTCTCATTATATCCGTGAACGTTGTCATTGCCTATCACTATCGCATGTCTATGTCTATTAAAATAACAAATCTAACCTACTTCTTGTATCGAAATCAAACGTCCAATGGTCGGCCGGTTTGATATCAAACAGTAAACAGATGCGTGCCCAAATATGACCGAGGCCATTCGTAAAAGAATCACCAAGTAACCTCAATTCTTTACAATGATGTAACATAGTATCTTATAAATATGGCCGGCAATGGCATTAATGAATGCAACAGATGGTCAAGAAGCGAATTTTATCTGGGGGCACGGGCACGGGGCACGGGGGCCGTATCATACTTTTCTCGAAGCCATTCAGGCTATTTTCAACATAAAGATGAAGACGCGTGACTTTGTCAAAATTAGACATTAATGACATTGTAATAAGAACCACGGCACGCGTCATCGTGAATGACTCTACCAATACCAATTTACGCCGAAGATAAAACTACGGTTTTACTGAAAGTTTATTGGTTGATCCAACTATATGATATGCACAATCACGATGTAATTCAGACAAAAATGAGGCATCGATTTCAACGTTTCCACGACAAAATTCCTGACACCAGTTTGTTCAATAGATCAGAGCTGAAAGTAACGCGCGTGATTTTCTTATTGATCGTTTCGTGTAGTACTATTATACTACTATTTTTTATTAACCGACGAAACAAAACGGAGGAGGTTCTCAATATATATCTCTATATAATAAAATATATATCTCTGTATTTGTTTTTTTTTAATGTATAACACGTAATACGCATAACTTTTTACAGTGTAGTCCGACTTTGATAATTCCTTTTTTATTGAAAAAAACTTTAAAAAATAAGTCATTTGCATTGGCCTCGAGATTTTTTACTAATGCTAATTTTAAATGCGGTTTACTAATGCTAAAATAAACGAAGTATAGGTACAATAGATCACGGGTCTTCAAAAAGGATATGTGAGTTGACGTTGACCGCAAATGTCGTGTATCGTGTAATGTCGTGTCTCGTAAACGATATATAGGTCAGAAACGAGACTAAAATACAAAATTACCTCATTACAAATATGAAACATTTACATGTTATCCACAAAGAGGCAAATAAAAGCGTGTAAAATCGTTAAGGTTAAAATTATGACCCGATTTATGATCCCATACAATATGCTCGATCATTGAGGCCAAATGACGTCCGTTTTCGCGAGTTGTATGGTTGCCAGCGCATAAACATGATTTAAAGTGTTTATCTTTCTTGACGGTACCCGTGTGGTTGTATGCTTTCTACGAGATCCATACTTCCAATTCCACTTATATTATAAATGCAAAAGTTTGGAGGTCTGTTTGCTTGTTTGTCTTAACAGAAAAACCCTCTTCACGTGTAAACCGCTGAACCTATTTAGATGAAATTCGCTACACATATAGTTTGAGTTCCGAAGAAGAACATAGGATAGATTTAATCCCGGAAAATTGCATAGTTCCCACGGGATAGCGATACACGAATTCTACGCGGAGGGAGTAGCGGGCAACAGCTGTTAATATAATAGTGCAAAAGCAACCCTGTCTGTCTGTGAAGATGTCTGTGAAAATTGTATATTCCTGCGGGATAGCCATAATCAATATGTGTTCAAGATTCGAATCGCCAATGTCCAGCAAAAAGCCGTGGTGGTTTCAAACCTGGGCTCACATCTCTGAGTGTCTGCTACTCAACCAAATAATAACACATCGAATAGGTTCTACTTGTGTCAGGTATGCCGCAAAACTAAAAACTAGAAGAGGTCTAGATATCCATATAACTAAAGTCCACGGCCATACATAGCCAAGATGCCATTACTGTTTCATAAAATATTTTCCAAATTCATGTGCGAAATTACAGCACACGGATGCTAGAGTCAATTTGAAGATGAGCCTAAGGCTGAAATATTGGGCAGCGATAAACGGGATCGCATTAAAATAAAATACAGTAGTGTCGATTTATATCCAACATACATATATCGCGTGAGCTTATCAGAATCCACCATAGCTCCGGTAAGATGTCTGAGGGGGAACTTTAACTCTCTTCTGAAACTCTTTACCCATCTGAACTTTTCTTGACAGACGATCTATCATTCAACATAATTGGAACTGCTAAGCGGTTTTAAGTTTTACCGCAGTTACGTTGATGATTATATTGATCTGATGACAGCAAAAGAATATTTACATTGCATGTATTCAGGCAAATTGGCGCTGGCATAACGAAATAGACAATTGTTATGGACAAATATACCTCGTTGAGTTCCACACTACTGATTGTTTCGCAGGTTTGTACAGGTTTCCGCAAGGTGTTTTCTTTCACCGTAAAGCCCGTGGTAAATTTCGAAAGTAATTTCGAAAAAATCAGTGGCGAACCCGGATTTGAGCCACGATTCTCTGCTCGAGAGGCCATAAGGTCAAACCACTACGTTACCACGGTTTAGTTGACGGACAGCCTATAGATCCGACAAAACTTGACGCCTTGTGAGCAAGCTCTTAACAGATTGCTGATTTGGCAATGCAATTGTTTTGAGGATTAAAAACTCCTCATTTCCTCTTTGCATATTTTTAATGTAATTAATTTTTATTTTCAAATTTAGATATCTTTATTAACTTTGCTATTTTACCTCTTGTGGTAAAGTTTTTTTGTAACTATGTACCCCCGTATTTCGTTTTGAATAAATGTTTCTGACAAATTTCTTGCGGCACATTCTTCTTCGCAATGATGGTATTTCCGAAAGCACTGGTAGTATAAAAAGTGACATGTAAATGAGTCCCAAAATGGCCTAATTACTGAAAAACGTTTTGATTTTGCATAAGAGATATAAAGTTAATATGTCGCTATGACGTCAATACACGGACAATACCTACATTTTGCGACATAAACCTCGGGTCGGTTATGGCGTCCATAAAAACGACAATCCGGCCAAGGTGAGGTCCGAACAGTAAAACATGTGTTTTGTTTATTTACATATTTATATCGTTGGAATAATGGTGGCGCCCGCGGGCAACGCCCAAATTCCTCCGATTCTTATTTACACAATACATTATTAGAGAGTGTATAATAAAATATAAATGACAGTATAATTTGATTGAACCCACTTCGATTTTTTTCTTTATAAATTCCCAATTCGTCTTTTATTTTTTCGTGATAATTTCTTCCTATTTATCTTACTAGCTGTCGCCCCCGACTTCGTTTGGGAAGAATTCGTTTATCTATCAGCGGGAACTATGCTACCCCGGTATAAAAACTATCTTGTGACCTTATCTTGTGATCTCAAGCGATCACCATTATCAAGTTTAACAAAAATCGGTTCAGCAGTTAAGTGTGAAGAATTAATAGATAGACAGAGGTAATCCATACTAATATTATAAATGCGAAAGTGTGTTTGTATGTTTGTCCTTCTTTCACGTCGAAACGGAGCGACGGATCGACGTGATTTTTGGCAAAGAGATAGTTTATGGGCCAGAGAGTGACATAGGCTACTTTTTATCCCGAAAAATGCACAGTTCCCGAGGGAACAGTGCGCGATAACCGAATTCCACGCGGACGAAGCCGCGGGCAAAAGCTAGTAAATGTATAAAGGCTACCCCACGGCTATGCCACATGGAAGGAAAATAACTTCATCAGTGTCCCGTGATATTTATTTTTTATTTATCTATTGTAGATAGAAAGTTTTACCAAAATATAGACATAGCCCTTGATCGAGCAATCCGGATAAAAAAAATTACAGCATCATGTTTTGTTCTCGCCTCAGGTGATCCCAGGGTTGCTACTTACGTCTCTCATAGATTAAGAAAATTAGTTCAGACTCAGAGAGGTAATGCGACCATGTGCAGTGTTTAAGGGTCGATGCATGTGGGCACAAAAAATTTCAAGGGCATTTTAACTTTGTAGTTCTAATTTAGCTAAAATGCACGCTAAACAAAAGCTTGTCATATAATATCCCCCATAAACGATAATCTGACCATTAACTACATGTAACTTATTCCAATAAATTAAAAAGCGATGATAAATCTCAGAGGACATTTAAATTTATAGCTTTGAGTTATAGTCAGTGTTAATATTCTAAAAAAGTCGCAAATACATCACGAACATTATTAGCATATGTATAATGCAACGTGCTAAGTATACAATAACATATTAATGGACTACCTTTAAAGGAATGTAGGTAATGGGACATCCATTGTCTGAGATAAGCTTCTTGTAACAAATTAAGTGACTTACATTACGCCACTTAGTTCTATGTGGTAACTATAATGTGACAAGAATAATAAGTTTTATCGAAAATGCTTATCCTATTAATATTATAATTGCGAAAGTTTATGAGTAAAGTGTGTGTGTATGTGTTTTTTTAGGGCTCCGTACTCAAAGGGTAAAAACGAGACCCTATTACTAAGACTTCACTGTCCGTCTGCCTGTCTGTCTGTCACCAGGCTGTATCTCGTGATCCATGATAGCTAGATAATTGAAATTTTCACAGATGATGTATTTTTATTGCCGCTAGAACAACAAATACTAAAAACAGAATAATATAAATATTTAAGGGGGGGGGGGCTCATATACCTACAACAAACGTGACTTTTTTCCGTTCTTTGCTCGATATTAATAACGGCAACAGGTAGACGCTTCGCAGAATATTTAATTGTAAATTCACTTTAAAAATGAAAAATAAAATGAAATAAATATTTAAGTGGGGCTCCCTACAAAAAAAATATTTTTTGGCGTTTTTCTTCTAATGTTTAATATTGTATAGATAATGGTACGGAACCATTCTTTTGCGAGTCCGACTAGCACTCGGTTTTTTTTGTAACTCCTTTGCGCTAAAACAGGCGGACGGATTTGGATTTGAATTAGCTTCGGGATAAAATCCTAAATGTGTCGATGTGTTGATTGATACCGTCCAGTGGCGCAACTAATTTTACTTTGTATTTAGGTAAAGTCAATACAAAAATATTTATCTAATTGAACCACTCAAACGGCCTTAACTACGTCAGAACAATAGTCTGTGGTGCATATTTCTGAAGCGTTAGATAAGTCCATATTTTTACATTTGACTATACTTCAAAAAGTAGCGACTCTGACTTAAAAAAAATTGCCCACACAGAAAATATATTGGCCAGCCTTGATCTAAAGACAGCTCTAATAAGTCTTGATTATAACTAAATGGCCGTATAATTATACACTGCGCTTTAAGATAGGCCGCAACGCACTGGGCAAACTGGGGCAAACTGGGCAAACACTATTATCTAGCGATTAAACAGTGATCACGTATTGGTTTTGGCGACCGCTTGCTTGACACTAATAATGCTTTTGGACAACAGTCTCAGAGTGCAAATACGTAGGAGACTGTATCATGGGGACCGATTTTTGAGATCAGGGTCGTAGCTTTTCGCCGAAAATATTTTTCCAGAATTTCTCACTACATTTCCCAACGCGTGTGATGGGCAATTTTGCACCTGGGTAGTTGGTTTGTATGGACGAACGATTTTTTTTTCTGAAACTGTAATCTTTTCAGGATATATTTCAAGACTATCAAGAAACCCTTGTGGTGGTGGTTGTGTTAACAAACATGAAGTATTAAGTTAGAAGTATAAGTTTCAACGACATTGATAACAATAAACATAGTAGGTGATTAAATCCCGAAATATATTAATTACTAATAACCTAATCAACTGCATTCTATATGAGAAAATTTGAAAAATTCTGAGAACACCTCATTTCCATATGTTTTATGGCAAACGTTAGTATGGCAAGTGCAATTATGATAAATGAAAATATGAGAAGCGAAGTTTTTCTTATGTAATAGCAGTGAATCTAATTTCACCGGCTATCTCACTCTTCGCGTCAACACAGCGAAAGCACTTACTCATTAACTATCCTCGCTTTGTTATAGTTAGTTCATACATTTGTTGAATTGCGACGTTATTGTATGCGCTTTGCTTCGAATACCGGTGCATTTACATTCCAAAGTGCATGCAGATATTACTGTACTTTATACTGACTTTGTGCACTTAAGATTAAAGTCGTGTATACATATTTTTGTAACTTTGGCCGTGTCGATATCTTTCCACTTGACTGTACAAACTCAGCATACGTGTACCTACTCGTGTTGTTGAAACATTTCTAAAGTTACTCAGTGGAAGAGATCGCTCTGAAGCGATAAGGCTGCCTATTGCTTACCTTAAAAAATCTTTATATACATGTTTTCTGTACTGCTTAGTGCTTACTGTGTTTGGAAAACTTCGCGATATATTCTCGTCCAATATTCTGCAGTGCCTGAAGATAGTCTTCGACCAGTGTGTGTTGCCAGTGATGACATATGGCGCTGAGACGTGATCCTTGACTGTTGGCCTTTTAACACAGTCGCGCAACGAGCTATGGAGACAGCTATGCTTGGAGATTCTTTGCGCGATAGAATTCGAAATACGGAAATTCGTCGAAGAACTAAAGTCACAGACATAGCTGGAAAAATATGCAAGTTGAAGTGGCGATGGGCGGGCCACATCGCTCGAAGAACAGTTAACCGTTGACTTTTCGATACATTTTTTTTTTGCCTGCCACGTTACTATTACGTTCATGGTTTCATACGGTGTAATGGGTAGGGACCTAAAGAGCGACCTCCTGCACAGAATAAGTAATAGCACAAGTGCCTCCTGCTGAAATCTAGTCTGCTTTCTGTTGAAAAAGGATGCTTGGAAGATATCGTTCTAAAGCGTTAAGAGAAGTCTCTTCGTTCCATTCTCCATACAAACGTAGTCCCGGTCTCATTTGAAAACTAGGCAACAGAAATAGATGAAATTTTGTGAGTATGGACTAGACGTAATTATCTATACCTGTGGTTTTTCAGATTTCCATATAAATGTGTAATATCAGAATTACAGGAGCTCAAAAGTCGACAAAAAAAAGATGTCAACTTTGCACGAGAATTGCAGACTAATAAAGCATTATAACAAAAATCGAAAAACCACAGGCATAGAAAATATAATAAATATCTTGATTGTAAAATATCATTGATTTCTGTGCTATACTTTTCGTATAATATGAGGACAACGAAACCCAAAATTCAACCGCCCAAATCTTGAAAAGCCTATAGCTATCTCGATATAAATTACGGAAGTCGTTGCGGAAGGCATGGGGGAGCATGAGCATGGGCGGCTGCGAGCGCTTATGTCACGAGCGATAAAGACAGCAATATCCCAAACGAATATCTAACGCGGCCGCGCGGCCAGCAGGGAAACTTCTCTTAAGGCCGCATATTATCTTGTAATTTTCTCTCTGTGTATTTTTTTTCTGTATCACATCAGTGTGGTTTTCAACGAAGAGTTAATTGCATTGAGCTACATGCATACTAATTTTTTTTTTCATGTTATAGTTGAAAATTTTGAAGTTGGATTTTGTCACTGCTCAAAAGGGTAGCAGATAATTTCAGCTTCATACGAGTAACTCTACGCGTTCCTGAGATAAAGGGTCTTTACAGACGGATGAACAGTCTACAAAGTGATCCTATAAGAAACCCTAAAACAATATAGTAGAATACGGATAGAGTCATACAACCCGTTATAAAATATGGTTTCAGAAGACACTTATCTCGCACAAAGCCTCCATTTGAAGAGTCCCGAGGGTCGATTAATCACTTTTCTTTCACGAAAAACGTTTAACAATAGGCCTATGCCGCAGATCGGTGTTTTGTCCCGCTCTTTCTTATGGAGAGTAGCCGAGACGCGAATAGATACGGTAAATTGTGAAGTATTTTAAGTGTTTATGGTGTGGGCTTTGCCAAGATGGGTCAGATACTTTGTCGTTATTATACGATACCTAGTTGGTAGGTACAATATATAATATACTATAGTGGGTTCTCTGCCCTTTCCCAAATGACGTTTTCCAAATGTTTCAAAAAAATCAAACCTAACCTTACGTACTGTAGTCTATAAAAGCATAACAAAATACACTGAGAAACATTTTTGACCGGATGGCCAAGTGGTACTTACCTATCTGACTACAAAGCTTGAGGTCCCGGGCTCGATATTTGCAAGTATGAATAATACGAATGTTTGCTCTCGGGTTTATCCGTTGCCGTTGCCTAGTATCCGTAAGTAGTAAGCTTTGCTTAGTTTGGGACTAGTTCAATTAGTGTCAAGTGTCCCATAATATTTATTTATTATTCATATTGTCGAATATATGACACATTTATTATTATAAATAGAGGTTTGCTATCTGTATAAATCACACTATCAGTGTTTTAAATCCACGGCTCCGTATTAAGCAGTTCAGCATTTAACTTTTCATAATAACTTGGTTTTTAATTCCAAACTTTGCCTTCTATCTGGAACTCACAAACAATCCGATTAACGTTAAGCCGGGTCCAGACGAGTGTAACGTGTAATGTAACACGAATTCTACGTGTGGACGTCACTACGATCATTACATGTAACGCTCGGTGTTGATCCATCGGCTGTCGGTTTTTCGCGCGAACACAAAGGCGCTCGCAGTGCCGTCCACACTGTCGACGTTAAATTACACGTAATGTTACATTACACGTTACACTCGTCTGGACCCGGCTTTAGATATCGCTAACAGAGAATATTAATCTAACTTTAAGTCGGGGAGTCGAGTGTGAAACACTGAGGCAGTTTTCGTGAAAGCATTGTTAAGACAGGCCTCGTCTTGTAGTTCGATTTAAACTTAGTTCAATTTTCAAACATTAAAAAGTATGAAATTAAAAATATCAAAAAACTCGACAGCCTTAAAAAAACTAAAAAGGTCAAACTAGTCTAGTAGTTTAGAACTCGGTTAAGCAACCTAAATGTCAAGTAACTTAATTGGTATCCTGCCTTTCGCAAAAATATTATTCCCAAATAATTTATTTGCCAAACTGTTTTATTTCCCAACCCTCAATTTTCTCCGAAACCAAAAAAAATCTCTTATGATTTCATTGAACACAGTAGAGAGATTGTTAGGTTTGTTTTATGAACGATTCCGAAAAAATGTGGTTTCAGAAGAAATCTTGAGTTGGGAACAGAAACAGTGCGGCGAACGAAACATTTGAGAGAGAGAGAAACATTTATTTACACATATTCGATACACATAAAAATACATTAGATGGAGAAAAAAAAAATAACATCGAATAGTATAAAGTGGACCCCACTCAGCATAATGTTAAGCATTGCATTGTACTGCATTGCATTGGCATTGTTGTTAAGCATTTGGGAATAACATTTCGCCGAAAAAAAACAGAACCACTTAAATTACCCCCTACAAATATTTGAGCTGGTCACGACTTTCAATGGATCTCGACTGTTGAAGTTCAAGGTTCATTGCAGAGTCCTAGACTACTAGAACTATTTTTTTCTATTTAGTTTTTAATCAAAGATTTTTTAAGGCAGTCTTTTTATATTTGTGAAATTTTAATTTACAGATGGATTACACGAATGGAAAAAGTGATATTTACGTCGCGTGTTCAAAGAGATATTTGGCTTATCCATACGCGGCGTAGCGGCGCTGGCGCATAAAACTGCGTAACGATAATGTCAGTGAACAGTGTAGTTTTTCTGCAATAGTTAATTAGGTATAATTGCCATTTGTTGACGTTGCATTAGACTAAATGCGTCTTTTGCTGCTACTGTACTTTTGAAGATCTTTTATTTTATAGTACAGTGAGTGAAGGTCATAAAACTCATAAATATTATAGGTTGAGCTGAAACAATTACTTTGCTCACGCGCGAACTTATGATAGCTACGCTTATGCAAGAAATTTGTGTTCAGCAGTTCCTCCACCTCCACACTGTAAGAACACACACAAATCACACAAACCCATCTATCACCACTACCACACTACACTGAAGCATTTCGTGCTCAACCAGAGCCCATCTTCAAAGCAATACAACCGATCACCATGCTACCAAATGTTAGACGATGACAATGTTAGAGAATGATAGCGACATAGTACTAAAGTGTAAACATATTTTATCTTTGATTTCAACCGTAATTATTAATAATTCGGTTTATCCTCCGAAAACGTTATTCTGAGCACCTAACATCGTAACGTTCTTATGAAAAGATGGGAAAATTACCGTTTGCCTTATTAGAACCAGAGTTCCGCCCTTTCTGTCTAACATTGAAATTTATTCTAATTTTTTGCTGTGTAAAGCGCAGTAACATCAGTCCTCTTCCTTTTCCCCTCTAGTTGGTTATTCCATTTAATTAAGGCTTGGTCTTTTAAAATCTCTCAATCTTTCCAGAGCCTCAACCACATAATTTATTGTGGCATTTACAGTAATATTTGTACCTACATCGTTGTGAAGAGACGTTGGACGAAAAACTACATAGAGCAAGTAAAATACGTCTGGATACATCTTATAAACCTAATACAGGCGTGCATTAATATCTGTCACAGTCACAGCAGAGCGTGCAAAAATATCTGACACGTCCTACCAGCTCTACATATTGAGGCGTATCAGGTATTCATGCACGCTTCGTTGTGTCAGATTACTTCGTAGTCAGGTTCTTTTACCAGGCTAAGACAAATTTCAAGTAGGTATATATATTAAATAGGTGCAGTTTATAGTATCACTTTTCCGGTAGTATCATCTTTCCCATCCAACTTTAATCTTTGTAATCTTGTAAACAAATGCCATTGACATTAACTTCCTTATCGTCACAATTAAAAATAATAATATTCGTCAGTTTATCACTTGAAAGTTTAAGGCTATTTTTTTTTTCAGAAAATGTGGATGTGACGGATACAGACACATATAGTAACACCTAATAACACCTAGTAACACACAAAAAAGAAACGCTAACGGTTGAAAAAGATATATTATAATTTTTTCCCTTGAAGAACCCTTCCGTTCGGCGTCAACATTTTTACGTAAATGGATTATTTAGAATTAAAAATAAGAATTAATGATTCGTTACAACTGTAATTTCTTACTCCTACTTCAAATTTAGCACAGTTTTCACTACTTTCATATGTTATTATTAATATCAAGTAAAGATATTTCAAAAAATACTATTCGAAAGTGAGAGCTACGCTCGGAGTGTTTTTGCGGGATAACTAATGATTTGATTTCTTTTTTAATGATGGTAATGATTTTTCATTGACATAGCTCGAAAAACGGAAAACCGTTGGGGGAGAAAGGATCTCGAATGACGAGCACGAACCGAAAGGCGAAGCATTTGTAGGCCATAGGTGGACTGACGATATAGCGAGAGTAGCGGGCAACCGGTGGATGCAATTACGTGTAGCAGATGTCGTGAATTGTGGCGTTCAGTTTTGTACAAAGGAGTTGATTTTGTGCAACAGTGGGCAGGCTGATGATGATTGGAAATTTGTGAAAAACTGTGCTGAATTTGGAATACGCGCAGTGCGCGTTTTGCAGCAGCCGACGTGACGTGTGCTCCTAGAGAAAGGACTACAAATTAGTCCGAAACATGACTAACTAAATACGAATAAAGAAGTAGGTTACCCGGTTTATTTCACTATTAGTGGTCTCACGATAGTTTCATGTTCAAAATTGATTATTGTATTATTTACTTATAAATAAATATCTGATAGGTACGACTCTATTTCGAGGGCCGAAAGGACGTGTCAGATATTTTTGCACGCTCCACTGTGGTAATTAATGCAGTTGACTGTACTGACTATTCCAGGCATATAAATTTGTTTACTTTCAATCTGCTAACCGGCTGTCCAGAACATCACGCGATCCCCTAAATTGATAACACAGATAATAAAATCACAGCGCAGCCGGCCAGTTGACACCAAATTTCCATTACATCATTGTGACGTTGACAAACGAGGGCAAATGCGGTAATGTTCAGTTGCGGTGTTTGGAGTAAAACCGCTGGAATATTTCTCTGTGGACGTGAGAACCCTACAACAACGATAGGATCGCTGTGAGCTAAAATTGCGATGCACATATATATACAAAATACCATAATATTAATTTGTCTAACCCTGTCTGTAACAAAATGCCGCTTCACCGAAGAAAGACACTACAGAGAGGTTTACACATCTTCGATACAGGGTAGTATATGGACAAGGGGAAAAAATTAAAAGAACATTGAATACTATAAATTTAGCCCAATGAAGCTAAGGTACAAACCGGAAGCATATATGGCAACACTTGATTAGAGGAATCAGATTTAATCGTAATTTTATAAAGTCACAAAATGATTTCAGACTAGTAACTACCAACTGGAGGAACTGCCGCGGGACCTATTCGGTTTTTTATTCGTTTTGTACTGCAAATTTCATAAAAGCGAATGCTAGATATTCTGCGTGTGTACTCCAGGTGTATCACATACAAGCCGACATGCAATCTTTTTGTCCTTTTCTATGCGTACTGGCCCCAAATTGGGTAGCGGGTCGATTTCAATAACGTTTTGTTGTGGTTTTGTTTCTTTTTGTTTGTATGCTTTTTTTTATAATACCTAATATTTTTTTAAGTTCTGGAAACGACAAGAAATCTATATACAAGGTGATACTTAAATAACTGTAAACCTAAAAGTAGTTTGTTCAAAATCGAAAAAAGAATTATTTACATTAATATTTTTAAACAGGTGCTTTTTTTTCGTTTTTTCGTTCGTTTTAATCTCGTTTTTATTGTGTCCAGCCTTAAAGTCACGAATGCAACACACGCCAATTAAAAGTTTTAGCACTTTCAGTGAGGTTGCACACTATTTAAATAATTTCATACTGTCAATTTCATTTTCTTCTAAACCGCTAAATCAATTTAGGTGAAATTTGGTACCTATGGAGATATTATAAGACCATGGGAAGGACATGGAATAGTTTTATCCCAGATTGCATAGGTAGTTCCCGCGAGATAGTGTTAAATGAATTCTTCATGGACAACGTCGCGGGCAACTGCTAGTTAATAAAAGAGCAACGTCACGCCTTTTTACAATAAAATACTTTTACATTTTAATTCACATTCACAATAAAACATAAATAAATAAAATTGAATTTTTATTGAAAACGTCCTACAAATACATTTTAAGGAGCCCTCCAAACATATTAGCACGTCTTCCGTACACATGGAACTTATTAAAAATCGATTTGGGCGTGTCACGGCGTCTGGGTTTAATTGATAGCCCTTCAGGCAATTAAATCACAGATTTCAATTAGGCTTCTAATTATCCTACAATTATTAAGGTATTATGGAATTGGATAATGGTAATAAAACATAAAGCTTTGATGAGTATATATTAATTTCCGTAGAGCTGTATCATCAGTACAGAGTACAGCTCAGCAGCTGTAGTGATTACAGCTCTAAGCTGTATAAGAAGAAGAGGTATAACTTTCAGAAAAAAAGCGGCCAAGTGCGAGTCACCCATGAAGGGTTCCGTAGCAGCAAGTAACATAATACAAATGTTTCCTTTACTTTACGATTTATGACGTATAAAAAAACTACGAGATCTAGTCGTTCAAACCAATTTTCGGTGGAAGTCTGCATGGTAATGTACCTACATCGTATATTTTTTTTAGTTTTATCATTCTCTTATTTTAGAAGTTACAGGGAGGGGTGGCACACATTTTACCACTTTGAAAGTGTCTCTCGCGCAAACTGTTCAGTTTAGAAAAAAATATATTAGAAACCTCAATATCATTATTGAAGACCTATCCAGTATCCATAGATAACCCGCACGTATGGGTTTGACGAAAAAATTTTTTTGAGTTTCAGGTCTAAGTATGGGGAACCCCCAAAATTTATTGTTTTTTTCTATTTTTGTGTGAAAATCTTAATGCGGTTCACAGAATACATCTTACCAAGTTTCAACAGTACAGTTGTTATAGTTTCGGAAAAGTGGCTGTGACATACGGACGGACAGACAGACATGACGAATCCATAAGGGTTCCGTTTTTTGCCATTTGGCTACGGAACCCTAAAAAGTATTAGTTTGCGAAGGTTAATAGCTAGGAACTCCTTACCTTAAAAAAAACATAACGTGAAAAATATTGTAGTAAATTCTGATTTGAACTTAAAAATGGTTTCAATTCAATTTTGTGTTTCAAAAATTTCCAAAAGTTTCAATTAGAAAATTGGAAACCGTGAAATGATATTTTTATTATTATAAATAGAGTGTAGTAAAAAGCGTGTTCTTTTCGTGCAATCATACACTAGTTCCAACTAGTGTATGATTCCAATGAAATATGCTTTTTGTTGACGGCAGAAGCGAGTCTATTATAACTACAAATATAAGAGCTGTATAAAAGCTTACACAGCTTGCTTAGCGTCACATAACAGTGTCAATTTATTAAAGCAAATGTTTGTCAATCTACAAATAATGGCGGGAAAATATGTGAGAGAAAGGTGACTGGGTAAATAAATTTAAATGTCTGTGCGTATTAGAGGTACAATGGAGGAGTTTAATTGATAGCCAGTTGAGGCAATTAAATCACAGGGTTCAGTCATGCTCGCGATTATCGGTCCATTAAAGACGAATTAATGGAGGAGCGTCGATTAAAAAATAAACTGTTTTAATTTAAACAAAGTACCCAACCAGTGTATACATGTGTGTGACATGGAAGATTTGGATCATAGAAGGTTATCTATGGGTCACCAGGTCTACTAGCATGTCTTATAATAAAAAAAAACAGAGATCAGACTTTTCCTTTCGGGTACAAAACCCTAAAATAAACGACTATAGAATACTCTGAAAGTAGCAAACACGAAGAGCACGGAAGTTGCCCCGCAGTTCAGTGTCGCTGCCCGTTATTTTACCGCAGTATTGGTACCCTCCAAGGGGCCTACCACGCTCTCTTAATACGATTCAGTTTAGGCTTTAAACTGAACTGCATCGCTATTTCGTACCACGACGTTACTTTTGCGATTCAGTTCAAGCACGGTTCAGCGACAGCGATACAGACGTTTTCATTCACTCACTTCAAGCTGTTTTCGTACCATGCATGACGCTGAACTTAGGTGGGAATTGAATCGCTTCAGTGTCAAATTTAGCGATTCAGTATAAGTTACTCATTCTGTCAATTTTTTTGGAATTTTAAGTGTTTTACTTGGAATATTTTTAAATTTCAAGAACTTTTAAACTTTTATTCAAGTTTTATAACTTTTTATAGGTACTCACGACATTGTGCTTCTTAACTCCTCATTGATTTTTCAGTGAGAAAAGAGACTTAGAGGGATTAGTGACAGCGTAAACATTTTATTTGTAATCAACACAACGGTTGCTAAGAGCACGGAATGACATAGAGTTATGGTTTTCCAAAATAAAGAGGTTTTAGTATACAATATTTGGTTTGCATATAGCGGCATCCCTTTCGCGACTTAGCGTTTCAGTTTCGGACCAGAGACAATATCGGTCTTTCATTCACTTGTAAACCATTGCGACTCAGCTCTGAGAAATAAACGTCGTGGTACCAATTTCGATGATTCAGTTTAGGTACCTAAATTGAACTGCTCTGCATTTGGATCGTTTATGAAAAGATCATGGTAGGCCCCCTGTAACCAGATTTGTCGGCGGTGAGCGCTCTATTAATAATTCCAATCAAAGATAACCCGATTTAAAGGGTAAAATTCAAGCGTATACTTCATTATCTGTGGGATCCACAGGGTGTCCCAACGACGCATCAATGAAAGGACGAAGAATGAGGAACGAAGGAACATATGTACGAGTTTCGAACACAGATGTTGAAGAATAAGCACAGATTTTGCGAAATTCCTGCGGGATGGAATTCTGCGACCAAGGAGGAAAAGCGGGCCCATTAATTGTATTTTTATGTCGCTGAAATGATACCTTTTTCAACTAATTTATTAAATATCGTAGGACAAGACACGACACAATGTATGATTGTGCGAAACATGATTCAGTTATAACAGAGGCCTTATTTTCTAACGCACTTTGCATCAGAATAATTTCACCACTCTTTTTACATGCGGTGCCCTCATTTTCATTCATTTTAATTCATCGACGTGGCAGTGTCAGGATTACATGCTGATCCGTATGCAATATATTTTTCATTATAATAAAAAGGGGAAAATTTATTTAAGAATATAAATTTATAGAAAATACAATCATATACCTAAGAGCTAAATACTACTAAATAATAAATCTACTAGCTAACTTAAATAATATTTTTATATTATAAAAAAAGACCGCCTCGAATCGTTCCTGGCGCAAAGGTGCCCAACACGCTTGCCGCGTTATAATTAATTATTAATTAACCATACGTAGATAATTAAAAACTGGTACCTAATAATCAAATACCCTAAGCATTTAAAAACGTCGTGTTAAAATTATCTTTATTTATTTAATTTAGCGAAAAAACAAACTTTTTAACCATAGTTTTTGGGACAACCTGTATGCCTATTTCAGGCTGTATTTTGCGAACTCATAATAAACGGTGCGTTCCTAACGGAAATTAGGGAAGGGTTACGTTGATGTGATCAGTTATACGCGGCAATTTAAGTCTGCGGCATCGAAATCGATCTACTGCTGCTTAGGTAAAGGCTATTGACCTCATCGATGATGACTGGCATGTTTTGAAATTCCCGAATCATTACAGCGGGTGGTAGGACCTTCCTTCACTCATCATCATCATCGTCTCAGCTGAAAGACGTCCACTGCTGAACATAGGCCTCCCCCGAGGCTCTCCACTGAGACCGGTCTTGTGTTTTCCGCATCCAACGCGATCCCGCGATCTTAACCAGGTCGCCTTGCTTCACTAATTTGACATAATTTCACTTGCCATATCAACGTTTGCCATAAAATGTTATAGGACCGTGTTTTCAGGTTTTTCAAAGTCATCTTTTAGAATGCAATTGGTGAGGTTAAGTTAGTTTAATATCAATTCTGAAGAAAATAAATAAATTAAATTATGACAAATTAAAATTATGAAAAACGATTCAATATGGCATATAAAATTCGGGCAAACGATAGAGAACCAGGACCTTTCGTAGAGACAGCACTGCTTTGATTGTCTTGTCTACACCGCTTCAACGCCAGAATGTTATTTTGCACTGGCAACTGAGTAAAGGTGCCCCTTACATTCATGGGCCTAGAGCGACCGCTTAGAGGGCCGCCAAGAATGCCGGCGCTGTGTAGACACTGTGTATCTAGTACGGATGTATTGTATAGCACTCATTTGACTTCCTAATCTCGCCAAAGAGTTATAACCTACCTGAATGGATTCCACTTCAATCACTTAGATCGATAGGCGTCGAATCAGAATATTAGACAAAGCAGCAAACACTTATCGCGGCTTATTATGTATACTAGCTTTTTCCCGCGCCGTCGTCTGCGTAGAGTTCGGTTATCGCGCGCTGTTCCCCCGGGATTTGTTCATTTTTCCGGGATAATAAGTAGCCTATGTCACTCTCTGGCTCATAAACTATTTTTATGCCAAAAATCACGTCGATCCGTCGCTCCGCTTCGACGTGAAAGACGAACACACAAACACACTTTTGCATTTATAATATTAGTATGGATGTCCCACGCGTCCCACACCCACACCCACATGTCTCAGTGTGGAAACACCAATAACACCAATATACCAATGTACTACGCCAATTTTTTCACGGGTTATCGTAAATTTTAAATGTACTTTCGCATGTAAATTTCGAAAAACTAAGCGTTGCTAGACTGGGCTCGAACCCACTGACGTCTCTGTTTGAGAGGCCATAGGTGGAACCATCGGAGGAACTTGATTGAAGACGTGAGTTATCCGTTTATTTGACAGTGAGAGAGTCTCACGGTAAGATAAACGTACCGAGTCCTCGTCGTTGTCTCAAAAGTTGACAACTTTAATTTTATGTCATAGAAATAGAGTTGACAGCAGGGTGTCATCTATTGGGCACTAGCGTGTCGAGCACTCAGGCATTTAGTTCAAAAATCCATTATATTAACTAAAATTCGAGTGCAGTTTTTTCTGCCATGTTTTAACAACCACACAATTTGAGATCTCCAATGTCAGAGCATTTCGATACAAAATCCCGTCTATAATGAAAATGTCATAGTCAATCTCGCAGCCAGAGTTCTCTTAATACATTATGAGCAAACCTGCCGGTACTATTTCATCGCGCAATTCCCTCAGGCGGTGACATTCGGGAATATAAATATCATAACCCATGTACAAAGGGAAAAATGCGTCGCGTCGCGACTGGCTCAGACCATTTATTTTCGTCTTCAAGTTTCTTATGCTATGTTAAATGAAATCTCTGTTTACAAGTAGGTACTGTACCTACTGTTGTTCTTGTTTGTATAGATACATGTATTGGTAGTCAATGAATGGAAGAGTTTTTAAAAAGCGTCCTGGGTTTATAGAGCGCTATGATTATGTGTCATGTATTTAAAATACTTGTAGGAAAGCAGAGTTGCTGGGTAAAATATGAAGTTTAGTATCCACGGGTACATAATAATATGAATTGTAGACGAGCGACAAAACAGAATACAGAATAATATTAAGAACATAAACATACTTCAATCCTGCAACTCCTCTATATCTTCGAGAGCGTTTTTAGTTCTTGTGCTCTATTCGCTCTGCACAAAATTTTCTTCTTACCGTTCCTCCTTCTTCCTCCAAATTCTATCATAACTTCTTTACTATGATTGCCATTCGTCTGTGGAATTATCTTCCTTTGGTGTTAAGGCAAGTGAAATCCCTTTCCATTTTTAAAGACCTCCTAAAGGCTCACTATCTGTCACTTACTTAATCCCCAGTTTTTGATTCTTCTCTATTCTTTTTTTTTTGTTTATATTGTTTCTTTAACTTCCTTTTTAAATTCTTTTTCTCACATGCGGCCTTATGATATTTTGTGTTAAGTATATATGTAGTTTATAGGTATTATATTTGATGTATTTGTTTATTTATATTATATTTTTGTATTGTTTTTAATATTTATTGTCTATTAATTCTACGTTTCTCTTGTCTGTTATCTCTGCCACCTACATTAGTCTGTTCATATTTATTAATTTCTCAGAAATTGGTTGTCTAGAAGAGATCGCTTTTTAGCGATAAGACCGCCTATTGTCTACCTGAATTTTTCTATTTTTGTGATGTCTCTGTACTGCTTTTGGTGATTAAACAAAGAAGTTTAACAAAAATAATTGGAATGCGTCCGGTTTTTAAAACGAAATCCTGGTTTTTTATATCTAGCCAGGAGACAACATTTTGCGTTCATCTTACGAGTAGATTGTAACGTAAATGAAGACCATGATGTAAGTAATTTTCGGGAATTCCCGCGTGAATTTTAAATAAAATCTCGGTATTAAAATTCCACTGCCCTAATGGTTTACGCGAAGGAAGCCGCGGGTAAACAGTAATATTTAAATAGTTTCTTGACTGAGCACTTCGACACATCGGGCTGAAGCTTACATGGCGCGAGTTGATATTGGTTTAAGGATTAAGGTCCGAGATAAGCCTAGCGAAGCGTTAGAACGAGTTAAACCACGAAGTTAAATAAGTTTGAATGTTTCCGTGCAATTAGAACGGCCGGAATCGGTTCAAATTATGTCGTGAGTCGTGATACTTTAATACAGGGCTACACGAGATAATCAACGATAATTATTTAGTAATAAGTAGGTATCAATTGAGTCATATAGAAGCCAAGTCAGCAACATCCACTTTTTTTACAGTAGCGACTTAATTTACTTTAGAAGACGCTGCATGAAGTGTAAATAAAAATAATCTTCTGGACGCTTTTCAGTTGAAGTGGATGTTGCTGACTTTGCTTCTATATGACTCAATTATAATAAAGTTAGCACTAGCGTGTTATAGTTTGTACAGTAAAATTATGGTGAGGTGGTCCAGGCAGGAAAAACTTCACAGGTCAGGCCCTGTACTACGAAATGCACAATTCGAACTTCGAATCTTGCCGTCCCGCTGACGCTTATATTATTTAATACGAGAGTGAGAGGGACGGCGCGACACGAACTTCGAATTTCGTAGTGCCCCCCAGAACTCTTTAACAGTTATGGTACGGAAGTAAAAACTACAATACAAGGAATTCAATTAAACAAGCAAATTTAAGCACTTGCAGGTGGTAGGACCTTGTGCAAGATCCGCCCGGATTGCTACCACCATCTGCAGTGCTTGCACTGTTGTGTTTCGGCGTGGAGAGTAAGACAGCCGGTGAAATAACTGGCACTTGAGGTATCCCATCTTAGGCGTCTAGGTTGGCAACGCATCTGCAATACCCTGGTGTTGCAGTTGTCTATGGGCGGTGGTGATCTCTTACCATCAGGAGACCCACTTGCTCGTTTGCCATCCAGTCGAATAAAAAAAAAAGCAGAAATATACTTAAGTATGATTATTATAAATAATTAAGGTAATCTGGGTACCTAGGTGCCTACTTACCATAATCATTTTTAAGAACCATTTAAATCCAATCAAATTGTCGTCTAGAAACAATTTGTTAAACATAATTATGTAGGTTATTTCAAACGTGTTTAAAAAGAAACAAATATGTCAAAAATATGTAAATAAAGGGTGTCCCAAAAAGGACGCAAGATTTAAAATTGATGAAAAACACATTTTTTTACCCGTTATAATTTATTTGTATATAAAATCTTGAAATACATAAAATAGGGTTATTTGTGGAATAATACGTCAGGCAAATGTCCTCCTAGGCTTTGCTGGCACATACGCACTCTTTTGTCAAAATTTTCTATGACCATTTAGCATAGATGCGGCTGAATTCATCCAATGCAGCGTCGAATTTCCTCTTTTAAAGCATTGCCATTTGAACGGCTTGTTTTTGGACGACCAGTGGAATGAACATCATGAATTGATCCACTCTCCCTGAATTTCGCAACCACTCTGCTCACAGATGATGAAGTCAAGTCAATACTCCGACCATATTTTGCACGGAATTTTCGACCCGTACACGCCAAACTTCTTTTGAAATATTGTTCAATAATAAAAAAATAACCCGCCATTTTTACAAACCCTAAACATTCAGCTGTCCAATAGTTTTTTTTTAGGGTTGCCAGCACTAAAATACAAAAATGGCGGCCAATTGAAATCTTGCGTCCTTTTTGGGACACCCGATACATACCAGTATAGCGTGGACTAAACATGTACTCGTTTACATTAGACAATCTGGATAGCGCAAGGGCCAACCTAAGATGTCGATCAACGAGATGGACGGATGACCTGGTTAAAGCCGCGGGTACTCGGTGGGTTAAGGCCGCTTCCAATCGAAGCAGCTGCAGGTCTATGGGCGAGCGTTTACCTTTACTTACCCGAATTTCATTTGCTCGAATTTCACTTGCCATACCAACGTTTGCCATAAAATATATAGAACCGTGCTGTTTTCAGGATTGATTTAAATGTCATCATATAGAATGCAGTATGTAAAGCAAACGATAGAGAACCATGGGGGAGGCCTGTGTTCAACAGTGGACGTACCTACTACTGCTGATATAATGATGTTGATTCCGGACAGTGAGAGAAGCGTGAGTCTGCCTCGCAGTTGATTTACCTCATCATCATCATGTCAGCCGTAGGACGACTACCGTTGGACATAGACCCCCCCCCCCCCTATAGACCTCCAGTTGCTTCGGTTGGAAGCAGCCTGTATCCACTTTGAACCCGCGGCATTAACCAGGTCATCCGGCCATTTTCCGTGCTATATGGCCTGCGCATTACCACTCTGGGTCTGTATCGCGGAGACTAGAGACAAATTGTCAATAAAAACACTTTATGAATTTTGAACCTGGAACTACCGTGAGACTCACTCATATTAAATACACGGATAACTCACATCATACACATATTTAATATGAGTTTATGAATTAACGCTAAATTTACATTTTGGTGTAACACTCGATTCCCGCCGTTGTTAGTTACTAAGTTAAACATAAAATAACAGTACAAAAGCGGATAAAACATCGATAAGATTGACCCATTTCACCTTACGATTCTAATGAGAGGAGTTTTATCGTACAAAGTACTTACACAGCGTGCGGTGGATGCTCGCTAAAACTTGCATTTTAATGGACCAAGCTGAGCTTCAAAGACTCTGTAATAGATTTTGAAATGAGCCGAGTAGAGATTGCGCTAAACGATTATACGTGTTGCGGGAATCGAGTGAGCGATTTAAAGCGATTAGAATCGGAAAATGAAGAACTGGATTTCCGAAGGTTTAATGATATGACATAAACTGAGATAAAACTAGAAATTATAGTAATGGACTGTAGATCCATAGGTCACTGGTTTAGATCCGGTTCGAAGGACCAGATGTAAATGATGGACGCAGGCGCTGGATTTATTGAGGGCGAAAGAAGAAGAAATGGGTCGAGATAGTGATATGTGTACCTGCACATGCGCGCCAGTCGGCTGTTGGAGGGCAACTGAATCAAGGCAGCAAGGTGACACACACACATACATGTTCCCGCGCACACATGTTTATTTTACGTACTTTAATTTTTTTAACTATTTATGTAAACTATGAACTACCCTAATTTTATTTCTATTTCTTTGTTTTCAGGTGCAGCGATGCGCGTCGTCTACAAGCATAATAGAAAAATAATCCTACTAATATCATACATGCGAAAGTTTGTAAGTCTGTTTGTTTTTGTTTGTGGAGTGAACTTTGGTTGTGTACGAAACTTGTGTACTTTTGGTGTGTGTTTTACAGTGTGGAGGTTAAGGAGTTGCATGCCCATACAATTTAATTTTATTGCAAAAGTCTTATAGATATCACAAAGTCCCGGGTGAGTAAAGTAATTGGTTATAGCTCATTGACAAGTAACCTGTTTATAACGATTCATGGAAGATACATCCTATTTTAAATATTACAAAATATGCAAAAGTTTACGAGTGTACCTGTGTTTATTACGCTCTCAACGTATGTAAATAGCTGAACCTCAGGAATAACACATAGACACCTTTTATTCCTCTCTATTCTGATAGGAGGCCTATACCTGAAGGATAAAGGTATATATAGGCCGAGATGTAGTCTCACGGGAACAATTTAAAAATATGGGTAACCATGAATTCTAAAGATATATAATTTAGCACGAATGTTCTTAGTATAACGTAAATTTTTCTGAAAGTCAAAGTAAAAATATCTTTATTCAATTTAGGACATAACAAGCACTTATGAATGTCAAAAAAAAACAATTATTTAGCAAATATATCCTTAAATAACTGCTGTGGTAAAACATGGCAGGTGATCGTATTTACCTGATCTGTTAAAATCTTTATTGAGTGATTTTACTGTTTAAAGCTTCCATTAAAAATTTAATTTCCTCGAACTGTTAAAAGCATTATTGAGTAATTTAACTGCGTAGTGTAGGTACCTATCTATAAAAGTTCCTTTAAAACTTACCCACCCTTATTTAACGCCTTTCAACGGACACATAGCTACACTGCTAATTGTATTTGCAGTAATCGTTATTTCTGGGAAACACAGTAGGTAATTGTATAAAAATACTACATTTATCGCGATCATTTGAAAACCGCCTTTTTTTTCAAGTACATAGGTACTGTGTTTGCAACAAGGAGGGCAGAAAATTCCATGGCAATAAAAGTACTGTTACAAATGCAGTACCATGGCACTAAAAAAAGCATGCTTAAATAATGGAATAGTAGCACGAAGCCGTGGGGGCCGAGTGGTTTGACCTATAGACTCTCAAGCAGAGGATCGTGGGTTCAAACCCCGGCTCGCACCTTGAGTTTTTCGGAATTCATGTGCGTAATTACATTTGAAATTTACCACGAGCTTTACGGTGAAGGAAAACATCGTGAGAAAACCTGCACCAACCTGCAAAGCAATTCAATGGTGTGTTTGAAGTTCCCAATCCGCACTGGGCCCGCGTGGGAACTACGGCCCAAGCCCTTTCATTCTGAGAGAAGGCCTGTGCCCAGCAGTGGGACATATATAGGCTGGGATTATTATTATGATTATTTAGCACGTCCCTATACACACATGCTAGTAGGTAGCATTTGCTTAATAGTAGCATGCTTTCGTGCTAGTAACTAGCATAAGTATAAGTACCTTTAATCAGTAATACCATACGGCACTACCTACGCCGTACAAACTTACGTCATTTTAAGCCTAAGGTTTCCAAAGGCATGTATTGCCTACTGTAACCTACGATTGCTTTATCACGTCACTTGTTGACCCAATAAAGTACTGTCCTTACTAAGGTCATACGCATCAACCTTTCAAGGTATGCCGAGTCTATTGTACACCACTCAATCAAATTTATCGCTTCCTTCAGGAATTACCGAGACTCGTACATCAGCTTAGAAAATCCACGGGGAAGGCCACAAATGCGATGGAAGAATGACACCGTAAAAGGCAGGCAGAGAGGAGATTTAACTGCCCAGGACAGGGAGATATGGAGATTGGGAGGAGGGCTACCCAATTTATTGGTTGATGAAGGCTACAAAGAAGAAGGAAGGAATATCTGCTATGATGATGATTATCCGACCGATTTCGGCCATGGCAACCACTTCTACTACTTCCTAGTCACTTGTTTGGCGCTCATGGGCTCTAAGATGGCTTATCTGCTATTGGTGAATAGCGTAGTGTAAAACTAGGAACGTTTCAAAAATATAGACCGTTGTAATATATTTTTGAGTGGTTCGAATGGGATTTTTGCTCCTTACTGTATACCTACATTGGAATAAATTGTTAACTGTAATTTCGAAGTGTGTTTATGCTTTGGCAAATAACGTATATGAACCGAAACAAAAATCGTCTGTCTCCTATTAAAATGTATGTATACATATAGGTTTGGTAAAAACAAAGTTATTGTTTACTTTCCGTACTATTAAGAAATAGAAATAAATTCATTCATTTTCGTAGATTACTTGTTAGATACATCTTCGTGTAAGTTCAATCAAAACTAATAGTATTTATATCATAAAGAAATGTAAAATATCGTAGTTTAGTTTATTTATTCATTCAATACATCATTACATTATAATTTACATAAATGTCAGTTATAAGAATTTGTATTGAAATCGTCAAAGGTAATAAGATTAGCAATAATTATAAAAAATAAAATTCTAAGCATGTCATAATGTGAATGAAAACAATTAAAATTAGACTGGTTCTCCTCAAGGATCGTCAGACTGAAAACACATTGAATTTATAAAAAGAATAATGGCGAAAATGTCAAGGATATGTAAAGATTAATACATTAGGCAATAATTGAGAAACAATTTAAAAGTAGTGTAAAATATATCAATACGATTCCGATTGTTATGTGTCCATTCCATATCCTTACCTTCATTGAATTACAAAACAGCATCGTCAAACATTAGCTCACTAATAACATAACCTAACCTAGAACCCTGAACACAATTGGAGCCTCCTGACCTAGCAAGGCGATGCCCACTACTCATTACGCGTGACTATAATCTCCAATTTGTTGTATCAATGCAAATTGCTTCAATCCATTTAGTTGAGACGCAATACGGGCCTTAACAGGATGCATCCGTCTCGGAGTATAGGCGAGGCGAGGACTCTTCCTAAGGTTAAGTATACGTCTGTTTTGAACAGGGGGCCTACCACGCTCTCTTAATACGATTCAGTTTAGGCTCTGAACTGAACTGCATCGCTATTTCGTACCACGACGTTACTTTTGCGATTCAGATCAAGCACGGTTCAGCGACAGCGATACAGACGTTTTTATTCACTCACTTCAAGCGGTTTTCGTACCATGACGCTTAACTTGAGTGGGAATTGAATCGCTTCAGTGTCAAATTTAGCGATTCAGTATAACATTTTTTTAAGAATTGTATGTGTTTTACTTGGAATATTTTTAAATTTCAAGAACTTTTAAACTTTTATTTAAGTTTTATAACTTTTCATAGGTACTCGCGACATTGTGCTTCTTAACTCCTCATTGATAAAACTAATTTTTCTGAAAAGAGACTTAGAGGGATTAGTGACAGCGTAAACATTTTATTTGTAATCAACACAACGGTTGCTAAGACCACGGAATGACATAGAGTTATGGTTTTCCAAAATAAAGAGGTTTTAGTATACAATATTTGGTTTGCATATAGCGGCATCCCTTTCGCGACTTAGCGTTTCAGTTTCGGACCAGAGACAATATCGGTCTTTCGTTCACTTGTAAACCATTGAGACTCAGGTCTGAGAAATAAACGTCAGAAAGAAAGAAAGAAAGAAAGAAAGAAAAGTTTATTTTGGCTCCAAAAATGTACCACCTAAAACTAAGACTAGAACTAGCACTAAAACTATGTTACTAGGTGACACAGCAGGATACCAAAAAGGGTCTCCACTCAGCATGTGTTGCCGCACATTATGTGCAGTAACGCTGGTTTTCTGTGGAGCCCAAACGTTAAATAAACACACGTCGTGGTACCAATTTCGATGATTCAGTGTAGGTGCCGAAATTGAACTGCTCTGCATTTGGATCGTTTATGAAATGATCATGGTAGGCCCCAGAGGTACTCGTAAGAGGTGAGACAATTTCGAAGACTGGAAGATATCAAAGCACACAGTAGGAAATGCATGGAGCAAAGCAGCACTAAATAAGAGAAGAGAAGACCTTTGCTTGAAAGTTGAGAGAAGAGAGAAAAGAGAGGGAGAGAAAGTTGGGCAAACAGACCAAGTTGCAGATATCGATTCATCAGAGAGAAAAACATAACATAATTTGGACAACCGGGTAAAACTGTTTTTGTGACACTCAATTTCAATCAAAAAATAAATAACGTAGCAGATGGAAAATCCACTTTTTTCTTTTCATGTTTCTTTCAGCTGGTTAAACACTACTAAATATGATCTAGCGTGCAGCAGACACATAACCTAAGTTATGAAATCGATGTGTCATGACTCAATGCTTGATCAGTATGCAAGTCTTGGAAATTTTTCGTGTCAACGAATCTATTGGAATCACGCTAGGCCAGAGCTCGTGAGATTTTCATAAATTTGTAGCTTGAAAAAATACTCAAGAATGCATTAAGTAGGTACTCTACAAATCACGCAAGTATATTTTAACTGTGTCGATTTTAATTAATCGATTAAGGTCGCTCATGGTATCGATTAGTCGATTAATGGAATCGATATCGAACATTCCTACGGTGTTGCCAGATGTACCACTTTTCCGCGTTTTACACCGCCTTTTATAAGGAGGTACGGCACACTCTAGGTGCGAAATTCAAACTTTTTACAGTTTAAATGTGTTTAAAGTGAAATAAAATGGGTGGCACTATTTCCCGGTCGTAACACACCGACATGGAAATACCGACCCGATATTTCGTGTACTCGCCCATACAAACTGGTGTCAAACTGACAAGAGTTTCTATGGGCGCGTACACCAAATATCATTTCGGTAATTCCATGTTGGTATTTTACGGCCGGAAAATAGTGTCACCCATTTTATTTCACTTTAAAAAAAATATCGTAAAATATCGATTAATCGGTGTAAAGTTATCGATTATTTAATTTTTTCGATTAATCGATTACTTCTCGATAATTTTACATGGAGAGATAGACTAGCTACGAGTACTTCCCGTCTACTGCAGATGGATATTTTTATGACTGGAAAGATTAATACATTAGGCAATAATTGAGAAACAATTTAAAAGTAGTGTAAATATATCAATACGATTCCGATTGTTATGTTTTCATTTCATATCCTTACCTTCATTGAATTACAAAACAGCATCGTCAAACATTAGCTCACTAATAACATAACCTAACCTAGAACCCTGAACACAATTGGAGCCTCTGACCTAGCAAGGCGATGCCCACTACTCATTACGCGTGACTATAATCTCCAATTTGTTGTATCAATGCAAATTGCTTCAATCCATTTAGTTGAGACGCAATACGGGCCTTAACAGGATGCATCCGTCTCGGAGTATAGGCGAGGCGAGGACTCTTCCTAAGGTTAAGTATACGTCTGTTTTGAACAGGGGGCCTACCACGCTCTCTTAATACGATTCAGTTTAGGCTCTGAACTGAACTGCATCGCTATTTCGTACCACGACGTTACTTTTGCGATTCAGATCAAGCACGGTTCAGCGACAGCGATACAGACGTTTTTATTCACTCACTTCAAGCGGTTTTCGTACCATGACGCTTAACTTGAGTGGGAATTGAATCGCTTCAGTGTCAAATTTAGCGATTCAGTATAACATTTTTTAAGTCTTGTAAGTGTTTTACTTGGAATATTTTTAAATTTCAAGAACTTTTAAACTTTTATTTAAGTTTTATAACTTTTCATAGGTACTCGCGACATTGTGCTTCTTAACTCCTCATTGATAAAACTAATTTTTCTGAAAAGAGACTTAGAGGGATTAGTGACAGCGTAAACATTTTATTTGTAATCAACACAACGGTTGCTAAGAACACGGAATGACATAGAGTTATGGTTTTCCAAAATAAAGAGGTTTTAGTATACAATATTTGGTTTGCATATAGCGGCATCCCTTTCGCGACTTAGCGTTTCAGTTTCGGACCAGAGACAATATCGGTCTTTCGTTCACTTGTAAACCATTGAGACTCAGGTCTGAGAAATAAACGTCAGAAAGAAAGAAAGAAAGAAAGAAAGAAAAGTTTATTTTGGCTCCAAAAATGTACCACCTAAAACTAAGACTAGAACTAGCACTAAAACTATGTTACTAGGTGACACAGCAGGATACCAAAAAGGGTCTCCACTCAGCATGTGTTGCCGCACATTATGTGCAGTAACGCTGGTTTTCTGTGGAGCCCAAACGTTAAATAAACACACGTCGTGGTACCAATTTCGATGATTCAGTGTAGGTGCCGAAATTGAACTGCTCTGCATTTGGATCGTTTATGAAATGATCATGGTAGGCCCCCAGAGGTACTCGTAAGAGGTGAGACAATTTCGAAGACGGGAAGATATCAAAGCACACAGTAGGAAGTGCATGGAGCAAGGCAGCACTAAATAAGAGGAGAGAAGACCTTTGCTAAAGTTGGGCAAACAGACCAAGTTGCAGATATCGATTCATCAGAGAGAAAAACATAACATAATTTGGACAGCCGGGTAAAACTGTTTTTGTGACACTCGATTTCAATCAAAAAATAAATAACGTAGCAGATGGAAAATCCACTTTTTTCTTTTCATGTTTCTTTCAGCTGGTTAAACACTACTAAATATGATCTAGCGTGCAGCAGACACATAACCTAAGTTATGAAATCGATGTGTCATGACTCAATGCTTGATCAGTATGCAAGTCTTGGAAATTTTTCGTGTCAACGAATCTATTGGAATCACGCTAGGCCAGAGCTCTTGAGATTTTCTTAAATTTGTAGCTTGAAAAAATACTCAAGAATGCATTAGTACTCTACAAATCACGAAAGTATATTTTAACTGTGTCGATTTTAATTAATCGATTAAGGTCGCTCATGGTATCGATTAGTCGATTAATCGAATCGATATCGAACATTCCTACGGTGTTGCCAGATGTACCACTTTTCCGCGTTTTACACCGCCTTTTATAAGGAGGTACGGCACACTCTAGGTGCGAAATTCAAACTTTTTACAGTTTAAATGTGTTTAAAGTGAAATAAAATGGGTGGCACTATTCCCGGTCGTAAAACACCGACATGGAAATACCGACCCGATATTTCGTGTACTCGCCATACAAACAGGTGTCGAACTGACAAGAGTTTCTATGGGCGTGTACACCAAATATCATTTCGGTATTTCCATGTTGGTATTTTACGGCCGGAAAATAGTGTCACCCATTTTATTTCACTTTAAAAAAAATATCGTAAAATATCGATTAATCGGTGTAAAATTATCGATTATTTAATTTTTTCGATTAATCGATTACTTCTCGATAATTTTACATGGAGAGATAGACTAGCTACGAGTACTTCCCGTCTACTGCAGATGGATATTTTTATGACTGGATTTTGTTTACAGCTTGCTCATCATGTATCTGGTTTGATATTTTTATTAAACGGTTTCCAAGTTTGTAAACTTTTTTTTTTAATTTAAATTTTCCTCTTTTTTTCTGCTTAATCGATTCTTACAAAACTTTGCACATACGTTGAGATCCCATGACTATACCTATAATAATGGCCATAATACGATGACATTTTGGGCAATGGAACTCATCAACCGTTAGTAACTAGAGTTGGACGTTGATATGACTATAAGTATAAACCAGCAGTCATTCATTGTTTTATTCAATCCCACTAATATTATAAATGCGAGTTTGTAAGTCTGTTTGTTTGTTACTTCATCACGTCTAAACCGCTGAACCGATTTAGATGAAAATCGGTATACAGATAGTTTTTATCCCGGAAAATTGCATAGTTCCCGCGGGATAGCGATAAACGGATTCTGAGTCGCAGGTAACGGCAAGTACTTTCAAGATTCATTCTGGTGCTAAAATATGGCTTCTCTCTCGTCCTTTGACCTTGTTCTCGACATAATCTCGACATACTTAATCCTCGTCATAATTCTGGATCTACTCCGGAAATTATGCGGCTGTATGTTCCACGAAACTCCATTCAATGTACAACTTTACATCGAACTATAGATATGTAAATTAATTCCCTTGTGACGCACAGTACAACTAAGTATTTTTTTTTTATTTATTTAACTTAAAACAATTAAACATGCATTTACATTTAGTGTTACTCGCCGAACTGTAACGTTTATTGGCGAGAAGCTCTCATTTTCTTTTAACTTACATAACTAACCTATAACCACCTCATTCTACATTATTGTATAAAGCACACAGAAGTAACAAAAGAAAAAAAAATGTATATGTATAAGAAACCTTCACACACATAGGTACATAATTATTTTGGATCCCCGTGGACAAGGTTACCAAGAAGAGAATCCCTCACTTTAGTTTTCGACTTTTAGCTGCCATTGTCACAGAGAAAAAAGACTAGTTGGTAATTCGGACAAAGTTGTTACGATAACTATCAACATCTGTTTTGTCTGCCAGCCTAGATATCAAGTCACCATGGCCACATGTTTATAATGAATCTGTCAGGACACTCATAATTATGACTAACAATCTTCTCGGAAGAGCTATACTGAAAATAAACGTATCTACTGTCATTACGGCCCTCCAATCGCTGCATACTGTGACCTTAAAGTACATTGAAGAAAATAGTAGGAAAGAAGATAGACACATCTTCGTTAGAGTGTTTTCACATTATCCGATCCGATATCGGTATCGAACGACGATAGACGACATCCGATAGCCGACACCATGTGCTGCTTTCACATATTTCCGACAAAATCGTTCCGATACGGCCGGCTCAAAATGGCTGCCACGCATCGGGCTCTGCACACACAGACAATTTAGATACACGCATAGCAGACACAAACTTTATCGTACGACAGCCCACGGGCGTCCGACGGTGCCGTGAACGTATCGGTGTCGGCTCCGATATGTCCGGACAATATGTGAAAGACAGGTACATATTTCATACATTTTACTTGCCCCCATATCGTATCGTCGTCCGATACCGATATCGGATCGGATAGTGTGAAAGCGCGCTTAGGCAACCCAGAGAGAAAAACTTGAAGGTACGTATGTCTTATTGTCTATGGATGCACCATTTATGCTAGGTATGTATGTCGGCGGCCGATCGTAAAATCCGCCAGATCACGAAATTCCTAGGCATATCGTGAAATGCCGCCATTTCATGAATTGGCTAAGGGTCATCCGCCATATCGTTCAAAACTCACCGTTTAGCGATTTGCCTAGTGACGTTTAGGCAGATCATGAAATTCCTAGGCATATCATGAAGCGCCGCCATTTCATGATTTGGCCAGTTTAGGCAGATCATGAAATTCCTAGGCATATCATGAAGCGCCGCCATTTCATGATTTGGCCAGTTTAGGCAAATCATGAAATTCCTAGGCGTATCATGAAACGCCGCCATATCGGTTCTGGCCCTTCGCCGGCCGCTGCCGCGGCACGCTCGATAAAAATACCAATTTTCAATAAAAATACTCGTCAAGATTGTTTACCCGTTTTCTAATGCTAAAAAAACGAAGTATAGTTAACTTACCTAGAGGAGCAAGGTAAATATATTGTAGTTCATAGATATTAACCCCTATCGATTAATGTACTAAAGTAAAACAGCAAAAGACACGATTATAAAGCATCGTAAATGTTTCTAAGTTTTATCAGTGTTTACTTGTAACATCTCATCATAAACACTGGCCTCAATAACAAACAAAATCTTTGCCAAAGTCTGGTGTGTCACGAAGTACTTACACAACTTCTATTAATAGTTTAAAACCATTTGAAACGTTACTTATTGTCATCATACAGCTTTCTCGTCTCTCTCAATTTAAAGTAAAAACATACCTACAGTCTAATTGAGGATCTCCTCCTTTTTTGAGTTCAGTTAAAAACATTGAATCCTCAGATCACAGAAAGAATCATACTTTCTATGGTCTGAGATTGAATCAATAGTCAAG
The DNA here is from genome assembly GCF_025370935.1 of Choristoneura fumiferana. Classification (NCBI taxonomy): domain Eukaryota; kingdom Metazoa; phylum Arthropoda; class Insecta; order Lepidoptera; family Tortricidae; genus Choristoneura; species Choristoneura fumiferana. The sequence continues at coordinate 5,183,149 of NC_133489.1, forward strand.
TACGTACCTCGCCGAGTTTCATAATCAATATCAAGAAACTTTTTTATACACGTTTAAGAAAGGAAAAATGAGCATGCGGGGTCATTTGATGGGAAGCAATCACCGGCGCCCATGGACACCCGCAACTCGAGGTATACGTTCCCTCTGGCCCGAGGGATAGACCTCTGGCTGCAGGCAACAATCCGAACACGTTCATCTCAGCACTCCCCATGATTAATGCCGTAAAAATGCTACATCCCTTTGCATAGTCAGTGGATCAAGCCGGTCAGACAAAACAAATATGACAAGTCCAAAACTAGTTGATCCCGTAGTAATACCTAAACTAGGGCAACTTCATATGTTGATATGTTTATCGTAGTGCATACGAAGTCTGAAAATCCCACTCATTACTCTGTTCCGGGAATAACGCAACGAATTAAATCCAAGCCGAATTGGCTCCGCAGCCAAATAGCAAATCAGAAATTCCCCGTAAAAACATTTCTTGGAACGGGCAAACCTGCACTTAAGAATGAAGTCATAAACAAAGTTGTTTGGTTCAGTATATTTTGCATGGATAAAATACGTAAATGTATGCTGATACATGTGATAGATACATACCTACGTACGTACCTACTCGTGCATTCACAAACTGTTTTTTAACGGAACTGTCCATGTCTGGCAAAGGCAAACAGTGAAATGACAGATGAAGAAAGAAACGAATGTTCACAGGCGATTATGAATAGATTAGATTAGATTAGGTTTATTTATTACCTAAAAAAATACATTATAAATAACAAATAAAACAAGCAGACAGTAAAAATAGACCTAAAGAACTCCACTATATATGTATATATAACAGTGTTTAGGGTTCCGTACCTCGAAAGAAAAAAACGGAACCCTTATAGGATCACTTTGTTGTCCGTCCGTTTGTCTGTCAAGACCCTTTTTCTCAGGAACGCGTGGAGGTATCAAGCTGAAATTCGCCATACTATAAAAATAATGTCAAGCAAGGCGATAATCAAACACCTGACGGCCGGATGGCTAAGTGGTTAGAGCACCTGACTACGAAGTTTGAGGTCCTGGGTTCGAATCCCGGCCGGGGCAGATATTTGTGTGAATAACACAAATGTTTGTTCACGGGTCTTGGATGTTTAATATGTATTTAAGTATGTATTTATCTATATAAGTATGTTTATCCGTTGCCTAGTATCCATAGTACAAGCTTTGCTTAGTTTGGGACGAGGTCAATTGGTGTCAAGTGTCCCATGATATTTATTTATTTATTTTTATTACCTACTCGTAAGTACTTCAATTTCATTCAAGAAAAAAATAAAATAAATAATAACGAAGCCGTTCCATGTGGCATCTTAAAAAACTCTTAACCCCTAACTCCTAAATCAGCTAAGTCCAAACACATCTCGAAACCGCCAAGTATCTCAGAGGGCCTGAGCCACTTTAATCCAAACAACGAATACCAACCAACAAATCTTCCCCAACGTTTCTTTCAAGTCCTTTCGTTATTTATTCTCCATCACAACTCAAATATTTGTACTGACCTTTGAGCCACAATTACCCGTTTTTAATTGGACGATTTAACTAACTAAAGTTAACTTTCGCATCGCAATTTCTTAATCAAGGAAAGCTTGGTGATTGATGATCAAAGTTGTTAAGTTCGTAAGTGTTTTATGTCATGTTCATAATTTTCATGAATTTTGTGGCTCAAAATGTTGGTACATTGTTAATGTACAATTCAAGGTCGCCAGTTCACTAATAAAGATATATTATAACTAGCTGCGATTGCGCCCTAGTGTCTTCGATAAGACTGCATGACTATAGGATTATTTAATGGCTTGAATAGATCTGATGGTTTGAATAATTAATTGAACGAAACCAGGTGAACGATTATTTAAATCACGTCAATCGAAAACATGACACCATTCGCAAGTGTTTTTTTTTACATTATATGCTTTTATTTAACTTGCCGTTTGTTGTTGGGTTAACGCCCTGTTCACCATCCATTGATTAAATTTATCTGACGGATAAATGTGATGCCGTCTCTGTTTGTTTTGTTCGAATAGAAGGAGATGGCATCACATTTATCCTTCAAATAAAATTAATCAATGGGTGGTGAAACAGCCCGTTGGATGATAATGCAAGGACAGTCAACAAAAAGCATATTCAGAAAAAAAAGTTTGTTTTGTAACAAAAACTTATTCATCATTATTATCATCATCCCAGCCTATATACGTCCCACTGCTGGGCGCGGGCCTTCTCTCTGAATGAGAGGGGTTGGGCCGCAGTTCCCACGCGGGCCCAGTGAATATTGGGAACTTCACACACACCATTGAATTGCTTCGCAGTTTTGTGCAGGTTTCCTCACGATGTTTTCCTTCGCCGTAAAGCTCGTGGTAAATTTCAAATGTAATTTCGCACATGAATTTCGAAAAACTCAGAGGTGCGAGCCGGGGTTTGAACCCACGATCCTCTGCTTGAGAGGCCACTGGTCAAACCAAACCACTAGGCCACCATACGGCTCTTTTAAAACTTATTGTTTAGTTTCAAATAATGGTTCCACTGTAAACTAGCGTTGTGGCTTGCCGCAACATTATGCTGAGTGGGGCTCAATTTATACCTACTATGTAAGTATTTGATTTTCATTTAAGTTTTTTCCTTCTCAATTAAGCACACAATATCCAAACAGACTCACTATAATCACATGTTACCAATACGTTTCAAACACTACGAATTCATTCTCAAAGTTTTAGTGTGCAAGATCCGCTTTTTCCTTTGGTCAAAGTCGCTCGGCAGTTTTTTTGATTTGACCATTTCGTGATATGCACTTTTTTTTTCTCATGTCGTCACGAATAAATGTTTTCTTTTTTCTTTCACACCGTTCTCTCATCTGCTGACTGTACTAAGTATTACCGAGTTATAAGTACATAATTCGAGGCAGGTTAATGAAACTTTAAATTGTTTTCATAGAGCGTTTGCGGCGCGCCTTTGTTTGCGCGGGATCTTTGGAAACCGCTGCGTTTTGCCGTTATATTGTGTAACGAAGAAATTAATGTTTACAATATTTAAATTATTTTGTAGAAAATTGTTTCGGTAAGTCTTGATCAAAAGGAAAGTACTCCTGGAGGTTGTTTGCGGGATGCGAAAGAGATTAGGGCCAGGGGGGCTGCTACGAAATTCGAAGTTTGTATCCTAACGTCCCTCTCACTCGCATATTAAACATTATGAGCGTGAGTGGGACAGGAAGATACGAAATTCGAATTTTGCACTTCGTACCTGTTTCACCACTCATTGATACATTTGTTATTGATACCTTCTCTGTTTATTCGGACAAAATAAACAGAGACGGAATCACAGATGTCTGTCACATAAAATTTATCAATATTTAAGTAGTGAAACAGGCCGTTAATCTTATCTTAAACTGAACGGCGTGTGATTAAGTACGCTCCCACTCAATGTATGTAGGTGTAAAATGACAAGATTTTCTTAAAATTATTATCTTCGTATGTACTTATTCAAATAAGGTAGTAGCATATTATTGTATCTGTGCCCTTATTGTAAGTTTTCGGTTACAAAAATAGTACGTCTCGATCGCGTTCGCGTTTAAATCTCAATTTGTATGGAAACAGGAACAGCGCCTCTAGCGGAACGTTTGCATGTTCGTGTTTCCATACAAATTGAGATTTAAACGCGAACGCGATCGAGACGTATTTTGTAACCGAAAACTTACACAAGGGTACTGTTGTCATCATGAGAACTATGCATAGCCAAGTTTCGAGTGAGTGAAAATAGAGTTAAAAGATTCTATTACACTACTCTATTACTATTTTTCGAAAGTCACTGACATTGCTCAGAGAATTAGTTCGTTGAAGTGGCGTTGGGCTGGCCACGTCTGTCGCAGGACCGATGAACGGTGGAGCAGACGAGTCCTCGAATGGAGACCACGGATGGGAAAACGTAGTGTAGGGCGTCCTGAGGCACGGTGGACAGATGACCAAGAGGATCGCTGGCGGCGGATGGATGCGAGGGGCTGAAGACAGAGTGTTGTGGCGCGCCATGGAAGAGGCCTATGTCCAGCAGTGGAATGCTGTAGGCTGATGATGATTCTATTACAAGTGAAGCTAAACGTGTAAATAAAAAAATATGATCAGCGGGGGGCTACTCCGAAATTCGAAGTTCGTGTCGTTCCGTCCCTCTGATGCTTAAACTATTCAATTAAGATGGACGGTCGACACTAATATAAAAATGTATAAACCTTCAAAACCACTTTAACCATTGATGCCATCTCCGTTTGTTTTGTCCGAATAAAAGACGGCACCACATTTTGTTACATAAAATTTATCAACGAGTAGTGAAAGAGGTCGAAAGTGTTATCAAAGCCCTGGAATCTAAAACGGGCCGATAAAATGATAAATGTCGGTAGGTGGCGATTCCAAGTTTTATCTATCAATTTGTTTGTCACAAATATTTTGTTCGCAATGTTTACCAACATTTATTTGGTACGAGTATTGTTTGAAATAGTGTAGTAATGTGTTGGCGTGTTGTATTGTAACATACCAATCGTACTTTTGAACATAAGTCAATAGAGAATGTGAATAGAGGATGACAAAGATTGCCGTTGTAATTTCATTCTACTAGATAATATTATCCTTAAAAAGGTAGAGCGATTAAGCGGCCACATGCATCGACTTGGAAATTCAACCTTATGGCACTTGTCTCACCGCCAGCGAGGAAACGATTGGCTATCGACTATTTTCTCGCTCAAGAAACGAACAAAAGATATAAGATCCTGTGTGAGTAAAAGAGACACATATATTAATAGTTGATCGCTGGCTGTTCACACTGTCGGCGAGAACTCGCTCTTACATCTTTTGTCGCAGCGACAAGAGCTATAAACTCGCTGAGCTCAGCGATGTCAGCTTGGCGCCCGCCCCGCACGAGCGATTCGAGTGGAGCGAGTAATCGCCCGTCGCACTCGAACACTCGCTTACAGCCGAGCGACAAAACTACACTCGCTTCTCGCTGCTCACCCACTCGTTTCTAGTTACTCGCTCTACTCGCTTCTCGCTCATCGTCGGCGGTGGGACAAGTGCCTATTGCTTAAGTTATAAGTTACAATAATTACACATTGTAATTATTGAATATCCTTTGTCAAGTACGAGTATGTATTCGATAGCTGCTTTTGATTCTGTGGTAGTATGCTCCAATAAATGGGGCCTAAATAAGTAATGTGTGTGTGCGTCCATTCCATTTGTTTCCATGCACGTTTGTTAGTTACTGTGGGGACTGTAGTCATGCTAGAGCTAGGTACATGGAATCTAAGCGCGTGGCTTTAAACTTAATTGAATAAAAAGGATATTTCTTCAGTATCTTGTTTTATTCCTGTTATTAATACTTTACAAAGATAGATCCAGCCCTTCAGGCTGTCGGGAGCAATCTGCGCTCCGGCGCGCGTATACCGCTGACAATCGTTTTTAAAATTTAATATTTCTAGAATCACACAATATACAAATACTATCATTATACATAATAAGGTCAATCTTTAATCTTTATAATATTAGTTTAGACTAACATTTTATGTGGGAGGGAAGTGACCTCATTATTTTATACTTGATAGTGTTAAAAATACTTAAGGTAAGTACCTATTTACATACGTACTTACTTCATATTGTATTAAGAGACTCGTAGCTCACAAAGAAGCCCATCAGCATTCTCCAACGCCATCAAAGGTATTTTAAAAAAAAACTGGAGTTTTTTTTAATCCTCGAAGTATTGTCGCGTCGGGGTGGGTCTCAAACAGGCTGGTCAGGAGTGGAAACAAAAACCGGGAACAATGGGGCGGGTCGGTCGGCCTATTTTCACACATCTACGCGGCTCGTGCAGGTAAGAGGTAAGTAGCTGGCGCCGTGACAAGTACGTTTTGATGACCAATTCTAACATAGTTTTGTTACGTAACACACTTTAGTGTTTTTACAAGCTTTTATTATACGGTTTGTTTAGTTTGCCTTGTTTAATTTTGTTTGGTTCAAATTTAGTGCTTAGTTCAAAGTCAAAATAACTTCATTCAATTTACGCTAAGTATAACAAGCACTTATATGAATGTCAAAAAAAGACTATTACCACCGGTTGGGAAAAAAAACCGGCAAGAAACTCAGCTAGGTAGGTAACTTGGTACCTATATAATTTTTTTAACAGATTTAAATTGTAATCCCTACAGGACTCTTCATAGGACTATTGACCTGATATTTAGTTCACCAGTGACAACACAAAATCATAACGTTTATTTCTTGTAATGTCAAGAATAAATGTTTTATTTCTTTTTTCTAAAATTTACACGGTGGAACCCTGCAGCCGTTACCTACAAGTAATTAATTACCTATTGTATTAAGTGACATGATTGTTTTAAATAAATAGATTACTTTATTTATCAGTGACAAAATATCACCCACGAGTTTGTATATTACACTGAGAGTTTATATTATAACCCACGATCAAAATTATATAGCGTTGAATGTAGTGTAAGTAATCAAAAATCTAATAGATTACTAATTAATCTCTCAAATGCGCTGTCTTGATGGGTAGTGAGGCTGACTGAAATAGCATGACAAATACGATGAGAAAGGATTATTAACTACACTGTACCTACACAAGACAAGTCGTGACGAGACGACTGCCACTTTGTATTACATTATAAATGCAGTTGGCAGCAATGGCGATCTCAGGTTGAGCCTTGTAAATAAGACTAAGGGGCTGTTTCACCATCCATTGATTAGTGTTAACTGATGGTTAAATGTGATGCCGTCTCCGACTATTCGAACAAAACAAATAGAGACGGCATCACATTTAACCGTCAGTTAACACTAATCAATGGATGGTGAAACAGCCCCTAAGACAACGCATAGACAAAACACGAGCCGATGAACTCTTTTAACGCGTTCGTTATCATATCGTGTTTCTGCGATAACTCCTATCTCGTTACGCTGTGTACCTAATTAATATACATCTCATCCATCACACTCGAAAAGGATTTTGTGTCGGTGTCAGTTACAGAACTAATAAAATGAGGTATAATAAGAAACACCTATCGGGTACGGGGGTTTCGTGGTCTATGGTTTGACCTATGGTCTCTTGTCTGTGGTCGTGGATTCGAGACCCTCGCACCTCTGAGTTTTTCAGAATGTATGTGCGAAATTACATTTGAAACGGTTGACTTTTACGGTGAAAGAAATTCGTGAGGAAATCTGCACACGCTGTGAAGTGGTTCAATTGTGTGTGGGAAGTTCCTAACTTGTGGGTGCTCGTGATCGCATTCGCCATTTCTTTCCATTCTCATCATATACCGTTTAACAGAAACAAGCGGTGAGGGCGATCGTGATTCCGATTGCGTTAGACAAAAATAATTCGTGGCGTTAGACGTATTGGCCCCTAGGCTGAACTCGCTTGATGCTAACTTCACAAATGTAAAATTATTTAGTGCGAATTTAAACCATCTTAAAAACTGGTATTGCGTTATTTATATCTTTTTGGAGCTTGGTATTGATAAACTTTGAACACTGACCTTAGCAGGCCACACTTTTGGACACAATATATTTATTCCATCATTTAAATTATCAAAAAATATTGAACACATTTTCTTTCGTCAATCAAAACGAAAAAAAATGACAAAAATGAAGCGCGACAAAGTTCAGGAATCAGGAGTAAGGGGCCGTGACTTTACGTCGTGCTAAAAAGTGTCGGACGTACCTAACTGGCTATAAGTATATAACTAAGGGGCTGTTTCACCATCCATTGATTAGTGTTAACTGACGGTTAAATGTGATGCCGTCTCTGTCTATTCGACAAAACAAATAGACCATTTCATCACACATGGCATGGCATCACATTTAACCATCAGTTAACACTAATTAATGGATGGTGAAACAGCCCCTAAAAGTGTATACCTATAACTTTAACTGGGCATCTTCATATTTTTTACTTAATTGACAAAAGATGAAATACGTGTAGAATACTTTCTGAAATCTTATTGAGGGACTAAAACTAATTACAATATTTTAGTACACTAGCCTATTCCACAGCCAAACCAACTCTATTAATTAAAAACAGATTACCTATAACTCCAAAAATTTTTTGCGAAAACACGACAATGAAACCAACCAAACGTTATCTAACGGCGTAGGTAATCTTATTACTGTCACAATATTTAATTACAAGCGCTGCCCAAATTAGTAGGTACGTTAAAATTATTATTGAAGATTTCGAAACGATACTTTAGGCTATTTCTTAACGCACGCTTGTTCACAAAAATGACCATCTTTAGTCAAATGCTGTAAAAAGCGGTAGAAAGAAATGCTAAATGTAAGCGTTCAGATAATGTGTGATGCCTGGGGTAGATTTTAGAAATCACGCCTAGTCTCTGAAAATATCACTCTAATCTAAAGTAATAAAAAATAGTAGATACCTACTACTATAATTAATTATTGCTTACCTCAGAAAATCTCTGTGTACTCGTATACTTGTGTTTTCTGTACTGCTTACTATTGTGTTGGTGTGCAATAAAGAGTTATTGTATTTTATTGTTGTAATCTTGACCTATGTAGTTAATTTAATTTAAACTGCAATATTGCAACAACTCTCCAATTTTTACCTTTCGGAATAATATTTTTCAGGGAGTGATTTAAAAAGTCCTTCTGGTTTTAATCCCTCAGTTACTTACCACCACACTGGCTGCATGCCTGCCTGCACTCTCTTTTATTTCAATAGACGTAGCCGTCTTTGTCCCTCTGCCTGCTTGCTCTGACAAATTTTATTATTGTCTCCTTAATCTCTGCAATTTGTCGGGAATTAGTCTAGTTAGGTTATGATTTTTTTATCAATGGCATGTTTTCAATTTAAAACGTCGACACGTTCGTCTTTGTGATTGGCCAGTCTCTTTTGCATTGTCATTGCAATGAAGCATAGTGAATTAACTTTAACATTCCACGTGTAATGGAAGTGTACCTCTACCGATATTTAGTGTAAAACTAAGATTGGATATCTCTTTCAACAAGCGTAGAATTATCTATTAGTCTATGACAAAACAGTAGAAAACGGATTAAACAGGAACTAAAAGTTCACTCACGAAATCGTTGCCATACCTATACTTAAGCACTTTACGCTACTTTACGTTAAAAACATGACAGTTAATGTTGTCTTCATTCTACTCTTTTATGGTAGGTACCATCAGCCAAATATGTGGTCTACCACCTTTAAGTTGATAATCGTTTGCATGTCACAAAACAATAATGCCAATAGACGTGTATGTCAACTTGAAAGTTCGACTTTAGCGACATATATTTGATAGAAACTTGTTTAAAAATTGATAGACCACTTATTTGGTTGATGGTACAGTCGAGTGTAAAAATATGTACACAACGAACGCCTCAAAAATACGTACCACAGTCTCTTATTCCGATGCAATAAAGCCGTCGTAATATGTTTTTGAGTGGATCGAATAAAACGTATATATATATCATGGAACCCTTTTACAGAAACAGTTTTGCGACATCGCATTACTTGGCAAGTGAATCCATTGAATCTAACTGTGGGAACATTCTACGGTGACTTGGTAAATTTTCGATAGTTCATTTAAATACCAATTACAAGACGCAAAGAGCGTAGGACTACAATCTCGCCAAAAGGCGAGGGCGTACGACCGTAGGCAGATCCCGACAATGATGAACGCGGTAATAATCAACTTAATGATTAACTCTGAGTAAGTTTTAATGCCATTAGGTAACTCCCCCATTCTAATTTTCTGTTTTATTGACAATGTAAAACGGTACTTTAATGTTTTGCTATTAAACGCTTCAATTACGAATGGAATTTGTAACCACGGTACTAGCGGATAGTGGGTAAATAAAATCAGTTGTAAATTACCTCCATATTTCAATTAATTATTACCGTTGTTAAAAATTCCTGGTTCCGGGTCTTAATTATTCGTAATAAAATTCTAGCAGTCGTAATCACGGTGAAAATCGCAAAAGTTACAGTAAAATTAATTTACATTTACATACAGAATGTTAAAGTGGTATGTAATATAATGTTATTTCCTTAATTTCGATATGCGGGAGCAATAAAGTGTCTCAAATTTCTTGCCACTTTACGAGTAAGGACTAAGTACTCGTAAGGAGCGGCCACACCGCTGCTTAAAAAACGGTGACGGTACGGAATCGCAGTGACGCATCGCATGCGCACCGTTTTTATCGCACGCCCTCCACACATCTGCAGGGCTACTACGAAACTCGAAGTGCGTATCGTACCGTCCTTCTCGCTCTCGTATTAAATAGTATAAGTGTCAGAGGGAACGCAAGACACGAACTTCGAGTTTCGGGTTTCGTAGTAGCCCTCCTGCAGAGCTATTACGAAACTCGAAAATCGAAGTTCGTATCGCACCATCCCTCTCAGTCTCGTATTAAATAATATAAGCGTCAGCGGGACGCTACGATACGAACTTCGAATTTCGAGTTTCGTATTAAGTAGCCCAGCTGCTCAAAATACGCAGACGGCGTGGAATCACAGTGACGTGCCGTAAACGTCACGACTTTTGGTAGAGAGCATGCGGTAAAGTCCAGACGTTTACGGCACGTCACTGCGATTCCGCGCCGTTTGTGTATTATAACAGCGGTGTGGAGAGCATGCAATAAAAACGGTGCGCATCGATGCGTCACTGCGATTCCGTACCGTCGCCGTTCTGTAGCGGTGTGGCCGCGGCCTTAAACTTTGAAGTAGGTACGTATCTACGGCACGCACATTCTGTACTTATCTTAGACTGAAAGCCTTTCTCGAAGACTGAGTCCACTTTAAAGTAAAGCATTTATTTTAAAACTTTACAAGATCTAGGGATCAAGGTCCTAAATGACGTTACGTTTAAACCACGAATGGCAACGACCTACCAGACCCGGCTTTAAAATATAGCTGTTCTGTGCTTAAATGTAGAGTCCACAAAATTAAGGTTATTAGGAATATTAATGTGATTGTGTGATTTTTTTTCCACTACCGATGGTCTCACTTTTTGCCTCTCTTGCAAATGTAAAGTTAAGAACAGTATACCTACCTAACATACTTTGATTGATTCAGGCTTCACTTTGCGGAGGTCCATATCAATGAACTACAAATGTTTTAGGGGAAAAGCAAAGTCAATTAGTGTAGTTAGAATAGAATAGAATAGAAAATATTTATTTTTGAACAACTACGAGTACAATAATACAGCTAAACAAAACAATAAATATATACATATGTAGTTGATACAAAAAAAGGACACCCCTCAGCATGTGTCATGGCACGCGGTGCCACGACGCTGATTTTCAGTGGGTCCACAGTAACTTAAAACTAAACCAAGTTAGACAAACACAAGATGATACATGACATACAATTAAACCTAAAAAGAGAGTATAGTGACACACATTACGCATTAGAGTTTACAGGCAAAAACAAAATTGGAACAATCACAAAAGTACCAAAAATTAAATACAATAGGCAATCATACACACAACTTCATTCACCTACTCGCAGCACACTCAACAAAGAAATGTAATCCTTTCTGAACAACAATCGCATTGTCTGTAAAATTTTGAACAATTAACATCGTAGCAGTTAGGAAAATAAATATATTACTATTTAGTCACACTGCCTCGCGCTTTTAGCTCGGGTGGTTTCTTTTTCTTTTATTACGTCTGTGGTCGAGTCTGACTTGTTCGCAAACACATCGCATTTCATTTGTGCGACTAACCCGTGTAATGTTCCAAGACATGATAACTTCCTTTGTGCACTTATCGAGGGTCCAGAAGGTCCAATAACATGACGGACAAACAACAATTTTATCGAACAATGACAACACGGCGGCTCAATGTCGGTGATCTCACTTATGCGTTTGTTGGTTTAGAAAGGAAACCATATAAGTCATGTATCCGTAGGTACTGTACTGCCTCGGTAACACAGTGAAGTGTTTGTATTTAGGTAACTACAGATTAAGAATCTGTTCATTGAATCACTAGCTACATAGTGATATGAATAGCCACGTAATAGCTTTAAATTCTTGCCAAAAAAATCTAGCAATACTTAAATTCCGTTTTTGACTTTGCTAGCTTCAGCTTTGCGGGGAAGTATCTTTGGATTACCAACTCGCAGTAGTTTCTTTATTTTTTTTCTTTTCATAATAATGATTCTCCGTTTTAGGGTTCCGTACCAAAAGGGTGCCAACGGGACCCTATTGCTGTCCATCCGCATGTCTCTATCTCTTGAGCCGTAATAGATACACTTGAAATTTTCACAGATTATGATATACTGTGGCCGCTATAACAACAAATATTAAAAACAGAATAAAATAAATATTTAAGGGGGGCTTCCATACAGCAAACGTGATTTTTTTGCCGTTTTTGCTAATTTCTAATGTTGTATAGATAATGGTACAGAACCCTTCGTGCGCGAGTCCGCACTTGGCCGGTTTTTTATTTGTACTGCCAAAGGGACTACCACGAATACTCCATATCTTTGACAGACGACGCAGTCGCTTTCTTTTGGTAACAACTTTTGGTACAAATTTTGAACCAGAGGCGCCGTATTGGCTAAAGCGCTGACGTTCACGACGACATTATTCACCATCTTTTTTACCCTCCTTTTATACCGTTGCGACAGAAATAAGTGGTGATACGATTGTTATTCCAAGTGTGTTAAACAATAAGGCCTTTGATCAGAGTTAAGCTCAAGATTATGATTAAGTACGCTTTAGATGCACGTCTAAGCGAGAGCAGCAGGGCTACTACGAAACTCGTTCGTATCGTACCGTCCCTCTCGCTCTCGTATTAAATAGTATAAGTGTCAGAGGGACCGCACGACACGAACTTCGAGTTTCGTAGTAGCCCTGCAGGGTCGCAGCTAGCGTATTCCGTTCATTGCGCGTTCGAGATGCTGATTGCACAGCTGTTAATTGGCAAGACATGAATGGATTAGACCATCTGAAGCTCTTTAAGACATTCCCTCGATAACGCCAGTGATGACAGAAACTGGCTGCTGCATGTGCCACAGTATCAAGGGCATTTTTGGCTTATGCTTAATTGATTATAATCATGCGGTCGGTTCCCTAACTTATGTACCTATCTACTTTTTCATACTACTTGCATAGAATAGTGGATATTTATGTTAGGGCACCGACTGTACTTATTTTTTACCTGTGAGGTTGAGGTCACGCACAGCACACAAGAACATAATAATTATCATGGAATGACAGCGGGATTTTGACATTCACACATTCACTCATTCATTCTCCTTTTATGCAATCAGTTCTTCATGTAGCTGTGTGTGTAATCATTCACTTCATCTCTCGTGGCACTACCTATACTCAAAATGTAGCCCGTGGCAACCAGCATGTGGACGTAATTGGAAACAAAAACTCAAGACTTACTTCCCAACTTCGCGAACAGAAGGGTTGTCATGAACAAAAAGACCTAAGTTTCGTGCTTGACCCAGTTCAAAGTTGACTGAGTTTTTTGCGAAACTTGGATGACCTAGGTCTATTACAAGTGCCCTAGTAATAACCTTGTTATATTAAACTACTTTGCTCACCCGTGACCTTACGATAGCTAATTAAGTCTGAAACAATAATATCCATCGGTAAGGATTTGGCGCCAGTCCGCTTTAAAAGTCAAAGTCAAAATATCTTTATTCAATTTAATCTACCACCGGTCCAGGAAAACCTCTGTTGAGAAGAATGCGGCAAGAATCTCGACGAGGTAGGTATAATAATATTTTTGTAAACAGAATATTTAGCTCTTCTGTCTGATACGTAGACAGAATAAAAGCACAACGACCAGAAGACATTAAAGTAGCCATGATGAATATGGTAATTGTACTACATATTTATTGCTTATTCTTTGACTACATGTATGCGGGTTTATATATGTTCTCCGAGAACAGTTCTTGTGCAGTGTCCATTATGGCAGTAATTCCTAATTAATTTCACAACATTGATCCTTAACAGTTTGTGTCCTGTCCTACTTGCATGTTTACTATTTCTTTATTTTCGATTGCAGGTAAATTACAATTGTTTTCTAATATTAATCAAATACTTTTTTAACGTTTTAATGCGTATAAATTAAACATTATATTGGAATTAATTTAAATTTCGTAACATTTCGGTCTAAGAGTAGGTAGTATCAAATGAAATGGCGTATCTGCACAATAAGCTTAGTGGATATTTCGCAATAATAGAAATGGGATCCACGTTGGTATATATTTCATTTGAATGTTCCTATTAGTTTAAGTATTTATTTACATAAAGCATTCAATCAATCCATTTACATCATTGATTACTTTTGTGATGAAATATCAATAAACCTTAAATTCCATCCATTCGTTCAAAAGTTAACACCATTCGTTCACTTGACAATTAACACAGTTATGATTGAATTAAGTGCTAATTTTAAACGATACCTACCTATTTTTACGCTCAATTAATGCAACTTTCGAAAATGCAAGTGGTAATCTCTTTTTCATAAAGACCTGCTACATGTACATATTTCTCTTCATCTGGTGATCTGGTAAAGGCAAATATCAAACTGGCAGGATAAAACAGCTCAAAAGCGGTACTCGAGGTAATCTAGTGTCCAAAAACTGGGAATCCTGGATCTGCCCGGAGGAAGAGCTGTCTTCGCTTGAACCGATTCATCCTGGACATGAGTCAATTATTGGATAACTCAGCACATTGCGGATTGTAGCAGTTTGGGTATTTCTGACAGATTTTTCTTTTCCGTAGCCAAAATGGCAAAACAGAACCCTTATATTTTGGATAAAATAGTAGGAAAAAATTAGGGTTTTTTTTTAGGTTAAGTACCTCTCATAAATGTAGTGGGGGTGATTTTTTTTCTCGTCCAACCCTATATAGTCTGGGGTATCGTATGATAGGTATTTTAAAATCATCGAGGGGTTGCGAAGACGGTGTTTCGGTTCAGTGATCTATTTGCGAAATTTTCTTTTAAAGTGCAAATTTTCATTAAAATCGAGCGTCCGCGTCTAAAAGCTAAACTGTTGATTAGAAAAATTTGAAAAAATCATAGTGTAGATATATGTACATCAAATTTACAAGAAAAACTATAACGGCTAAGTTTTTGCTTGAGAATTATTAGTAATTTACGAGTAAATAGCAGCCCAAGGTATAAAATAAAAATTATAAAATACACCTAAACATGGAAGATTCCGTACAAAAAACGAAATCCTTGGAAAAATACTTGACTTTTTTGCAACGGCTACGGAACCCTGTCTTAGGCGTGTCCAACACGCTTTTGGCCGGTTTTTTAAATTTACTGACATTGGCCCAAGTCCATCGCGGTCGTCATTAATCAAAAATAACCGTTTACTCATAGGATAAGACTGTAACTTGGGAAATGGGAATATGGAAATTATATTGCTTCAATAATAACATCCATCTAGATCGGTATCCATTTGTTAACAGTTTGTTTGGTCATTCTATTGTTCGTAATTTCGAAATGTACCTATGTCTGGAATGCAACGCACCCCGTATTTTACGAAAAAAATGACTGGCATCTGTAGCGGACTAGGCGGTCCTTTTTCAATCAAAATTCTGCTTCCTCTTTGTTTAGCAAATCGCTGTTTTAGGTTTAGCAAATGACATTCCATGTTCAAAAAACACGATAGGTACTGTGATGGATATGACAGGTGTTATGATTTTATAAAGTAATGTAGGTAGATTTGTTATTTAATGCCGCATCGAATTGTGCATTGGTATCGTTAACATAATATCGTATCTAATTGCTTCCGAGTATTAGACGTCCGACTAAGGCACTACATACCTCAGTGTCAGTAGTATAGGTAACTCCAATAACTTCATTTGGAATTATGGACGATAGTCGATAGCATGGCGTGTCAAGGACATTTTTGCACGGGCGCAGAAAGCCACACCGCTATGGCGTAAACAGCTCTTGCTTTCAATATCTGTTGTCTGCTCGCAGCCAATCAAGTTGATAAGATAAATAGACAACTAGACCACGTGTTCTGGTGCATATTTAACCAAGTTCACGGCGAATGGGCGCAGTCGCCGCCGACTGACACCGCTTTCTCCCGACGTGGGCGATCCCTTCTGACGGTGACCCATTCGGCTAACTGTTTACATTGCGCGATACCACAATATCGATGGAAACGTAACGTGTTACCTTTGTTTACACAGATTACCTACCTACTCAAGGTTAGGAACGTTATGCAGCGCAAAGCGTTTTTATTTATTTATTTATTTATTTATTTTAGGAAAACAAACAGCTAGAAATAATACAAAGTATAAAACACATAAAAATATTACAGTAGCTACAACAGTTTCCACTTTTAACAAAAAACATAACATGCTGCTCAGGCAAGACAAAAAAAAACTAAATTTACAAGCACAACATCATCTTATTGTAATGAGGCACATGAACAAAGTTATATAAGATTAAATACACTTGTACTAATTCAAAAGAATTAATAAAGAGACTTATCGACAGCGGTTCTATTGCTAACATTGCCCTGCTCCTTCAAAGCAGTAGCATATTGTTGCAAGCTCATATTGAAAACATCTATATCGGGAAAATGATTGTTATGATTCTTGCATGCTCGAACGAGAAGTCTGTTTCTGGCATAGGCAGTTCCGCTAAAGGGAATGGCGAATAATTTGGAGGAGCGAGTTCGTCGCTCTGGGCAACGAAGCAAAATCTTAGAAAGAAGGTATGGCGAGTCAATCAATCCATTAACAATTTTATATAAAAACATTTGGTCTTTAATTTCCCGACGCGTTTTGAGTGACATTAGAGAGTTCTTGTTAAAATCTTTGAAAACAAATTTCATGCGTTTTATGAATTTGTTTTGAATTTTTTCAACGGTGTCTATATGTACATTAAAGTGAGGACTCCAAACTGTCGATGCAAATTCCAAATGGGGTCTTACAAGGGCATAATATAAAAGTTGTACTGTTTTTGGGTCTTTAAACTCTCTTCCTTCACGAAATATAAAACCCAACATTCTATATGCTTTAGATACAATTTTATCTACATGCGTAACAAGTTGCAACTCGCTGTCAAGAATTACCCCAAGGTCTTTTACCTCTGTTACCCGATTAAGACCGATGTTGTTCAAAGTATAGTTAAAATTTAAAGGCAAGCGTTTCCGCGAGTAAGATATAGCACAACACTTGTCAACATTCAAGTGCAGTTTATTCCTGCGGCAGTAAGCGCTTAATCTATTTAGATCGCTTTGCAGGTTTAGGCAGTCATTTTCCGATTTGATAACACTGTAAATCTTTGTATCATCAGCATACAATAATACCCGAGAATACTGGAAGCATGTAGCGACGTCATTTATAAATAAATTAAATAGAAGTGGGCCCAAATGAGAGCCCTGGGGAACCCCCGACGGGATGGGTACAAAGCTAGAGATATGTCCTTTCACGGACACCGCTTGAGACCTATCACGCAGATATGACGTGAGCCACCTTAAAAGATTACCATGTATTCCAAAGGATTCCAGCTTTTGAATAAGTACGGAATGAGAAATTTTGTCGAAAGCTTTGGAATAATCAGTGTAAATGGTATCCACCTGAAAACCATTATCCATTCCGTCCAGTACATAATCAAGAAATTCATTAAGGTTAGTCTCAGTTGAACGTTTACTCACAAATCCATGTTGTTGTTGGATTAACATTGGTCTAACGACATAAGAAAGAGTATCAAATATTATCTTTTCAAAGAGTTTAGGAATGACAGATAGTTTAGAGATGCCCCGATAATTTATGATGTTATGTTTATCACCACTTTTGTAAACAGGGAAAACTATTGAACGTTTCCAAAACTCAGGAATGATTCCAGAACTTAGGGAGAGGTTATATAATTTTGAAATGGGAACAGCCAGGGCTTTTCCACATCTTTTCAAGAAGATAGGATGAATTCCCCCTTTAACAACAAGTCCCAAAAGATATTTCTCAACTATGGAAGGGGTTATATGTATACTACATATTGAGGTATTAAGGACTTTATTATCATGGTATTCATAAAGTTGTGAGGAGGAAGTAGGGTTAGAGTTGGTACTGGTACGAACATCATTGACAAATACTGATTGAAAGAAGGTGTTAAATAAATTGGCAATAGTTTGACCATCCGTGGCTTTATTTTGACCCAAGTAGAAGGTGTCCGGTATACCGCTATGTTTCATTTTTGATTTTAGAAACGACCAGAATGCTTTAGGATTATAACGAATATTTGATTCCGTTCTGGATATAAACAAAACGTAACATGATTTTTCTAATTTTTTTATTACCGAACGTAAACTTGAAAACCTGTCATAGTCAGAACTTCTATTGTAAATTTTCCATTTTTTGTGAATTTTATTTTTTTTCCTTATAAGTGTAATTAAACCGCGAGAGTACCAAGTAGGAAATTTATTTTGACAGCCATTTACAATTCGAGTAGGAACCAAATCTTCAATGACTTTGTTAACAATGGAATAAAATTCATCAACTGCACATTCAATATTATCCAACGAAAGAAGGTGATTCCAATCAATCGCTTCCAGTTCAGCGTTTATGACATTATAGTCAGCGGCATAAAATCGGCGAACTATTCTAGAGGCTGGTTTTAAGTCATGAACAGTCGAATTAATGTCAGCATGTACACAGAAAACTGGGTGATGGCCATCGATTGGGACCAATGGTTGAACGGTAGAAACACTGCAAGAACAATTTGATAAAACTAAATCCAACTGTTTGTTGTTTTTATTTGGAAAATAATTAAACTGAGTCCAATTAGTGAAACACATAAACGCAAATAATTGGCTTGTCAAAGAATTCTGATTGGGATTATCTAGTTTCATTTGAGAAGGTTCACAGTCAGACAGACGGTACCCAGACTGCTTCCGCGATATTAAAATCACCCACAACTATATACAAGTCATCAGGAGAATCAGCAACAACGTCAGACAAGTACTCAAGAAAAGTGAACTGTGACTCTATTTGATAACTACTTTGTGGAAAATAGCACGAAAATAATCTTAATTTCCTTAAGCTAGGACCCTGAGAAATGCAGACATCTAACCAGGTGATATCTGCGTCGGGCAGAGCGAGCATCGCGCGAACGTCACGCTCGTCCACTCTAAACCGCCGATGAACTGCTATCAAAGTTCCCCCTCCGCGAGTCATGTCCATTCTCTGGTAGTCACGATCAGTTCGATAGACATGATAGCGATCGTCAAAAAGTTCAGAACTAAAAATGCTGGGTAGAAGCCACGTTTCAGTAATGCAGATAAAATCGTAATTTGATAATAAAACGTTGCGAAAAAATTGAGTGGTTTTCGAACGCAATCCCCGCGCATTTTGATAATAAATACTTATATTAGCCATTAGGTACTTAAAAATATTCCAAAATCACACTTAAGTAAAACATTTAAAGTAGTCCCGTAATCATAAAAACAAACAGGAAGCAATATGATATTATGTTCAAATATAATATGAGATATGAGCTCGCAACTTAGTATTAAACAGCACATTATAACAAGATAGACCGCTATTCCAGAATGAGATAAAATATCGTTTATATTATAAATCCAATTATCAAAGTTTATGACATTGTTCAAGATAAACTTAAAATTAGTTGGGTAACTAGAAAAGCTACGCATACAAGTTAGATTGTTTATGCAATTTGCCCAAGATACAAAAGTGTTAATAACAAAATATATATGAAATAATACACTTATATTATTTTGTTTAAAGCCTCTTCGTTAGAAATATGTAAAATGGGCGAACTTTCATTACGACGCACCATAATGGTACAATTTCGAACCCAACAAAATTTATAATGTTTTTGATTAGCACGACTCTTTGCTTCCCTCAGGAGGTGCTTATTATAACTGGAAAGATGATCATTGATGAATATACGATTCGAATTGTCGGAGAACCCTAAATCCGAAGCCCTCAAATTCTTCAACTTGCGTATTGATGACAAAAAGTCATCTTTTTTGTATCGCGCCTGCATCTTGAGAACAATAGGCTTCGGTCTAGCATTATCCACGTCGTTTCTAACCGCTACTCGCGTCACAAAGTCAACGTCAGTAGAACAGTCCAAAGAAAAACCACTTAGCTCAGCCAGAGACCTCAAAATAGTAAACAAGTTTTCCCCCTTTTTCTCCGGAACACCATTGATCTGAATATTGGAGCGTCTCATCCATTGCTCGTTTCTTCTAGAGTCGCCAATAAGGTCCCCAATCGTTCTTTTGATGTCGTCCAGCTCCGCTTTACTTTCCTCCAACGCACTGACGCGAGATTCGATGGTTAACATTCTACCAGCAAGCTCATCCAATTTAGAGTTAATACCGCTCCTCATATCGGCTATATCGCTCTTTACCTGGGACAAATCCGTCTGGATGGCCTGTATGGCCAAAAATTGCGTCTGTAATGACGTCACTTTGGAAAGTATATCATTTAAAAGTGTTTCGGGACAGGATAATAATGAACTCTTGCTCTCCTTAGACAACTGATACGAATTCGGTGGGGTTACCAGCAAGTCAGTATTCTCAAGCTCAGGGGGGGCACTGTCCGCCATTCGAGAGTCATCGAGCCCTTGGTCACATGACATAACTGAATCATCCAGTACAGATGCAACGGCAGTACGTTGAACAGGGGTGTCGTCATTTCTACGGCGACGAGTATTAACCGATGCACAAAATGAACATAACCATGCCTGCCTGACCTTATTCACGTATTCAATTGTTAGATGTAAGCAGTAAAAATGATAGGTTCCATTGCAAGCAGTACATTTCAGCAGTGAATTTTCCTTAACAGATCCCTTGCACGCCAGACACGATGACATTTTACTATTAAAATGAACCGTAAAGTGTAGGAACTTTGACTTAGATTGCACCCGACGGCTATGACGTTGCACCTATATCACAATTTCGCGCCGCCTCGCTCAAGCTCCCGTGGCACAGCGGTCCGACAGTCGACTCACAAACCAGAGGTCGGATGTTCAAATCACAACACCTTGCAAAAAGATGCAAAAAGTTGAAACTCCACATACAAAACGACCGTCTTAAATTCGCATAAAACCGCGCACTTTAGAGAGAGACTTCCGACACTTTTCAATATGGCCGACACTCCAAACACAAGAAGCCCCAAGCCAAACAAGGAGGCACCGAGAAATTAGACTTTAGACTTTAACAAGCCCAACAGGCACAAGAAATGCAATTAAAAATATTGAATTTAAATACACAGCAAACTCTGCACACGTCCGCTCTGAGCAACAGCAAACGCAGGAAAAAAAAAGTTTTTGACGTATAATGCAGGTTAATGCAACGGATTGTTATGACTCCAGGCAGTGGTTAGGCCTGCTGGCTGCCTGTGGGCTACATACACACATTGTTGACATTTAAAGTTACGCAAGCGGCATGTGCAACTTTCATGCAGCATGGGCTAATTGAATACCGGTCTGTTCCTCCCGTCTGTGGACAAAAAGCCGGGCGAATGCCGCATTTAAGACGGTCCCCCTTACCTCTGTCGCTCGAACGTATCCTGCGAGGACTACACAAGACAGCCATAGGTATATCCTCAAATGCATCACAACAATTGTGACCCGGGGAGGTCGCACGGCAGTATCAGAACACCACACAACAATATCACAGCACAGAACAATTGCTGTTGTGTTAATCCACAAGCACCATACACACGGGCACTACGAGACGCGGAGGGACGTGCGTCAGACGTCAACGGGTGTAGTAAACTGAACGCCGTTTGGAGCGGAGCTGGCTTCAGCTCGGTTGGGGCGCGCGCCGCCGTACGGCTCGCGGCTAACTTCACGCGGAGGGGCCGCGGTCGTCGCCCGATGGTCGATGGAGTTCTATTTCGCGTCACGCACTCGGATTTATTACGTTCGCCCCGTCCTCGAAAACAACTGAGGGCCTAATTGTAGTTTCGGCGACCGCCGCCCTACGAACTAGCCGTAAGTTTCCACAGTATTTCTGTGTACAGTCTGCGCCGGAAGTATAAAACTGACGTTAATAAGCGCCAGACGCCGGCGGAAGGCGACCGCGAACTCTTGTCTCGTGATTGCGAAAGTGAATGAATGCACCTCTTGCGGCGTCGAGTCTCAAAGGCACCTTGAATAACAGTTACTCGAAGGCAAATTGGTCCTTCGACACGTCGGTCATCTCACTTCTGATATTACCTACTCAGTATGAAAAAACGGGTGCGGTTCAAACGGTACCTACACCTGAAACATTTTTTATACTAAATACTACACTATACATATTGTACACTTAATAGCTATAATGCGATCTAAATCAAAAACTAAACTTAGCAAAATTGTTAATAAGTAATTTTATCGTATTGTACATAAAACATGTAAGTACACAAGAGCTAAAATAACGTCCACGAAAAATTGTACAGCTCAATGATGCAAACTTATCACTGAATTGACGACTGTTTATAAAAGTAACATTCGAAATTATACGATTATTTGCGTTTAACGTATCCACTGCCACTGACGCACATATGCGTTTTCGGAACTTCACCCAGTGCTGCTGTCATAATTATTCATACATTTTGAACGCACATGTGCGTCGGTGGGTGTACTGCTTTTTCGGCGAAATATGTTTCGCCAAATTCACTTAGCAACCAATCTTTCGCCGAAGTTTCATTTGGCAAACAATTCGTTGGCATAACTTTACTCCGCATTTTTCTTATTTTGCAACAATTTTATATTGCAAAATTTTACTTCATCACACTTTTATGTGGCAAATAATTATGTAGCAAATGATGGCTTAGGCGAAAAACAAATTGTCAAATAACATTTGGCCAATTTGATCAAAGTTGCAGTTTGTTTTTAACATTATGGCCTTTGTTTATATGAAATGAAATCAAATTAGTCTCAAAAACGTTGGGAAGCACAGAGGTAAAGCTGTAGAAAAAAAACTTGTATTAATACGAATCGTACACCCTTGTCCTTCCACCAAGGGTACAAAAATACATGATATATCATATATTATTATTATATGCCTAAAAATGTAGATGAAACGCCTAATTTATCCGTCCAAGAGCCCACACAGAAACGGTTTGCTTTGAACTCGTTTAAATAAACAATGTCTACAATAGGAATTACTAAACGAGATACGAATCCAAAGTCAGATAATGGCCTTTAATCCTACAGAATTCTGGGAGTATAATTTTAGTGTTTATTTCTCTTTGTTCACTAAATCTAAAATTTCTAAATACATTATCAAGCTTAGATGTGAAAGTAAGTAGGAACAGGAGAACTGGATTTCGCGAGTCAATTAAGGGATTCCATACTTGTACATCTCTGTAAAAACAACGTACGAGTAATGTAATGATAATTAAATATGTTTTTACCCATGTAATTTAAATCTATTAAATGATATTTTTAACTACAGTTTACCCGCGGCTTCGCACGCGTAAATCATAGACCCAACAGTTGAATTTAAATTCCGGGATTTTACTAAATTCCCGTGGGAATTCTCAAAAATTACAACGTGGTCTTTACTGACGTTGCGTCATAAACAACCGTGCCATGACACCACTAGGCCCAGCGGTTGTTATTTCGAGATTTTATCCCTATCCCGTGGGAATACAGGGATAAAAAGTAGCCTATGTGTTATGCCAGACATTCAGCTATCTACGTACCAAATTTCATCCAAATGCATCCAGCCATTTTAGCGTGAAGGAGTAACAAACACACGCACGCACGCACGCACGCACGCACGCACGCACGCACACACACACACACACACAAACTTTGGCATTTATAATATAAAGTAGGAAGTAGGATTAGTAGGATTTACGTTAAGAGCAGAGTACTAACAAACCTACCTAACCTAAGTAAAAATATGGTGCCTAGTTTGAGAGCACCGTACCTATATGTACCTAAATACCTAACTAATAACTGCGATCTAATAATACGCGCTGACTACCTAAAGTTCAAAATAGAAACCAATTACACACCCCACAAATTCAATTACTTTTACAAGCTACTTCCTATCCAACCGATCAGTGCTTGCACTCCTAAAATTTAAAAATGGTGGTTATTTAGTGAGTTTTGAAGATTTATCATTATCAGCAAGAACATTAGGTTGGCGGACACAAAAGGTTAAACTATTGAATTCGATTATTATTTTTGGAATCTGGTTAATGTTTCTCTTTCTAGAAGGAAAGTTATTGACTGTTGTTAAAGATATTAAGATATATCGCCTATTAATTGGATGGATTGTTGGCAAAGAAATAAATATATAGGATACATAGACAAAGTATAGGAAATAGGATATATATTATTATATTTAGTCCGTCAGGTAGTCCAAATAATATTATAAATATGAAAGTTTGAGAGTGAGTGAGTGAGTGAGTGAGTGAGTTTGTGAGTGAGTGAGTATGTTTGTTACTTCTTCACGCTGAAACGGCTCGACGGATTTGGATGTAATTTGGCGAAAAGTTAGTTTACATAGGATACTTTTTATCCCGATATTTCCACGGGATAGGGATAAAATCTCTAAAGAACAACCGCTAGGCTTAGAGTCATGAAATTTGGTACGTAGGTAGCTGGACGTCTGGAATAACACATAGCCTACTTTTTATCCCGCAGTTCCCACGGGATAGGGATAAAATCACGAGCTAATAACCGCTGGGCTTAGTCATGAAATTTGGTATGTAAGTAGAAAGCTGGACTTCTGGAATAAAACAGCCTACTTTTTGTTCCGATATTTCCACAGGATAGGGATAAAATCTCGAAACAACAATCGCTGGGCTTAGAGTCATGATTGGTTTTTATGTAACGTCAATGAAAACAACGATTTAATTTTTGGAAATTCCCACAGGAATTTTAAAAAATCCCGGAATTTCAATTCAGCTGCTGGACATGATTTACGCGTGCGAAGCCGCGGGTAAACACTAGTTTATCATAAAGTATTGAACCATTATTTTTTTCTTTTGACAATCAAACTGCAAACAAAAAATTACAAAGATGAAGCGTGACGTTACTCCAGTAAAGTGTACGTAGGTATACCTAACGTCACACACAAGGACGGACCGTATATGTCCATAATTTTTGTGTAACTGTCAAAAAAAAATCGTGTCAGATATTTTTAAAAATCTGGCAACGGAATATTTTTTTAGGAATCTACCCCACTCTACCTACCCTGCCCCCTCCCCCTACTCTACCCTACCCTGCTTTTTATCTTTTGAAATTTACCGCGAGTTGTGCATTGAAGCAGATTGAATAAGTTGATGCGTAATCAAAATTTAGGTTGTAACAAGCACTTAGTCATTGTATGTAGGTACCTATCTTACTAATAATAATAATATTAATATAAAAAATATTAAATGTGAAAGTTTGTGAAGATGTTTGGATGTATGTTACTCAATCACATGTAAACTGCTGAACCGATTTAGATGAAATTCAGTATATGTACAGATAGTTGATTCCCGGGGAAGGACATAATGATATTTTTATCCCAAAAAATTGCATTGTTCCCGCAGGACAGCGGTAAACGTTATTAAGCGGACGGAGTCGCGGGCAACAGCTAATAATAATATATTTTTTAAAATTTTGCCCGTTTAAAAATATATGTATCGCCCGGAACTTATAACAAAAACATCATGTCCTGGGTCCAAAACGCGTCTCAAGATACAGGCTCAGCCTAGTTTGGGATCCACTGTTTTTAATAATTGATCTAGACACGCGGCAGCGTGTCAAGCCAAGTTTGTAATTATCCTGGTGTTATAATAAACATTTTTCATTTTAATTTTTTCATGTTGTAAAAACACGTAAATATTTATGTAGAACGCGATTAATATTAATTGGCATACTTCTATCCGCGAGGTTCGCAAAGGGCTGGGAATGTCAGGACGTAAAAAATAATTAAAAAAGGTTAGATGCGGTCAAAGTTCATTATATTAATCACCCGGCCGCTTTTAACACGAAAATATTGCTAAACTTTGATTAGCAGCGTACAATTAAAAAAATAAAATTTTACTAAAATACAGTGAAGGAATTTAAACTGAATGGGAGCGCCAAAGTGCACACTCTTCGCTAGTCATACCCTATTTTTTGTCCGCATCATCATTTGTCATATTTTTTTTCCCACTGAAACCCTAAATTTTTCTGAAAATTTTACATGGTCATTCTATAGAAAACTATAGGTTAAGTTGAGTGGGTATACTAAATATAACTAGTGCCATCCGCGAAGACGCGTGATTTTAATGACATTGTAATAAGAACCACGGCACGCGTCATCGTGAATGACTCTACCTATAAAGTCCCACATAACTTTCCACGGAAAGTAGGGTCATGTGTCCATCAATGAAACTTAGGTACACAGTGAAACATTGCGATATTTTATAAAGTGCCACCTTGCCAGATCGTGCACTATATCGCGTAAGGACACCCTTAAGAACCCCCCCACTGTACCCCAGTTTGCATTGGCGTCACGTGGAGGAACTCGTGTCTACGGAGCTTTTTTAGTATTATTGACACAAAATTAAGAATTTTAATCATTTTTTGTAGATATTTTCATTAAATTATGGTTATAAATTCAATATATTTGATACTTTTTTAATATTAAACGTATTTCGTAGATTATCGTAGACTAGATCGCGTGTTAAAGTGCCACAATTTAGTAGGCGTACACCACTATGGGCACAGTGAAAAATTTCCCATTTTTTACTTTTTATTGTTTTGATGACCAACTACACATTCTTAAAGAATACTCTGTATGTCACGTGATACCCAATAAAATTACCTAAGTACGTACAGTAAAAAATTCAGACTCCTATCTGTCAAAACAAAAGATTTATGAGATTTTGAATCTTATGTGTTTCATTGGTGGACACTTGACCCTACCTATGCATCGCATCGGAAAAAAAAGTTTGTTTATTTGTTTTATAACATTTCTGAACAATTATTGGATTCAGAGAATAAAGAGTTACTTATGACAAACACTACATTCGAACTTTGAATAACCCTGATACGTGATTCAGTTTCCTTGACTATACATAACGTCGATGATACATCGGGGTTTTCGGTGCGGGAATGTTTGACATTAGCCAAAGAGTAGGTATTGACATAAAAAACAGAATGTACTGTAACAGGTTTCTGCCTTGTGAATAATTAATTAAAAAAAAAAACACGAAACATAATATTATGTACCTAAATGAAAAAGATCAGTCATTAAGACATGAACCTCTTCAGTTAAGTCCCTGCTCGCGCCTATTACAACTACCGACGTAAAAAGATCATGCAGTTAAAAAAAAATCGCGTCAACTCAACTACTATTACTGCAGGTAATTTTAATTTTAATTTGTATTATTATCTCATAAGGCTTGGTAGTAAAGGTAAAGTACCCCCTACATGAGTTAATTTAAATAAAATTGTATCATAGTTTGTATACAATTCGCAGAGAGGTCACATCAGGCATATGTTTTTTTTTTTCCAGACTAACCTGTTTGTTTATCTCTACTCTTTCTCAAATCATTCCCGCACCGAAAACCCCGATTACACCAAGCAACTCGTATCTTTTTATTCTTTACATAAATAAGCGGGTTCTTTACAGGGCGTCGTCCGTGCAGTCCGGAGTGGCCTACGCCGTACAGTTCGTATGGAAGAATTAGGCTGCCCAGCTGGGCTACTACGAAACTCGAAGTTCGTATCGTACCGTCCCTCTCGCTCTCGTATTAAATAGTAAAAGTGTCCGAGGAACCGCATGACACGAAATTCGAGTTTCGAGTTTCGTAGTAACCCAGCAGCTGCGACCGATATTTCTTTAAACGTGGATTAACACGAGACTTACGCAAAATATTAGGTACGATCGACGACAGAAGTAGTGCAACGCGGTGCACCACGTATTTTCTTATTGACTATACATTTCGTAGTCTTTAAGCGCTTAAGTAACTTGCTTACTGCTGATCTGGAAATACCAAATTGCTCCGAAAGTTCCTTATGAGTACGCCCTTGCTTATGGCCTGCAGCTCACTTTACACTGACGGTCGTCCAAGTTTTTTGAACCACGCGTTAGAGAGATTATTGTAATGATAAATGTACATTAACTCATGAGTAAACAAAAGTTCTCAATTGGCGATTTTGAAATATATGTGACCAGGTTATCTCATGAGTTGCACAAAGAGTCTAAATCATGCATGGCACCTGATATTTTAATTTAAAAAACTTACTTAACTATATAATAAAGTTTAGGTAAAAAAAAGGTAAAGGTGATATATTTTTGGCCGGTACTGTACACCAGCAGGGCTACTACGAAATTCGAAGTTCGTATCGTACCGCCCCGCCGACGCTTATATTATTTAATACAACAGTGAGAGGGACGGTACGATACGAACTTCAATTTTCATAGTAGCCCTGCCGCCTTCCACTAAGGGCCTGCGCTAGCTGACGCAGTTTGCACGGAGCGGGTGGACGCCTATATATTGAAAAATAGTGTGAGCTAACTGCACCGTAGCTCGCAGGCGTGCGCCCGCTCCGTGCACCTGCTGCGCCAGCTAGCATTGGCCCTAAGAAAAGGTAATGAAATGAGCGGTACGGAGTAAACGGATTGAGAACACAACCCTCGCAGTGTAAGCAGTGGCGTAGCTATCGGAGGTCTAGGCGATGCCGTAGACCGTGGCCGTAACGTTCGCTGGCCAAGGGCACCTTTAAGCGCAAACAACTCCAAGTTAGAAAAGATAGTAAGTAAACAAAAATTTGAGGGGACAATTTCTTTTTTGCACCAGGATCCAGGGTTACTACGCCACTGAGGAAGCTCATCAGTGCTTAGGTCTACACCTCTAGGTAACTTTCAACGGGCAAAGTTAGCCTACACATGTTTAGTCATCTGTTTATCAGTTTATTTCTTCCCCACATTGTCAATTTGTTCTTTATGGCGGCGGATCGCGTCCTCGTGCTGTTGTATTTGGTCTTTGTGGAAGGCGATCTCCTTCTCCAAGTGACTTTTAAGATCAGCGATTTGTTCCTTTTGCTGCGAGACAAAAAATTTACTTAATGTTTTAAACTATCGAGGTTTTCACTATGACATGTCAAAATCTCTATAGTTATAATAGAATACCCATATCTCGATGATCCGTGTGCGGCAGTGGGTTGAAAATAATTTCGGGGTTTTTAGTAGATGGTTGGGTTTTAGTTTAACTGAACACCACTGTAAAGTACCTATGTATTTTCATGGTACCTATGTAAGTACTTAACGCGATAATCTTTGAATCACAATTAAAAAACCCTAAAACATTGAAAAATTTAAAAGACTGATCAGTCAAAGCAGGGACCCTTCCCTCCTTCCCTTTGTGAAGTTTGGGAGTACATATGAACTACTTCCAGCGGAAGTACTTTACTTAAATCTCCTGTAACTAAGTAGAACTCATTAAAAAAATGCTGGAGCCGAGAATTTAACCCCGGTTCTACACCAGTTCGAAACGTGTGGTTACCAGACCACCACCTCCAAGCAAGCATGGGTTCCATTATCGCCTCCAGCAACAGCATTTCTTTTATATTTGATTGAGTAAACGTAGGTACATTTAAGTTACAGTATATTTAAGTAAAATAATTCTTAGGGAAAATCATAATATTAGAAAGTTTCTCCAGTTCATTAGTGATTAACATTATGAAGGATATTCATTCTTACCTTTTTGTAGAAGTATTCGTCTTCTCTAGCAGCCTCCATCCTGCCAAAAGCACCACCAGCTTCACGAATGCTGCCGCCGCCACCTCCGCCCTTCCCAACACCGGATCCAGGACCATTGGAGTACATTCTATGACAACCAAATAACTATTTGCCGCCTCACTAGTGTAGACAACGGTACGTGTCAAACCACATAAACTTTAAACGTTAATGAATAATGGGCGAAATACATAACGTTTAAGACCATTATGTATTTGATATACTATTCTTTATTAAACTTTATGTAAATTGATACGTACCAGCACCAACCCGACATGCTAAAGTAAGACCATCACCTTCTACAGGTTATACGGAATAACGATGTTGGAAATTCAGGAGATACACTGATGTAAGTAAAAATGTCAACTCAAAATGTGTTTTTTTTTAGAAAAGAAAAAAAATCACACCTTTGATTAAGTCATTCGGGGCCTATTTCAACACTCATTGATACATTTTATGTGACAAATGTGGTGCCGGACGAAACAAACAGAGAGGGCATCAGAGATCTGCATACGCGTTACCAACTTTTGAAAAAACCTCGTAAGCCGTGTAGTCCGACCGACTGTAATACGACCTAAAAAAAAATACATGTGCACCCCCTCCCCCCTTACTCAGCGCCAGAAGCTGGCTACGCCCTCGGATCTCTGGCACATAAAATTTGTCCAAACTATTTCTACATGTAAAGTACATCGTGTATTAAAGTTACAATCTGACAGTAAAGTATTTGTAAGACAACAACAAGTTTATTGAAATTGCAACTCACGAAAACGCGTGGGCTGCGCGTGGGTAAGTCGCTATGTTGCAAGCGTCGAGTATTAACTCATAACAATAAAAGTACACGCGTCTAAATCAACTTTTGTGACCTAAATCTAGCTTCCGAGCTTTGATGGTTCATTTTTGCCGATTTTGGCGTGTTTGTTCATAAAATAGGGTGACATACGCAAGGGGCCACCTGATTGTAAGTGAGCACCACGTTGTGCGTCTCAGGTAAGATAGGAGTTGCAGTATGCTTTTGAGATACTTACAGAAGACATAACAGTCAATGGAAAAAAGTAAAACTAAGTAAGTACTCTGTCATCGTGCAACGGTGCGAAACTTACCTTACTCTCAAAATTATGGACAAAAGAGGACTTTTAGATTTAGCAATCAGGCTCATATTTAATTAATAGTAAAGCAATGAAAAATAAAAATATATAAGCAAGAAAGCAGCAGAGAAGAAGCAAAGAAAAACGGACCGAGCACAAAAATAACAATGAAATTACCGTACTATGACCATGCGAAATTTTGACATTGCCCATTTGACTGCGCATCAAACAAGCGTCAAAGGATCACCATATTAAAAACTCCTTGTCAAAATACTATTGAAAAATGTCTCATATTAGGATTTTACTCGGATTTTATCATCGAAATAGTAAGTACTACGTTCAAGTTATCGGCTCGTTATTCCTGCAGTGCACATTCCAGTTGTACGTAGATAGTACTTACTATTTCGATGTCTTTAACAAAGTTGCAACTGCAAACCGAGCTACAGAATAAGTAATACCGAGCACAGAGGACAAACATTAGATAGTCATCGGATAAAGGAATGCCAAATGGTCAGAGAAATCGAAACTTGCACAAAATATGCAACGTTCTTATACCAAACAAAAACGTTCTTATACCAAAGTTGTGTTACAATCAGTCGCGCCATCTAGCTTTGTTTTTAACAACTATTCAAACTAAACTGCTCACTTTTACGCAGAGGTCTTGCTACTGACCATTAGATGGCGTTGTACTCTACTTTCGGTCTCTCTCGTTATGAAATGAGGGTTTTTTTCTTGATAGGCAAAATATCGCTAGATGGCGTTAGTATCGACAGGTTAGTTTTATTGTTTTTAGCCAATCACAAACGTGACGCGGGCAAGTCCAAACTCTGTCACAGAAACCCTCATTGCTACAGACAGACAAACGACAGCTAGTACAGTCGAGTGCAGAAATATGGACTTATCTAACTTCTCAAAAATATGTACCACAGACTCTTTGAACGACGTAATAAGGCCGTGGTAACATATTTTTCAAATAGATACATATTTTTGCACTTGACTACACAAGTGCGACAAAGAACATAATGAAGTGGCAAAAATAGAACTAACGCGGCTATCTTACAAAACATCCTTGTATACAGTCCGCCGTGAATGTCGCTATTTGTATATTTTATTCGTAGTTTATGCTTTGTATTTTGAGATTAAAGCACTAATAATATAAAGCTAAAAATAACTTTTTCACTTCTCATGCTCGTGAAGTTAGTGTTTATGCTGAATGTAGGCGACATAAAATTACTTTTATGCTCTTGTGCATTAAGTAAAATATTCGTCTAAGACCAAGGTAATCAGGTGTAAACAGCCCCAAACAAAAAAGTTTCTATATATTTTTATGTAAAACTAAAAATCAATCAAATCAATCAAAAATAAATCAATAAGAATAAAAATGTATAATTATGTAGTTTTTTTTAATTTTATTTCATTTCATGTTTGAGAAAAGCACTACTTATACAAGCCTCGGCCGGAAGGTGCAGTTGCCGGCCTCTACAGTAATGTACTATTTGAGGACATAAATAAAATAAACCACTCATGTGCAAACGTAACCCACATTCATAATGATCTTTGTCGCACTGTAGGCAAAACCATTTTGATTGCCAAGAATGAATTGTTCAAAATTAAAACATTATGTAAATTTTGTTTCAGGGCGGTTTCAGACTAGCGCTTTTTCTGTGCGTATACGGTCGTTTTTGGCAGACGTGCTTACACGTGCGTGCGCTACATTTAATGATTAAACCGAACGCGCGTGTACGCGCTGAACGCACTCATTCCTGCGTGTTCAAAGCTCGAAGAAAATAAAACCGCACCTGTACGCGCGTACACGCGCTTCCAAAACAAGCTTATTTATACGCGCGAATAAAATGCTAGTCTGAAACAGTTCTCAAAGACAATAGAAGAAAACTCACCATAAAACTAGCAAATGGCGGGCCAATGGACTTCTAGGATTCTGGAGTACTATAATCGCTAACACTTTTCAAATGAACCGTTCGTGAACCCAATCATTTGTTACCACGACGATGTTGGTTCAGCGTTCATGACCATACTTTGGTTCTTTAAAATAATCTTACAGTGCTTCTATTTCATCAATAGCCACCAGTAATTTTCATGCATTGACTGTCATTGCATTTCAGTTGATGCTAAATTTAAAAAAGCTTTTTTGCGGGTTGTACTTTTTGCTGACTGGACTTGCATTGTCTAAACTGCATCTCAGTGACTACCAAATTCCAAGTCAATCCGATCACTAAGATGGCTGAAATTTGACTTTCAAGATTCGATTCTAACAAACATGTAAACATCGCATGGCGTTCGTAAATCTGAACAGGCTGCTTGTCAGTGGCAATTGGTTAAAACAATGACAAACATAGAAGCTTTTTCTTTTTACAGTACTTATTAATACAAATTCAAAACGCATTAGAAGATTACAACAATTATGTAATTACGATTTCCCCTTCAGACTAGAACTAAACAAAATAAAAGCAAAACAAATAATATCCTTAAAAAAACATAATTGTGTAAACCTTAATTGATTACAGCAACATCAAAATGGACTATAATACCACAAGGTCTTACAACACATTTAGATATCTTAATGTTTGAGACCTACGACTAAGTAAAGTGACCACTGAATTACACTGGGAAGCTAAGATTTAAGTTACGCACTTTTTAAAATTGTATACTGACAGTGTAAAAATAAAAAAGCCAGAAATAACTGACTTGCCATCATGTGATAGCTCAAAATGTGAAAGGTATTTTAGTGTTTGTATGATTTAAGATGCTTCCAAAATCTTAGCCATTTTAAGAATATTAGTAGGTAAACTAGACTAAACCGAAGTGCTTACTCGCACTAATAATATAAGACACAAAATAAAATAAATAATATAATATGAGATATAATATAGATATAATATGAGGCACGAGTTATTTACCTCATGACTGGCACAAGAATGCAAGAAGTGAAACTCTTACAACATGGACTGCTTGTTTATGACGAGAGCTCCTTTAGAACAGTTTATGGTAGTGTCAAGTCTTACCAAATATTGCAATGATATGCACCAGTACCGGTGAATGCAAGGGCTGAGTTGTTCATTGTGGCATTCTAAGGAGGCCTTTATTCAGCAGTGGAAATTCTTCCGGCTTATAATGTACCATAAAGAATTTTACAATTTACGCAAAATTTTATGTTGTCATAGCAAGATGATGCTTGTTTTGACTCGTTGGTAGGAATCGGAAATGTTAATGTGACAACATTCCACATTGGCTCAACATTAAATGTCAATTTGCGCTGTCATTGTTCATCATTACCTCTAATATTGCGTCATTTAAATTGCTCACCGCACCATGCCAGACTTTTTTTACAGGAGACTGCGAAAATTGTCCTTTAAAGAACAGAGCCCTTTAAACAAACATTGTGTGTTTGTAATCCACTGAGTCTGAGAGTTGTCAAAGTTTAGCTACTAGTCTAATCTTGTCGGTTTAATTTAGTTTACAAATACTAATATCAGTTTCTAAGAAGAGCTGAGGTGCTTATTGGTTGTCCATGTTGGACTTTTGCTCTTTGTGGCGGCGGATGGCGTCTTCGTGACGCTTGATCTGGTCCTGGTGGAAGGCGATCTCCTTGTCAAGATGGCCCTTCAGGCTAGCGAGCTGTTCCTTTTGCTGTGAAGACAATTAACAACAAATTAGAATAAATTAAGCAAATGATGAACTAAATTATGTTTTAGTTAATGATTGTTTCTGCAACGTAACACCTGATTCTGATAATTAATGTAGTAAGTACAATAACCATTAGCCCCAGCTTGAGTGGACTCCACACAGACTCGGTGCAGAGTCCACTTCGCTGGAATTGGAAGGCGACTATTGGCAAGTGATATTAAAGAAACCATGTAACAATGCACACAATTAATTGACCTAATAAAACTTTTATGTTTATCTAAGCAGTAGTAGTTTGTTTACCTAAATAACTGTAAGCATTCACTGGAGAAATATACTAACTGATACAATACTAGCATTGTATAAATACAGTTATTAGAGAGGGTTCTGGAGGGAGTTGTGTATGTGTGGAACTGTGGACGGAGTGGTCAGTGTAGTGAAAATATGGTATTACAAGCAAATTTTGATCATAGTTTTTAAAAGGTTACTGTTGCCAATGTTGAAGAACATCTAAGTTATTATGCATGGTTTGCTGGAAATGGGGTCAAAAACATTTATTTTATAGTGACACCAGGTATTATTATGCTGGTTTGTAGAGTTGTTTGCTATTGCTACTGGTTTTTAATAATAGTTACAGGAGTGAAAATCAACTATTAGCTTAAATAATGTGTAACCTGACAGTCCCTTTAAAGTCACTCTAACTAAACGGTTTTGACTGCAAACAGAAAACATGCTGATATTGTGATAGCCTTTCTTTTGCAGCTTATAAATCATGCTAAACTTCTATACTGATATATAAATAGAGCAGGCGCCAGGGGAAGTTGCGTATGCAAAATTAGGGGACCACATTCCCACCTTTTAAAAACTATGATCAAAATTTGCTTATCAATCATGTCATTTGTTTGCGTGTTTGTTTTTGTTGTGGCCCTTTGCCACCATATTTTCACTACACTGGCCACTCCGTCTCTATACCCACAAGCTGGAACAAATTTTTTGCCTTTGTTTTGCTTACCTTCTTGTAGAAATATTCATCTTCCCTTGCAGCTTCCATCTTGCCAAAGGCACCACCAGCCTCGCGGATGGGGCCGCCACCACCGCCACCCTTGCCGGCACCAGAACCAGGCTCGCCAGAGTACATTCTGAAACATTAAGTTAAGATTCATGATATACTGAGCGACATAAAATCTGGCCCTCAAATAAATGTATATGCAGTAATAGGTAATTTTATATTCAACTTTTGTGCTGCTGAATATTTTATATGATTGGTTTTTTGGAGTGTTTTTGTATTTTTCAATATGAATATATTATATATAACAAGTACATATTTTAAATATAGCGAAATTTAAATCATGGCATGAAAAATATTTGAATATCTCATTAAAAAATCGGATAATTAGGGCAATAATCAAAAATCAAGAACTACTAAAGTATCTTGCTTTCAATGCCGTCCATCTTTATTTAACTTTCTGAGAATTTCCTAGAAGCAGATATTGACAGTTGCATTAGCAACTATGTATACTACTATGTATATGTATCATTAATACAATATGAAATTGTGTTAGAGATCATAAATTATATTAAAGACAAATGGCAAAAAAAAACTATAGGAAAAAAAAACAAAATAAAAGCACCTCTCTGATTCCCTTTACGTTCAATTTCAATTGCGCAGATGTGTATCATAAATGTACACATCATTTCACTTAAATGGAATCCAAATTGGCAAGCCTTCAAAGCATTTGTTCTACGAAACAACGAGTTAGTCATATAATTAACAAAACAGGTCTAATTCAATACCTGTAGTTCAAATAAAATTAACACGCTTAAAGATAGTAAACAAAACTTTACTTCGCACATTCGACCTTTTGGCCGCTTGGTAGGGTTATTTTTATTGTTAGACAGATAGCAAGTGGTGTCATTATGCACTTTTGTTGCAACTTCAGGCTTCTAGATTAGATGATCCGGGATTATTCCGAACTCTAATACTAAAAGCATTTAAATAGCAGCAATAAAATTGCAGGGTTATTTAATTTTACGAGCTGGCCCAGGTTTCTATTGCGTAATCTATCACACACACCGGTACAATAACTTACCTTCTTAGAATTGCAGGCAAAAGGGAAGTTCTAGTTTTAGCTACGAAACTCATACTTGAATTGATAAGTAAATAAAATCACGAAGAAATGCTTTAAACGATAAATGCTTTTCCAGGTTCCAAAGAACAAGTAGTAAAGTTAAAGACGAAACGAATGAAATGACGTTTTCGTGACCATAGAGATAAATATCACTAGTGTAGTGAGTGAGTGATGCTGATGCCCCTACACTGGCAATATTAAATCGATTGCTACTTTACTTTCTAAAAATATTGTAAAAATAATACCATTTAAACGATATTACTATTAGGTACGTTACTTCTTCAAGTCGAAACAACTGGACGAATTTGGATGATAACTCCATTGGATTGGGATAAAATCACAAAATTTCAAACGCTAACATTAGAAACTTTAAATTTGACCCAGGTATTTTATATGCAACAGTAATGAAATCCACGATACAATCCACATGAGAATCCTATACTAAAATCCCAAAATTTTAATTCAACTGCCTCAACCTAATGGTTTACCTACGCGCGCGATGCCGCAAGTAAAGTCTAGTGCTATGTACCTACACGTCGAAAACAATGTTTAGTAAATCATATCAACATTCGCACAAATATGTTATTATGTACTATCATTTTAAAGTAAAAATGGTTTTTTATCGTTTATAAACAATAATTTTATAAATTTTGAACATCATGGCCCACCCATAGACAATTCTAATTTTTTTGTTGACATTGACATACATTTACGCGGTAATTTTAACTTATTGATCAAAGAGCACAAGTACTTTTTATGAAAAAAACTATTTATTTAACCACTCACAATGTCTCTTGTTTTTTGACCCACAGCACATGTTTCAATCTTTGTTCAGCAGTAATCTTGTTCAGTTCTGCTGTCTCTCTCATTGCTCTGACAACCTGTCTTTCATCTTGAAGAGTCTCCATCTTTAAAGTTTTCTCTTCTGCCGAGTATCTGAAACAAACAAATTGCTTTGCTAAAGGATCCAAGTAAACTAGTTAACTCATAAATAAAATAAATGTTACTAATGGCCACTTGCAGGAAAAATTAGTACCTACTTAATATTTTTCAGGAAGTAGGTATGATAAGTAAATTAAAACAACAAATTAAATACTGTTGATTTTTTATAAAAAACATACTTGAAAAATTCCTGAAGATCCCTATGAAATGGATTGAAAGAAGGGAAATCATGAAAGTAGGCGTCAGTCATAGAGGCAGCATCTTTTACTTCAATGTGTTCTGTTGTAGGATTTGTTCCAGGCTCGTCAATTTCAAAATCAATTATGTCAGTGTTATCTGATCCTGATGACTCCGGACGTTCTACTAACTGCAAATTATTTTCTTTGGTCACTTCAACATCCATTTCTGCAGGATTTTTAGGAGAATCGCAGCAATCTATCACATTTGCCTCCCTGAAATTAAATATTTCTTAAATGAAATTAATCTGAGGCTGCCTTATTTACCTACTACACTGGCTGTATGTGCTTATTCCATGTTGTCAAACTGCTTGACAATTGTAATAAAAATAAATGAGATTGTGATACAAGAAAAGAAATATGTAAAAACGTAAAAATAATTAGATTTTAGGTAAAATTAATTATAAGCAATCAATTTAAAAGTCCTATGTACATGTTGAGACATTTTGTTGCCTGTTTAGCTTATTTAATAGTGTTAGTTTTTCATGCAATTATCTATTAAGGAAAATAATTTGAAAATCAAATGAAAGCAGTAAGTAGTTAGTTAGTTATAAGCGAAAAATAGATACATACTCTTCAATACGTTCTGCCTTAATCTCCACGTCTGTGGTAAGTGTAGTCTCATTTAAATGTTCAGTATCGGCATTCAAAACACCATCCTTGAATAACTCCAGAATATGACACACTTCTAAAGATAATTTCGTGTACAACTTGAAGTCGGAACCGTTCAATGCAATTTCTTCACGAGCGATTCTCTTCATATTTTGCCACTGAGTCTTAACTTTTTTTATAGAACTGCCGATAAACTTATTGCCAAATTTGACCGTTAACTCGCGAAGTATTTCATTCCAAGCCACATCCTTTTCTTCTGAGTAGTTTGGGCCATTATTACTCTTTGTAATCACAACTTCTTTTCTTTCGTTAATTAAATGTAGCAGGTACTGTTTCTCTTGAAGCGACCAGTTCGGAGTCCTAGAACGACGATTGGTTATTTTTCCCATTTTTCTCAACACTTCCCGCGGATCGTGTTTGATTTTTTGCAACGTTTTGTTACAAACGATGCACTCGACGTCCAAAATTATCTTTTGCCACATTTAAAAACAAGTGAACTTCAAAAACGATTGAATGTTTTGACAAGAGACGGACAGTAGCGTCGCTAATTGAATACTGTTTAAAAACCTATTTTGCAGTTCAGAAAAATGTTCCAACGAAATAGTTGAAATTAAATATTTTCAATGAGGCAATGCATTTATTGCCATTAATGTATTCATTACATTTTCAAAAAAACGATTGAGAGAGTTAAGTAGGCCACTAGTCGATTTTTGCGCTCGAAAGTTGTAGTTAAAACTTTTTTGGTGCTTTAAAGGTTGGTCAAGAGCGAGTTGAGTTTGCACAAATTAGGATCCAATTTTATTTCGTTAATTTTTTAATGAATCACTTACGCTATTTTAACCTTTGCTAGTAGAGTATATAGCATCTAAGGTTTATAATTGTTTATTTTTCTATATATGTATATATTGCACCTTTGCGAAAAAACTGTGACATCTAGTAACATCGCAACTTTGGAGATAGCACAGTTTTGTTGCAAAGAAGCAAATGTCGGGCTTTGAACTGAAATTTTAGAATAACCAGCTCAGAACAAGTTTATCCAGTTTGATTAGGGCTAGGTATTTTATTTTGAATACTATAATGGATTAAATTTAAATTAATCAATTTTAATCTATTCTTTTCTTGTTGCAATAATGTAAGCAAACTTGCGGATGACCTTATTCCTATTTTTCTGTTATTTTATTTTGATTAGATAGGTAATACGTAAAAGTTACTACTTATTTTGTGTATATTTTAAATTAAAATTATGTTCTCATGTTAGAGATCTAATGTTATAAGGTTTACTAAGTAGGTTCACTCATTTTTTAAGCGAAGTTGTATACTTAGGTACATACTTATATTTTGGCAAATCGTTGTGTCAAAATACTTATTTTTTACTAAGTAAATTACATTCAATTTATACCATATCCACGATACGAAATAAATGGTAATCACAAATGTGTGCTATATCCGGATATGGCACAAAGCAATGCTTAAACTCAAGTAAACATTGTGACAAACGACATGATTTTTTACAATTTTATGACATATCCACTCTCAATCAACTATGGAATTACCATTTATATACCTTCTGCCGCCTAATTTTTCCTAAAAGTTTACCACCAATTCTGAATGAGAAAAACATTAATAAAAGTATAAGTAAAAAAATATCGGACATTCTATGTTGACATTCATGCCCAAAGACGATAAATCTTTTCACAAGCTTATTATTTAGTTTCTCCTGTCCCGTTGTCTGTCTGTCTGTCTGTAATCAAATCTTGCAAGTTAAATTTGACCGACTTCCAGTAGTCAAACTGACTTGAAATTTGGCGATACAATAGTCTGGTAGTGACATTCTGGTAGTCCGGCCAATATCATCTCCACAGGGCGGAACTCTTCAACGGTTAATGGCATCGACTTGAAATTTGGTATGCAAATTTAGTTTGAGTGACAATGCAAGTAAAGTTGACAAAAAGTACAGTCAGTCATATGAAAAATGGAATTATTATCAAAAACTTATTTTGAAGTCTTATTAAAATAGAAATTTTGACATATCTACGATATATAAAAACAACTCGATAATTATTGAATTTATAATGGATGTGGTACAAATTTAATTAAAAGTAATGAACCATCTGGTGCCATATCCAAGTATTTGTGCCATATCATACATTAAACGATAAACAACTGTTCATTAAAAATGGATACAGCAATCGCAAATCTGCAAAAAACTCATTAATAACACTATACTGAGTGTATGTTTATTATACTAAGAATAGTATATATGTGTACCTTTTTGACCATTTACTTTAAATTTACACTAAAATATAACTTAATGTAAAATTAAATATTTTGCTTTATTTTGCTCTCCTGTAAACCAAGGTATGAGGCGTATGGCACAAACGTATTCTCACCCGACGAAATGTAAATTTGATCACGATGCGGCATTCTACTAAAGGGGGTAGGCGTAGACTTAATGGTACCTATAGACTTCGGTGTGAAATGCTTAAAAGTACTATCATCTTATCTATAAATTTTTGTTTAAATATTTATACCTAGGTACTTACTGCAACAATTGCACGACAATATTGTTAGTAGGTACTTAGATTGTTAAACAACTTCGTATGTTCGAACTGTAATCAAAATCACTTGGATAGAGTCTCGTGTGAATTTACATGATTCTAGGTAACTAGGCATCTCTATTCTCTCTCTCTCTCGCTCTCTATGCTCATACTTCAGATATTTTTCATCACACTTGCTCGTAAACAGTGTCAAAACATGAAGGCTACCTTGATTGCAACCCCCTAAA
The DNA here is from genome assembly GCF_025370935.1 of Choristoneura fumiferana. Taxonomy (NCBI): domain Eukaryota; kingdom Metazoa; phylum Arthropoda; class Insecta; order Lepidoptera; family Tortricidae; genus Choristoneura; species Choristoneura fumiferana. The sequence goes on from NC_133489.1 coordinate 5,224,292, forward strand.
TAAAGCCCTCGACCCTAATGTTCTTGTCATGAAACCCGTGGTCGGTAAATGAGTCATTGCGCGTACAAATTTTCTTGTCATGAAGCCCAAGGTCGGTAAATGAGTCAGTCCCCGTACTGATGGCGCTGCGCGCGCTGCTGCGCATGGTGCAGCAGCAGGACCACATGCACACGCGGCTCAGGCACATGCTGAGGGAGGGGGAGGGCGGCGCTGCCAAGAGCGCAGCCCTAAGGTATCGCCAATATTTGGAACAATTATATTTTTTCTTTTACAAATATACAATTTTACTGGCAAATGTGATGAAAAACATTGTATGTCGCACGGGCGGTACTAGAATTACGAACATCGACTCATTAAAGCCCTCAGTCTTCGACTTCGGGCTTCTAATAGACTCTCGTTCGTAATTCCTTATTTACCGCCCTTAAGACACAATGTACTAAAAACTGCGTAGCCAATTAGCTGATGCATTAAAACAGCCAAATAAAACAACCACCAGAAGCATATTAAAATAGACTTACCTAACTACTAAGTAATTGATGTATCCATCCAACCTCTACTCTACTACTCATCAGTCGCTGTCGACCCGGCATCAAAGACGCACACGCCCAAGTCTAGCGATTAAAAATAAACTTTTAAAGAGAAACAATTTTTACCGCGCGAAAATATACGTGTACCTAATGTGAAAATTGTGATTGGAGTGTCCATGATTTGGATTTTGATTTAATTCCGGTTTGTTGGTAAGTTGTGTTAAGTTTTTATTTATTGCTTTAGTTTTAAAGCGGTTAAGCGTTTTTAAGTGTAGCCGGCTAAACTGCCATGCGAGTTCCAAACTAAGTTTTTTACTTAGCTTTTACTTATATTTCATAACCAAAAAAACTAGCAGGACGGAATGCTACGCATAATTTGATTCCGACATTTTTACGACCATCACGGTTTCGGAAAAGTTTTTTAAATTTGTTAAACTTGTGTAGTTAAGTCGTTTAATATTCATGTGCCACTTCTGCGCCCAACGCCCTAAATGAATAGCATTGAAATAAAAGATCAGAATTTTTTCAACATCGAAGTGCGGATTGATAGATAGAGTCACAGCACACATCAACGGTCAATTTTGTCGTTCCCACCTCTTTGTTCCATTTCTTCTTTGTTGGATTTCCAGCAAAGTGGTTTCGAGTCATCATTCATTAAATTTCATTTCCTTTATTTATTTTGCTGAAACATCTACACAGTGTGTCATCTTCATGTCAGTAGTGCAAATTACATGAACGCATGTGTTGCGCCACCATTTGATCGTCATCATATCAACCGTAAGATGTCTACTCCATTGATTGTAGACCTCCCCCATAGTTTCGAGTAGATATTCATTAACCTATTCGATTGGAACTCACGGTCTGTTTGTGAGTCCATAGATCAAATCCACAGAAGTAATGGGTACCTACTATGAGAAAAAGAAATGTTTCGAAAATCGAAGATCGTGTCGTACCGCCCCGCCGACACTTAAATATTCAATACGAGAGTGAGAGGGAGGGTTTTTCGCATCTCCTGCGCACACGTTTTTTTTTGTGTTTTCAGCATATGTTTAGTAAATTATAATACTCACCAGTATAATTTTTGGAGTTCCGTAAATGAGGTGTTTTCAAGCTAAAATGCGTGTTAAAAAATTGTGAAATTTCATCCTTCTCCACGCGCATGAATTACGCAGATGAATAGGATAGAATTGCACTCACGTTGTGCAGTGATTATATAATTTATAGGCACTGAATTGCGGCCGATCCTGTCGGCAATGCAAATAAAGGACTGTACTATAAAAATCTGCAAAATTAGAGTATTCCAACCCTAGTATCACAACCCTTGCTTTAGTGTAGAGCGGGGTGAGATACTGATGCAAAACAAGGGCCCGTATTAAATAATAAGGATTTAAGGCCGGTTGCATTAGTGACCAGAAGACTATTTCTTCTTCATTTAAACTTCAAAAGATTTCAGTAGTGAAGCGTCTATAGAACTCGATTCCCACCGGCTGCCCAACATTTACAAAATAGGACAACAGGACGTTCAGGATTTGTGAAAGATGTAAGCGATTTGGCTTCGGCTTTACCATGGAAACTCGCCACTGATAGATATATTAGTTCTATGATGATTGTTCTTGTATGTGTGCTATTTTCGCGTAGTGGATGTCGATAGATAGTGGTGCTTACTATCACAGACGTGTTTAAAGGTTTCGTGCCCGGGCCAGTTAAATTAGCTTTGCCGCCTCATTGTGTGAATTGTCCCATGATATTTATTTATTTGGAAAAACCTGTAAGAAGTGGCTTCGCCACCCCTCGCAGCTCGCCGCCCCGGGCCATGGCCCCCTTGTCCCATAGGGTAGATACGTTCCTGCTTACTACCATATGACCCACTTTCTAGTTTGCCTGTCCAAGTCTCAATAAAAGAGCTCTAAGAAAAGCTGAAACCCCGGAAATTTTCATTTCATAGTTCAGTATACTTATGTATATTCAATTGTTTTTGTTGCGTGTTTGTCTGTTAATCGTAACACAATAGCTTGAATCCTGTATATCTGTATGTGTGTAGGTACGTGTATCGTAACTTTAACTTCATCTACGCTCCGTGATCAAAATTAACTTGTGTAAATCTAGGATAGTGGCTCCAAAGATGACAACCTACCACTACTTACCAACAAACAGAGTTTACCAGTTTATTATATCAGCATACAGGTGTAGTAAATAGTAGATACCTATGAGCTTAAGTAAATTACTTGCGTATGAGATTTGTTTCAACCTTGCACTAGTATTATCTGCTTAGTACTGCTGAAACAAATTAGGTAAATAGGTAAATTGTCTGAATCGATAAATCTATATTAAGTGGGTCTCGTCTGGTTGAAAAAACGGGTTTGTCACAAAACAAAATAAGAATGTACCTACAGATTCCTTCAGGAATCGGAACAACAACGAAATAAAAGGTAATTAACTAGCTACGAGGGGCGTTCAATAATTTCTCGGTATTGATATATTTTAAACCTCTTTACTTAGGTAATCCCGCATATCAATCCCGCGGGATTGAATGAGCTGCGGGATTGCAATCCCTAGACTAGACACTATTTTTACCAAGCTTGTCCAAGTTTGTGCGACACATATACATATGTCAACTATATAGTCAGGTAATGATTATGCATGTTACATATAGTATGTATCGTAAATAACGGTTCTGAATTTATATAAATGCCGCTAATATTCAATATTAAATTTTGATGGACCATTATAGTTAATTTGTTAACTTGTAAATAGATTTATAACAGCTATACCAACCAATAGGTTTAACAAGAAAAAGTCTAAAAAAAGTAGGCATTAGGCGTTCAGTGACAAACAATTATGACCACAACGTTTACTCCTAATTGAAATGCCGCAAGAACATCAGCCAACACTCATAACCTCAGGCCATAGAAAACCCTCAAACTGTCCATTTCTACCTTGCCACGTCGTGACAAGGTGCACAGATGTTCAGTTAGTAACTGGACAATCAGTCTTTAGATAACTAAGTTAACCCACGCACCAATCGCGAGAAATGTACCTACCTACTGAAGGCGTGACAGAGACGTGCATGTTTGTATTGTTCTTCCCACACAGAATCGGTATGGTAAGTTATGGGTCCTCACCTCATGCAAACTAAGGGAGGGGAGTAATAGTAAACATGGGAGCCCAAGTGCCCATAGACTCTATGGGCACCCATTTTGACTAGTTTGTTTGTTTGTTTGACAAATTTGGGTGACAAATAAAAATGACCAAGTGCGGGTAGTTCGAGATACGAGTGCCGGTACTTTTTGTGATCAAGTGCGGGTAGTTCAAAGGACTCGCGCTGCTAGGCAGACTTGACACCCCACACTTCAGTCTAATCGTGACCATGGCCACTGTAATGTGGTCGAAACGTCGAGGTAAATACTACTCACGTGTTTTAGCGTGATAGACAGGTAAGTCCCGTAACGGGACTCCCGTTTGTTGTTTTTTGTTTGTTGTTTGTTTGACTGTGAGTAAAAATCACGAAAGTTTAAAACGTTATAATAGTATACTACTATCTCAAACTATCTCTGGGTCTCAAAGTATCGCCATACTGAATTTCATTACAATGCGAAAGCAACTCTGTCTGTCTGTCTGCCTGTTACTTCTTCACGCTCAAACCGCTGAACCGGTTTAGATAATATTTGCTATGTTTACAGCTTAAGACCTTGGAAAGGACATAGGATAGTTTTTACGACGGAAAATTGCAAAACTCTCGCACGAATTATTTGCAGACGGGGTCGCGGGCAACAACCATATTTAGTAATATTTTGACAGTCGTTAATTCTTTGTCTAAATAACGCGTAATAAAACTACAAGTTTTGTACAACTCAGGAACTCAAACTATGAACTGACGTAAGTAACCCGATAGAGTTACGATGCAAGATGATGGGGAAAGTAGTCCAGTCTCGCCGCAAATGACAGTTACTGTCTAGTGCCTACATGTTCTGATTAAGTCATGTTCTGTAAATATTAGCCAAGTTAAAAACTAATTGTCAGAATCACCTCATTTTAATTGAATAATGGTAGCGATCTAAATGCCAACTTGACTGTAGTGCCTCACATAACTAAACTACTTAATAACATCGACCATCTTATCTGTCTAGACTAGACAATGTTATAAGGATCGCTACTTCCGAAATGTATTTCAATTGCTGTCAATTGATGTGATAGGCTATTTGGCTCACAGGATGCGACACCTCGTAGACTTGCGACACAATGAGCTTCTCAGAAGTGTAACGCTTTAATGTTGCTAGCTACGAACTAACTGTCCGTAGGTTGCTTCGTTTTGAAAACTAATATGGAGTGGAATCGGAATTATGCAAAAAAGTATGAAATTTTGAAAAGGTTTTTTTTTTTTTTTTTAATTTTACTTGCCCTGTTTATTGTTGCTCTTTTGCTTCGGTGTCAGATTGACTAGAAATTTGGTATACATTGTAAGTTGATGACGAAGATAATGCAAGCACCGTCAACAAAAAATTACAGTCAGCACAAAAGCTTGCATTAAAATGTTTTTTTTTATAAGTTGGCTTAAGAATCTTTTGAGCATCATTGTTGGTGTCGAAGACACACGTGGTAAACTTGATGATTATCAATTCCGAATTAAAAAGTCGGCAGTTAAAAAGAGGCTAAAGTAATTGTTTTATTGTGTAATAAGAAGATTGCTGGATTTTGTGGTGTACGAGTACGTACCTACCGTGTGTGCTTGGCCGGGAGTCGTGGAGCTCAAGAGGGAAAGTCTGTGCCTAGTAGTAGGACACTATAAGTACCTAATAGGTATACTAAAACATTATAAAGGCCATCATCTTAACAATCACCCCGTCGACCGCAGCAGTATCATTACTGACGCTTGCGATGTCCTTTGCGGTTGTTTTTAGATTAATCGGTCAACGGCAACGTCTAGAATCGATGATTCTCACCTTTATTATCATAACCACTATCGTCACCATCTATTTATCAGCGAACCTGATCTTAGGTATCTTAAGATTATACTTAATGGGTACTGTGATATTAACATAGATAAGCATTTTATGGAGACCTATTAGCTTTTGAATATGTCTCGCCTCAAAAGTAGCTGATCAATTTTACCTTGTACCTTATCGCATTCATAATCAGTATAAACAGCTACTTCAGATGCTGATTACCTTCTAGAAATACAGCCGGGATCATAAATATACCTACAAGATGGAGCAAGGTGCTCAAATATATCATAAAACTGATCTGTTGCAAATATACTATGATATTGATAGTGTTTTTGAAAACATGGTAGGTATTGACTGAAGTTTGAGGTCCCGGGTTCGATTCCCGTGTCGGGGCAGATATTTGTATGAAAAATACGGATGTTTGTTCTCGGGTCTTGGGTGTTTAATATGTATTTAAGTATGTATCTATCTATATAATTATATTTATCCGTTGCTTAGTACCCATAACACAAGCTTTGCTAAGCTTACTTTGGGACTAGGTCAATTGGTGTGAATTGTCCCGTGATATTTATTTATTTATTTAGTGGTTTGACTCCCTAGCTGTAAGGGCGCCACGCCAAGAAACTAAACCTGTAAGTTCGCCGCAAACTAAACAAATTTAGAAACCCATATCCTATTCTATATTATTGTCAACGTCAACGACATTTACTTAATAATATCGGTTATAGTTAAAATAACAGTTGTTCGAGAAATATGAACACCATTTCGTTCTTTTGTCCCCAGGAGCAAATGATATAACCAATCTCAACGATGACGGAGCTGGGTCTAGAGTTGCCCACGCGCAATGTCCTCACAGGAGCCATCGTCAACTGGGAGGAGGAAGAGGAACTCACCTCTCTCAGCGACAACCCGGAGAATCTCACGCTCTCGTGGAAAGACCTCTCAGTGTACAGGAGGAGGAAGCACCAGACTAGCATATGGTCGACGCCGATATATGAAGAAGTCAAGGTTTTACACGGAGGTGAGTTTGAGTAGAGCCTGGGGACGTATTCTAGCGATGACTGTTAATGCATGTACAAAGTAAGGTGTCGTAGGGAACTGAGCGACGCGCGGGGTGGACGGGGCTAGTAAACGTAAGGGCTGATTGGTGGACAGGCAAGTTCAAAAATATGTGTCCATTCAAAACGCTCAAGAACATGTTACCACGGCCTTCGTCGGAATAAGTGTCTGTGGTACATATTTTTGAAGGGTTACATAAATCTATATCTTTGCACTCAAACTAAATTTAATAAGTCTAATTAGACACCAACATAGTTTCAACAAAAGTGATGGTGATGAAATTTTAGTCATCAATTGACTTTTTTATCTACTTTAGAACAAGAGGATGTTCTATTTAAGTGTTTACTCACATTACCGTGTCTACCGTAGGCGACAGGCTAGCAACCTGTCACTATTGTACCGTTTTTGTCAAACTTAAACTTAAAACCTAAAATTGCTAAAAGTGGCTCCGAAGCGGTAACGTTTCGTGTGCTCTGCCTACCCCATTTGGGAATACAGGCGTGATGTTTGTGTGTGTATATGTTACTCACTATTGCGCTAACAAATGTTAGGTATCACTATGAAACTGGACGATTTATTTTTACGATTTTCCCGTTATAGATATATTTTCCGGAACCAACTATAATTGGAATTGGGAATCGAACCATTATAGTTCCTGTAAATCCGCAAGGCGTGCTTTACCATGTATACCAACCTTAACGTAGGCATATTACGGTGAACTTTCTTTGAATTAACACTTGCAAAAGTTTCTTTCTCATATTAGGTTACTTTAAATAAGAATGAGAATAAAGATTATGAAAAAGTAATCCACTCAGCATTGCCAACTTTAGCCAACCTTTTGTCGCTAAGCATCAGTGTTCACACTGCGCAAGTAGGTACCTACACCTACATGTCTGTGTAGGTAAGTACGCTATGGATGCACATTGGTCATATGTGCTCTGCTCACCTATAACAACTGACAAAAGTTTTGCAAGCCAATATGAAAAATACATTTTGAGAACTCATTGAGACATTCTGCCTTAATATGCCATCGCTCGGATTAATATATGTGGCACGTATCACTGTTCAATGTTTTTTTTATTCGACTGGATGGCAAACGAGCAAGTGGGTCTCCTGATGGTAAGAGATCACCGCCGCCCATTAACATCTGCAACACCAGGGGTATTGCAGATGCGTTGCCAACCTAGAGGTCTAAGATGGGATACCTCAAGTGCCAATAATGTGTTGAGTTTCGGTATAACTTAGAAAAATACTAAGATATGTTCTTCAAACGTTAATTATGTATTAAATACTTGGGTTGTGACTTCTTCCACATAACTTTAGGCGTAGAGCGCGTTACACAATCGCTTTTTAATGTAAAAATGATCGGGTCAGTTTACCAGTACAACCTGTTTCTAACCGAAACTAGAAATGTTCAGAATGGAATTCTTTAAGTTACAAATTAATGATTTATTTATAAATTCTAAATACAATTGCTTTTTCCATTGAGTGCAAGCGACATTTATTCGAATTAAGAGCATGCCTTTTTTAACTCGATTTTGTGTGTGTGCTACCTGTATTAAATAGTACTTACATGTACCACAAAAATAGAGTCAAAATGGGTATTCTACCGCAATTTGTAGTTATCATAATATATGATCTAAGATAATCGCTGTTTAATAAATCAGTATTGGTCTAGATAAAAATCACATAATTTCATTGGTATGCCTAGGATCTTAATAGGCAGTGTTGATATGATACCTATGTGCTATGAAACGAGATATTCTGTAAGTATATAATTTTACCATTATTCATTGGCCGAAAGAAACACCTGGCAAAAAAATCAACCAGTTAGGCAAAGTTGCCACATTTGGTGATATCTAAATATCAATATCAGGAGACCCACTTGCTCGTTTGCCATCCAGTGGAATAAAAAAAATATGGGATGCACGATAGTAAACCACTTATTTATACTATATCTGCGACTCATTACGACTAAATAAGACTGAATATGACTTGCGCTAGCTTTATAAGACTCTCACGTAGACTCTCACAAATTCTTTATTACACCTCTTTCTTCCTCTCTATCTATATAAGAGTCATTGTATTGTAGACTACGTTTTTTGTGTGTTTTAAGTGATTTTGTCAATTACAGTAAGCGGCGTCGCCTCCTCCGGCAACTTAGTAGCATTGATGGGGTCCAGGTAAGTCACAAATAATCTTAGTACTTAGCCCATTAGTATAAAATAATTATCCGTACGTACACTGGGATACACTGGGATAGTAATAGTACGGGTATGGGCTAAAATGATACCGAATGCATCTGCCCTCTGCCTAATTCATGTATTTTTACTCGGTCAGTGAACGTCTTTTAGTGTAAAATCTATCTCTCTCTCTCTCTCTCTCTCTCTCTCTCTCTCTCTCTCCGTCTCTCTCTACTGCGGCGGTACAACAACCCTTTGTGGATCTTGGCTTTCTCAATAATTTTCTCCATTTTGCTCTATCCCTGGCCTCTTTTCCCCACGATGTTCTCCTGCCTGAGAAAGACCTAAGATGCATAATCTTAGATCTTTCTCTACACACTCTTTCTACCGCCCCATGGGTCTTTTCCTGGCCTTTTTTGTTGCGGGGTCTACGCGGAAATTGTCCTAACAGCCCTCTCTTCCCCCATCCTTTCCAAGTGAGCAAAACCTACCTACCAAGCAAGTGTGTAAAGCCAAGTAAAGCCAAGCCAAGATAACCAATTACTTACTTGAAATTAAGAAATTTTTTTTTTTAGTATGCCTTATTTAATACAAGTGACACAATCTTATCATCTCTAAGTCCACAAGAAAAAGTAAACCAGGTACATATTCACATCACCGACAGTGATAAGTTACACGGTGCAAATGTAGTGGATACGTAATGATTTTGCATCGTATTTTATTGGAAAAGTTCGTATTTATCGTGTTCTCTTATTTATTTTCAGTACCCATCGTGCATCTGTTTTGACATTTAGAACCTAAATAGTGAAGTTCTATATTCATCATCATCATCAGCCTATAGCAGTCCACTGCTGGATAGGCCTCCCCAAATCAGCGCCATTGGCTCTGTGTCCTCGGCTAAACGCCTTCAGCTTCTACCAGCAGCCTTTCGAAATCGTTCTATATTAATTTAATCCACTAATTGATTGACACTTTGGATACCGTCGTATTCTCATTTTTTTTATATATAAAAAATAGGCTTACGTTAGATCCGACTTTTCCCGATGGATATGCATTCATTATATCTGTAACTTCACTTCTCTAGCGGAGCCGGCAAGACCACCCTCCTCGCTGCGATCAGTCGCCGCGACAAGAGTGCCATGACAGGCTACCTTATGCTGAACGGCAGACTGGCAGGAGCCGACCTGATTTCCAAGATTTCTGGCTTCGTGCCGCAGGAAGACTTGGCGATTGATGACCTCACCGTCACTGAGCATATGGAGTTTATGGTAAGTAAAGGAATACCATTTTTTGTAGAGGCGTTGAAATGACAAAGCACATAATTTGTTTATATTTTTGTAATCTGTTTTTAAATCCCTTCATTTTGATACTTTAATCGATAATTAATTATTTTTTTGTTTATTCAAATAAGCAAAAAAAAATTGAGGACTTACTGAGGGCGCCAAAAATCTTTTAAGAATTTCAGGTACCCAGTGTCACTCGCGTCACTAAGACGAATCAAATGACGTATCATTTATCAAAATCGGTTCAGCCGTTGAGTAGTTTCGAGCGGACATAGGAACAGACATTCTTCGCAGTCGGGTAAAAATTGTGTCAATGTTATAATAAAAATAGTCTTTTATTTGATGTCTTCACAGGAAGCTGTAATAATCAGCATATGTATTATCTAATAAAGACTAGTTTATTGCATTGTAGACAAGAATGTAGAACTTATCCCACCTACTTATGCAAATTTCCGGCCATGTGAGAAAATTTATTCTGTCGACAAAATTAAATGTTTCTATACCTACTGTCGTCGCACATATAATTGACTTTACATTTTCAACCGACTTCAAAAAAGGAGGAGGTTCACAATTCGTCTGTATGCTTTTTATTGTATTTTAAACATTATCGAATCTCTATAGCTGAAAACGGTAGAAATAATAAATGCTTATCAGGTTTAGTTTTTTAAGGGCTGTTTCACCATCCATTGATTAGTGTTAACTGAAGGTTAAATGTGATGCCGTTTCTATTTGTTTTGTTGGAATAGACGGAGACGGCATCACATTTAACCGTCGGTTAACGCTAATCACTGGATGGTGAAACAGCCCCTAAATACCACAATACGGTACACATTAGACATTAGACACCAACAAGCAAACTGACATATATAGTAAAACAAAAGCTATAAAAATATACAATAAAAAAAAAGAGTACAAAAACATAGTTAAATAAAAAAGAGGTCCGTCGCCAACAATAGCCGAATATGTTATTTCGTTAGATTGAGCTTAGAAACCCAAAGTGAAGTTCCCAATCCGCACTGGGCCCGCGTGGGAACTATGGCCCAAGCCCTCTTGTTCTGAGAGGAGGCCTGTGCTCAGCAGTGGGATGTATATAGGCTGGGATGTAGCTTAGAAACCAGGTTTTGCACGTCTACTGCCTAAGTACATATTATTTTGTAGGCATTATGTAAACCTGTAGATAATCATTAATCAAATAATGAATAGTTTGTAAATTGTATTTTGTATTTTGTACACTAAGGGCTGTTTCACCATCCATTGATTAGTGTTAACTGACGGTTAAATGTGATGCCGTCTCCGTCTATTCGAACAAAACAAATAGACCCGGCATCACATTTAACCGTCAGTTAACACTAATCAATGGATGGTGAAACAGCCCCTAAATAAGTTACAGGTGTAGTGAATAATGTTTTGCCATCGTATTTTGTCGGAAATGTTCATCTTCATCTTGATTTCTCAACTAGTTTAGCTTAACTAGCTGCAGTTTACAGAAGCTATTTGAGTACCTAAGTAAGATAAATACGAACTTAACCCACAAAATACGAAAGACATCTGTACATACATAATTTAAACAAAGCAAAACTGTGTAAATACCCTTGGTAAATACGTAAACGTAGGTTGAACTTGTTTATATGCAATCAAGCAGTTTTCTTTTTAGGGTTCCGTAGCCAAAATGGCAAAAACGGAACCCTTATAGTATCGCCATGTCTGTCTGTCTGTCTGTCCGTCCGTCTGCGGCTTTGCTCAGCGACTATCAATGCTAAAAAGCTGTAATTTTGCACGAATGTATATGTTAACTATGCCGACAAAATGGTACAATAAAAATTAAAAAAACATTTTTTTTACGCTACCTCCCATAGACGTAAAGTGGGGGTGATAAAAGTGGGGGTGGGGGTAAACCTAAATCAATTTTTCAACTTAGTAATCTGTTTGCAAAATATTCAACTTTAAAGTGCAAATTTTCAATAAAATCGAGCCCCCCCCCGCCCTAACCTAACCCCCTTACCTAAACTTGGAATATTCCGTACAAAATACGAAATCCTTAGAAAAATATTACTTAATTTTTTCGTAATGGCTACGGAACCCTATTTCGGGCGTGTCCGACACGCTCTTGGCCGGTTTTTTATTTCTGTAAATCACAGTGATTACATATATTGTCCTTTCATCATACAGGCTAGATTGATGATGGACAAACGTTCGTCATCAGCCATCCGTACCAGGCGCATCCATCAACTGCTTGAGGAGTTGGGAGTCGTCAATTGCAACAGGACCAAGTTGAAGGCTTTGTCTGGGGGAGAGAGGAAGCGGGTGGCTTTGGCTGTCCAGGTATGTAGATGACTGATGGAACTGGGAGTTCTAACGCTGTATCCTTTGGGGAAAGTAAGTAAGTTAGAAATATCCTAATCAACACATTCTATATTCATTTTTGACCAGAGGATAGAGATACGTATAATTATGTTCAAGCTTAGTAGTGGGTCCACAGGTCCCGCAGCAATCATTTTCAACAGCATTAAAAGTCAAAATCTCTCTCATAGAAGTTTGGCGGGTTGTATATTCCTGCGGATCGCAGATATTTTTTGATTGCATTGATTTAGAAGTTTGATTTTTTCGATGCTCCAAGGAGTAGTAGACCTTAGTATTTGATATTAATTTCAACTCGATACCTACCTCCACGCGTTTTTTAGAAATGGTCTTTGACAGACTGACGGGTGGACAGACAGTCAGACACACTGACAACAAAGTGAGATTCCGTTTTTGCCTATTGGTACGGAACACTAAAAACATGGTAATGCGATGACAAGGTTTAAGACAGATTTATAGCTTAGGTGTAGGTACAACTTAATTACAAAATCAGAATAGATAAACAACACTAGTCTAATTTAATATCCTTCTAGCTTTGTGATGTATTGCACCTATTTACGCACTACTTTGCATTAGCATTGTATTTTAAATAGTAAATTGACTGCAGAAGTAACCTTGTTTAATCGGCCAGTTGGGTCAACAGCCAAAGGTATAAATGAATATCTAGTTTTCGAAGCTCCGACATAGCGCCGACGCATTTGATTTTACACATTGATTGATTGACTTAATGTAACTGAGGCCTTCTTGTCTAACGAACTCGAAAACACAATCGTTTTCACCGCTTCTTTTTGTCACACCTTATGGGATGAGAATAGAAAGAGATGTTGAATGCGATTATGTGAACGTCAGCACGTTAGACAATACGGCCTCAGGTTAATGTTACGGGTTGGTACACTCGGGCGACAGAAGAAGGAAAGAAAACATTTATTCGTGACGTTGGACAAAAAATAATAATAACAAGAATTTAAAAATGCGCATACCACGAAATGGTCACAATCACTGTCAATCACAAATCAGCAAACTACCGTTCTTGCGAACGACGCTGATCTTCTTTTAACAATCGTTAGATACCTCTGATTTGTGGTGTGCAGTAAAGAATATCTGTATAGTATTGATTTCAAACTTCTAATAAACCAGTATCCTCCAGCTCCTGAACGACCCGCCAATCCTCTTCTGCGACGAACCGACCACAGGCCTTGACAGTTGGGCGGCCAACGCAGTCGTCTCCAGACTCAGAAGACTGGCCGTTGGCGGGAAACTGGTCATATGTTCGGTGCACCAGCCGGCTTCTGGAACCTTCGAGTTGTTCCACCAACTGGTCCTGCTGGCTGGCGGAAGGACCGCTTTCCATGGGACGATAGAGCAGGCCGACCATTTCTTCGCATCGTAAGTATTTTTGCTTCATTATTTGTGCAATTATGTAGTTCTGACTTTGGTGGTTAGTGCTTCAGAAGACGGGAAAGCTTACCTTGTGAATAAGCTTATTGGTATTAGAGTAAGTACGCAAGTTTTTTTGATAAAGTCAAGTAAGCCGGAAAATTAAGAACTGCGTTTCCTTTCCTGTAACAATGTAAAAGGCCTATGATTATGAGGTACCGTGATTTATATTTAGTTAGAGAATGTAAATGAAAAGCCAGCCAATAAGTTACACATTATATGTAAATTATTCGGCTGTCTGGATATTACGGGTCTCAAGATCCATCCTGTGACAGACATACTGTACTTAATAGGATTTCGTTTGTCACCCTTTGAGTAAGAAACTCTAAAATATGGAATAATTATGCATGAAAAATTATAATTTTAGCTGTGCTTATATTATTTACTCTACGGTAAATAATAAATTTTTCTTATTATTATTACTTGTAGGTATATTTTGTTTATTGTGAATATTTGCAAGAAAACATACAAATGTTGGACGAACATAGGTAATAGCCATATTGCTCGAGTGGTCATAGAATAGCAAAGTTATGTTGAGTTATTGTATTGTATTGTTATGAATTTATTGACATAGACATGGCAAAATGACGCCTGATTACTGGTACTGTTTTTTTTTAGTACATATCTACTTACAAGAAAGATTAGGTACTTTTGAAAAATTACCTACATACAAGTAGGTAGATAAATATATCGTTTCATATGTAGGTGTAAGTACTCGTAAAGAAAGGAAGGTCCCAGTATTTTAATTACTGACGTGTTGAATACAGTTTTCATGTATAAAAAGGCACTACTTTAAAAGAAACTTGACACGAGCCGAGCACGAGCCGTCGGAGTCAGATGTCGACCTTTTTGGGTGGCTTCCCTCATAGGAAATCTGAGACCACAGAACATCCGACTCACTCTTAACCGGTTGCTACCAAAGGCCGGAAACAAAAGAACAAGTCTTTGTAAAAATGTAATTAAATAGAAACTTTTGGCTGACTGTGCTTTGCATTGACTCTACATGCGTTCCCGTCCAACGTCCAAACTATTCCGTATCAAGTTTTCTCTTAAAAATAGTTGTCATATTTAGGTACTTTAGATTTTATAAAGATAAACATTTTTTCTCTCTTTATTTACAGCGTTGAAGTCAGTTTAACTTATTTTTATTTTTTTTTATTAGCGTTTCCTTTGCTTTTTTACGTGAAGGAAAAATAAGTGCGAAGTTTCTTTTTGTAGTGTTTGCAGTCCTACCAAATTAACAAGCTTTGAAAATGATTGTGAAACTATCGTTAGTTAAACACATTTTCAACTAGCAAAACGAATAAATGAAATAAATGATAAGACTATTACCTAATCTAACCCATGCGACGTATACAATTATTTTATGTCCGACAAAACAAAAAACCTTGAGTAGGTATACCTAGATCCAAATGAGGCATGAAAATTGGCTTCAAACGTTTTTTCTTTCCCTTCAGTGTGCCATAATAATCTGTCATCTTCGAGGCATTTTAATGATAGACGTTGCCCAACGCGAGTTAATAGAGAAGGGTCACGAAGGCTTGGGAGGGCAAGAACCTTGATGACGTGTGATGGATAAGTTTGAGATGTGAAATAGATGAACAGTTGGAATATTCAAAACTTTCCCGTACCTTACCTAGATAGGTATACAGTATAATAGTAGGTAGTAATAAATGGGCCAATCAACTATTTTACCCACACTTTGGGCGTCTCCTGCGTTACCAAAATTGTCTCTGGCGTTACCAAAAAATCGTACTTCCAACAAGATATTTCACGATTTAATAGGTTGAATTTACGTAGGACGGCATGTATTCATGTACACAATCTATTAAATTACAAAAAAAAATACTTACAAAAATCTGCAATTGTTTGAAAAATGTCGCGGACAGATTAGTGTGGGTATAAAAGTTGATTGGCCCAAATTACTGTATAAAGTATATTTTCCTCATCTCAGAAAGAACCAACTTTTGCAAAAAAACTCAAATCAAGCATTCTTTTTTAGTAACTGTCTTTTGTGTTGTCTTAACTTGCATCCTGCAATCAAAATAATTTATATATGTACAGTCGAACAAATTGAATCATGACCCAGGTTGGAACCTTTGTGCTACTAATGTCATGTTGACATCTCATACTTTTGTCAAGGAAATCATAGTGAAATTGATTATTAAAAGGTTCCACCCTGGGTCATCATTCAATTTGTTCGACCGCACGTGTCTCTACCCTCTGGACCACTGGAGTACCTACTTTAAGCATAAACATAATATTACTAGCGTAAATAGACTTACAGAGGTGCGAGTGAAGAAACCGATCCTTACGGCATAAGCTATATGTGGGAAAGAGATAAAATCAAAATGACAGCGTGACGCGTGACCCGTTTTGAATCAGTGAGCCTCCTTTCGCCTCCTGTCAAAATTTTCTTCGTATTTGTTTTGTGTTTTTTTTCTGCAATCCTTTCGATTTTTTTTTGCATAAAACGGTAGGATTCCGGAATGGTGTCGTGTTCTGTGTTGAGCTGTGATACAACCAACTTCAATAACCCAACCCAAATAAACGTACATTTCACAGGTAAATATGATTGTACAAGTACCATTTTCATAGCTTTTATTTTCATTGAATGTATTCTCATTTACTTATTAATATGCTAATATGAAGCGGTAAACAGTCTATTTCATAAATATTGATTTCTAAAAATTATGTGTTAAATAAAAATATATTGTAGAGTTTGAATATTTTTTATCGATACCTATATCGATATTCTTCCAATAAATTTTTGTACTAAAATTTGTAACTGTTTTTCTCCGATTTAAAGATTTGAGAAAATATAAGTAAAATAACTTAACATTGAGAATTGCTAAACCGGACCAACTACTAACTAACGACTAAGCCTCCTCTGTCTGTCTGTCTGTGCGTCTGTCGCAGAGCTGTATCGTATAATCGTGTGAAGTCAATTTAGCGATAATTTTCATACGTTTCGTTCGAGTCATTTTTAATATTGAGGATAACAATTGGACTTTTGTGCCACGCTAACTAAAAATACCTTAAGTGTTCATTAAAGCTAGTAGGTACGTATCTTGTTTGTGTTTTATTCATAGCTTACTATTTATACTCTTGACATGCGAATATAGGTACCTACCTAACTGTCTAGTGTAAAGTTAACGACGAGTGACATGAGTGTGAGTGACAGATATTTGCTGGCAATTTTTTAAATTTAGAAATGTTTATGAAGTTTCTAGTACCTACTTTACAGCAACAGCCCTTAAGATTTATTTGTAACGTGTACCTTACCTATATGATATGACGATACCGGACATACGGGGATACCGGGGATACGGTACTAATGAATGATGAATGACTTCTAAAAATCTCGGTGTAAAACACACACACACACACACACACACGCACACACATACATACAAACTTTCGCATTTCGTACAATTGTTTGATTGTTAAAAATAAAATTAATCTTAAGTTTTAGCATATACTACTTGTTTACTTCTAATCGACCGGCATAGAAGTCTTGGCGTTAAGTTTACGATACCCACTTATTACAAGATTTCACGATTACTAATAGATATCTGATATCGCGATCTCTTTAGCAATCTTATATTTCTTTAATCGTAAGATTATGTTTGTTACCTTGCATGTGGAGGAATGCAGTTTAAAAATGTGTTAAGACTAATGGTAGGACGGTGAATCCTGACCCACCGTGATACAGTTTACACTAGTACGGGGGTCAGTTGACGCCTTATTGCCTTTGGATTTTACCATGTTTATAATCAAAAAGAATGTAAGTAGAATAAGCACTTTTATTGGGTAAATAAAATATTTGTATTTGTATTTGTATTAATGGATATCGACAACTCATATTTAGCTGTGAGACATTTATAAATTTACACAGACAGGCCCACCTCACTTTCGGTCACGCTGTCAAGCAAGGTCGGTTCGTCTAGTAATGTTACGTTTATGACTTTAAGAATGAAAGCTTAATAAACAAACATGCATTCACACACTCACAAATTTTCGTCCTTTTTTTAAGTCGATTGAACCTGATCCACTGCTATCTTTTGACAGTTTTCAACCGACTTCAAAAAAGGAGGAGGTCCTCAATTCGTCTGTATGTTGTTTTTACAAAATTTTGTTAAGATTCACCTGTCCCGTTGTCTAAAACTATTACGAATTTCTGTAGCATAAAATCGTCGTTTTCTGATTTCTCATAAACTATTGATGTCGCGATTCAAAATGGCAATCATACTGTCCGCTATTTGCTGCCCGGAAATTATTCTACGGCAAGCTTGAAACGGAATATTCTGAGTAATTGAGAAAGCTCCGGAAGTTTAATCTCTTTTTAAGGCTTCATTCTGAATTAGAGGAATGGAAATAGACTTTTCTCAAAAATGACCGTAAAAGTTGACATTATTCTTGACATATCAGAAGGTGAAGTGCATAGTTTATGGTCAGCGAAAAATTAAAAAGTTAAAAAGATTGCAGGCGCGTTAGCTCAACAATAATGAATTAGCGCGCCTGCAATCAGTCACATTTTTTTTTTAAAGTTAAAAAGGCCATGGAAATGTTAGCACAAGTCGTATACAGCCAAGTCTAATAATGGCCGGTATCAGATATTTTGTTGGAACTCCGGACTTTTTCTATTGGGTCTGAAATAGCTTGTGGTGTTTTCGGTGGAAAAATACACCTGCAGTTTATTTTTAATGAAAAAAGGCGGGAAAGCATAAGAAAAATATTGGAATAAAATTAAATTTTATAATAGGTATATTTTGAGAAAAAGTTTATTCTATTTCAGAATTATTCAACATTTTTGAGAAAAGCTTTATATTAGTCTCGGCTGGAATAGCAATTGCTGGCTTCGTATTAGTTAAACGGACTCGCAAGCTCGTCCGTTTAATACTCATACTCAGCCAGCAATTGCCTACTTCCAGGCCACGACAATAATCTACTATTAATAATTGTGTTTTTTACGGAACCGAAAAAGTTTTTGACCTTTAAAATAGGTAATTCGATGCTTATTTACTTATAGCTGTTTGCAGTAATTAATACTCCAAATGACATTTGTGAAATATTCAAATATTGGAAATTTTTAGAACGGCTTACGACAAATAAATACTAAATCTAGTGATTATTAACATTATTTGATCGACGACACGAAAATACCAAAAAATATGGCCTTATGAACTTGGCCATTCATCTCAGCATTAGTTCCACTTACGTCTAAAACGTGGCGCGTAGGTTCCTCATCTCAGGGTCGCTGCGAATCGTTAAACCATAGATTCCAGTTTTTAGGGTTCCGTACCCAAAGGGTGCCAACGGGACCCTATTACTGAGACTCCGCTGTCTGTCTGTCTGTCTGTCCGTCTGTCACAGGGCTCTATCTCTTAAGCCGTGATTGTGTGGTTTATTCGTTTTTGTGCAAAATTAATAAAGCAATTTATTATTATTATTATGAACCACAAACCTCAATGAAGCCAACTTTGTTAAAGCGCTCGCCAAATCCACACCGTATAATCACTATGTTTACCTATTGTGCTTTACACTAAAAAATCATACTAAAGTATTTAACACTATTTACAAGGTTTAGGGGCTGTTTCACCTTCCATTGATTAGTGTTAACTGGCGGTTAGGTGTGACGCCGTCTCTATTTGTTTTGTGCGAATAGACGGAGACGGCATCACATTTAACCATCGGTTAATGCTAATCAATGGATGGTGAAACAGCCCGTTATAATACAGTTTAAAATTTATTCGCAGCTGAATTTCCCGCGAATGAACCAAGCTGACAGCTTTTTTTTTCCACTGCGGCGCATGGCAAGAGTCTAAAGCGCTATTCAGCCTCCGACAGGGCGACAGCCAAAGAGGATGAGAATTTAAATTTGTTCTTTATTCAAAATACTTGCACCTACCTAGTGCTTACATTTTGGTGATATGTTTTTATTAACTTGTAATGTAATGTCACTAGTTATGTTTGTTCGGGTGGAATTAACATTTCAACTTAAATTTGAAGTGGATATCTTCAACAAATTGAGCTGAAATTTTGCATGCACGTATAAATCCGATGACAATGCAATATTATTATGACGTAGAGCTGATCTGATGATGAAGTTAGATGTTGGCCATATGAACTCTGTAATAAGACGACGATTTGAAACGATCATTTGATTCGTCTTGACGACTACCTACTTTGGTAACCAGGGGCAAAAAGTACTTACCGCCAGCAAAAAAGGCTTGTATTAGAAATCTTTACAAAAATTATTACTGAACTATTTGTTTTTAAAACCTATTATTGTACGGAGGTGCGGAACCCTTCATGCGCGAGTCGCGCGTTTTTTTTCCTACAACCAGTTCCGTGACTGCATGGCCAGTCTTATTTTAAAACATGGAGGGTTTTATAACCTAGATGTATACGAACAAACGTTTTACCACCGTTATTGTTATTGGCTCAATAAAATGGTCAATGTCAATGAATGGTGTAACTTATACCCTACAAAAATGTGCCAAGTCTCGATCGAGATAGTTTACCTATAAAAGAAATCTCAAACAGCCAAGCCTAGAAGATAGATGTAAGACTTATGTCGTTGAAAATACTGTAGAAATCATCGATACGTTTAGGTACTACGTAATCTGCACTTCACGTTTTTTTTAAAGTTTAGAGTATAGGTATAGCCAAGTCATGGCAAGCAGTATCAAATTTGCGTAACTTCCAACCCTATAATATCTTCTAAACGAATTAAAACTATGATCTTGAAATTGTTGGGCTTTTATAAGAACCCTTAGCTTCTCAAATGAGCAGAAAGCCTTCCATTATATCCCAGTGGTGAAAACCACTCTATCTGCTTACTTTGTCCTTAATCCATTCCATGTACATAAGTTGGACTTCATTTGAGAAGGTGCCAATAAGGGATAAAATACAATGTGAGGCCAAGTTTCAAAGAGCAGTAGTGAAGAAGTACATGTATTGTTGAATTAAAACTTGACTAATATTATTATGTAGGTACTCTCGTTATGTCTTGCGTTATTTTTATTCATCTACACCACACACTTCGATGTCTGTTATAATTATAAATCCTGTTTGTTCAAAACAAGTAAGCAATTCAAGTTTTTTTTTCAATCTTATCTTCTTCACTTTATTATATCTTCTAGATACATATAAGTAGTGATATCTTAATTATTTTAATGTTTCCGGTCAATTAAAACGGTGATACGTAAGTCGCATCTCATAGAGATTTAACAGCGTGATGCAAGTATTTCAAAGTGTTTCGAAATCTCGATTCTTTAAATACCTCCACTTTGGTACTTGTCGCGTAGGCCCTTCATTTGGTTACGACCTCTTTTCCTCGGAAAAATACATTAATAAAAATCTTGTTTATCCAAGACGCGTTTCCACCGGTGTTTTCTAACAACTGCATCAAATTTCAATGCTGCATTCCAACCTTATCATTTCGTGGAAAGCGTTAGAAAAATCTTAATTATTTTAACTTGAATGCCCAATTAGTCTGGCGGAAAATTAACAAATTGTAATTGCCATATTTGAATTTATCACAGATGTGATGAAAACAGACCCGAAATGCTAAATCAATCCGAAATCCTTTGCATAAAGTGACACATTTCGGCGGCAATAACAAATATTCCTTTACTATATTATAACCGCATACCACGTACAGTCACCAGCACCAATATCTGACACAATAAGCGTGCATAAATATCTGATACGGCTCTATTTCTAGGGCCGGAAGGACGTGTCAGATATTTTTGCACGCTCCGCTGTGGCAGATATTAATGCTGGTGACTGTACCTATTCACAAATAACATAGTTGTCTACACATGACGTTAATGTCTTGTGGCGCGTTTAATGTCAAGCGAGATATAAATTACATTTTAATAGCTCAATGTCTGAAGTCAAAATCAATTCTAAATTACTAATATTTATTTGTGTAACATGAGAGCAAAGTTGTTTTTTGTTGCGAGTGTTGATTTTGATTCGCGAGTAAGCGAAGGATTCTATAATTGAATCACGAGCGTCAGCGAGTGATTCTAGGTTAGAATCCTGATAGCAGCAAGGGATTCAAATACACAAGATGCAAAAAAACTTTGGTCTCGTGTGACACATACAATTTTTCACCTCAGAAACGAGAACATAAATTAAATGTAACATAAGAATAAAACAAGATATACCTACCTGTTTACAAAACAAACTATTTTTTTTTTAAATAGAATCCGATTATTAAGAAACAAATATAATAATCACATTTAAAACTATAAAAAAGTGTCCAGTAGATACAATACAAATCTCTACTCATAACATGCATTGTCACACTTATTTTTTAATACTGCAAAAAGCCTCATCTTGGGGTCATTAAAAAGGTTGAACAATAAACTTATAATTTATTATAAATGTTATTAAACCTTTAAATATGAATTTTATTAAGATTTCTAGTTGCATACTTTATTTAAAGATCGGGAAAATTTACATTTTGGAAATATTTCGTTGTCATGTAATTTATTAGGTATCGATATATTTTTAATACCAAAAATTTAATTTAAGATTGTAATCAACACATTTGATGCTATCTCTCGCTTTTTTCGTGTTGCAGTGAAATGACAGATCAAAGTAATGTTCAAATATTTGGAATTCAGTGAGTAGACCCAACCAACACTGTACTCAGCATTAAAAAAAAAAAGTTGCTTTGTCTCACGGAGTGAGCAAAATGCGATTTTGCTCACTGATTTCTCATAGCAAAACCTGCCTGTTTGAGGTGCTGAGGTGAAAATAATATTGTGTTACTGTAAAGCGGCTCGTAGACGGGCCATATTTTCACTGCAATTTGTGGCCGGCAACTATTGGTGTCCCTCTCTTACTCACATGTTAGACAGAGACACCAATAGTTGCCAGCCACATATTGCAGTGAAAATATGGCCCGTCTACGAGCCCCTTTACGGTATTTAGTATTTAGGTCATTCTTAAATTTGGTCTTGCGGCATTTTTTTTTTCATTTAGGTACGTATCTACAACGGCTACCTTCGCCTGGAATACAGTCACTACGTGCCTCGTTGACAAAATGGTTCTAGAGATTTATAAATTAGGTTGAAAAGTTTTTGCGATTGAATGATGTCCAATTTTTGAAAAACAAATTTTACGGAAATCTTCGTAACACGTTATTCTATGCTGAAATATTCAGAAGATATTTTAATTGTGTATCATTTATAACCTTTACAATGCACGTGCTCGGAAAGTGCCTCTTGACGTGGTCAACATATCCATAGAAAATTAGTGATTCCTGCACGCATCCACAAGTGTGCTGTAAAGTTGTATGTATTTAACTTACCGCACTTGTGCGGTAAAGTAACTTTTTAAATTGCCAAATTATGTCCAAACTATTGTTAAAAAATAAGTCTAAATAGTCGTTATAGTTAGGCTTTGAACAAATAATAAACGTTTGATGCAACCAACTGAATATTTACTGATAAGATAATACAGATTAAACGGGACAGAAAATAGACATTATATTTTTTTTCACGTAAACTCGTATTATAATTCCGTCTAAAGTTATGAAAAAAAAAGAAATAAATTCTTGAGTCCAATTCGGACCGTGCGACGTCAAGCGCGCGCACTCGAAAGTTAACCAATGAGCTTCCAGTGCGCGCGCACGACGTCGCACGAACCAATCATGGTTACCCGTTCGCGCCTGTCATGAAACCCGCCAAAGTAATGTTCATGAGTTCAGTCCGTTGAATTAATTTTTGATAATTGATAAGTAAATTGAAATGAAAAGTTCAAATGATGAATTTATATCGACTTTACACCGCCTTACGTCCTCCACGAAGCACATATTGCCAGTGACAAACTCAATGCTGAAATACGTGAACTATAATATACATACCTAAGTTAATAAACATCGTAAATTGATAGAATAATTTACTTCTACACACATGGATATTATAACATCTACCGGTACGTCTTATTCTTATTTATTTGCTTTATCTATTAGAATTAGTGAACCAATTTTGAGTTATTTACAGTTCCAAAGCTAAACAATCTCAGATTAACGGTAACTTTTTGTTAAGGTAGATTAGATACATAATATAAAAATATACTTGATGATAGTTAACTATTACTCGATTTATTCACGGTTGCACTGATATTTAGCGTTATAGGAGCTGCAGGAGATAAGGACTAGCCAATATAAGTGTGGAAATGTCAAGCAACAAGGGAAAATAATTAATCATAAAAAATCACGATACTAAAACAAAGTCTCCTTTACCTATCATTAGTAGCTAGCTGTAGGTGTTCTAATCTTCTGAGTCAATGATTGTTATGAAAGTTGTTTAATAAAGTGCATACGTTAACGAATTTGGTTTGCGTGCATGTCGTATGTATATATACTGCCTGCTACTGTAGTAAAACGAGTATGGCAAAATAAATATGTAGTCACTGCCTCGATTTTTTTCCTCGCTTAATGCATTGTAAACGTTGTATGATATACGTGTCGAAAGTAGGAAATTTCCAACTCGTGCCGGCTCAAAACACTCGCTTCGCTCGTGTTTCAAGTTCTCCGCCACTCGTTGGGAATTGCCTACTTTCCGCACTTGTATCATAAAAACTATTACCACATACACTGACTTTAGATAGAACCTACAACCAATTAAATTCTATTCTTCAGGTTGAATTTCAAATGCCCATTAGGCTTCAACGCAGCGGAATACTACGTGACCCTACTAGGAATCCAAATGGATAAGGAAATGGAGAGTCGAGAGCGGATCAGGAAGATCTGTGATGAATACCAGAGGTCTGATATAGCGGCCGAAATAGAGAGCCAGGTCGCTGATATCAGGGATGAGCTAGATTATTTTAATGGGGAGATAGATGAAAAGGTAAGTAAAATCGTAACAGAAACTAATGTATCGGTACTTCGTCTTCATTTAATACGGAAAGATGATTGGAGAATATAAAAAATGTGAGAAGATTTAATGGATACGAGATTTTGAACTTAGTGCCGGTAAATTGTAAACTTGCTGTCTTCATTAGTCTGCCATTTAAAGGTAGACAGACAATTAGACAGTGAATTGCAAATTTTTAGTTCACATATTTTTTGTGAAAAGCTATTAAAGTTCGTTGCAAGTGGTAAATAGTTTATCATCATCATCATCCCAGCCTATATACGTCCCACTGCAGGGCACAGGCCTCCCCTCAGAATGAGAGGGCTTGGGCAGTAGTTCCCACGCGGGCCCAGTGCGCATTGGGAACTTCACACACACCATTGAATTGCTTCGCAGGTTTGTGCAGGTTTCCTCACGATGTTTTCCTTCACCATAAAGCTCGTGGTAAGTTTCAAATATAATTACGCACATGAATTTCGAAAAACTCAGAGGTGCGAGCCGGGGTTTGAACCCACGAACCTCTGCTTGAGAGGCCATAGGTCAAAACACTCTGCCACCACGGCTTAATAGTTTATATTGAAACGTAATTAAAATGAAAGATTTAAACTCGCCAAAGCATTTACGGTATGCATGCATTAATACTAGGTAATCTAATACTTGTTTTTTTATTTGCAGAATGAATATTTTGACAGATATATTACACTGTAAGTATAAATTGACAACTCAATGGTCTTAAGACTTTACATAACCAATCAATAAAATAAGAATTAGAGGAAATGTTGTTGGGGGTTCTGAACTTGGTTCCCTTTTTACAGAGTCAAAGTAAATTATTTGGTTCAGTTCTACTGGCTGATGTGGAGGAACATACAAACAATTAAACACAACAGCTCAATATGGATAGCCGAATGTGTGCTTCTGCTGGTAAATATTTGTTTTAAGCTACCTACATAAAAAAAAATCCTTTACATACAAATTTTGACTAAGTAAAGTATTTAATACCTTTTTATGCTCACTACAGTTGAGAATGTAACTTGTTACCACGCGTCTGAGCATTTCTATTATATTTTTTACCATAGAATGCCTTATTAGAACATCGCTGGATTATTTCTTGACATTTCAACTGTTATCTTGATTATAATTGCGGTATTCACTGATTACTAATTGTCAGTCATTTGACGTGGGCACTTATAATATTAGTACATTACTGTATAGAGGCCGGGAAGTAGGGGGTTGCCGGCTAAGCAGATATAGACGGCCGAGCATAGAATAGGGATGCGAGCCCGGCAACCCCACGTTCCGGCCGAGGCGTGTATAGTGCTTTTCTCATACATAACATTAAATAAAATAAAAAAACAAGAAATCAAGTTGACGGGACGCTAGTCTGGTCGCCCTGTTGTGTGCGCGCGTGTCGCGCTGGCTGCTGCTGGGCTACTACGAAACTCGAAACTCGAAGTTCGTATCGTACCGTCGCTCTCGCTCTCGTATTAAATAGTATAAGTGTCAGAGGTACCGCACGACACGAACTTCGAGTTTCGAGTTTCGTAGTAGCCCAGCTGGCGCGGCGGCTGCGGGCGGTGGTTCTGGGTGCGGGCGTGCGCCGTGTCGCAGAGCGCGCGTTGAAACAAAAGACGGTCGCATTGCCGGCCAATGGCCTGCAAAGTTGTATGAAACGGGCTCTTTGCAGGCCGCTAGAGTGACCGCGCGCAGGCAGGCGAGCCGCAGCGCCTACATCGCGATACTTCTCAGCCTATTATTTGTAACACAACGTCAATATTTCATGTCATGTTTGGGAAAATGCGACACGCGCGCACACTACAGGGCGACCAGATTAGCGTCCCGCCAACTTGATTCATTGTTTTTTTATTTTATTTCATGTCATGTTTGACAAAAGCACTATACAAGCCTCGGCCGGAACGTGGGGTTGCCGGCCTCGGATCCCTATTCGGCTTCGCTACGCTCGGCCGTCTATCTGCTTGGCCGGCAACCCCCTACTTCCCGGCCTCTACAGTAATGTACTATTATTTTATTTATTTATTTATTTAATAATAAGCATTAAAAAAAGTGAAACATTACAGATGAGAACCCAAGTTCAAATAATATTTCTTAATTACTCTTAGAGATTTCAACCTTCATGTTAATTCATAATCATGTTAATTATTATCTTTCAACAGTTGGTCGGCCTAGTAATATCTATACCCTACAGCGGTCACTTCGAAGAGTTAGATCAACGTGACATACAGAACGTCGAAGGGTTGTTGTACCTCACAATTACAGAGACTATATTTCTCTTCATCTACGCTGTTTTCATCACGTTTCCCAGCGAAGTCCCCATCTTACTTCGGGAGACGGCAAGTGGATTATACTCGCCTACGCCGTATTATCTTTCTAAAATGATATTCTGGGTAAGTGTTTTGGGACATGTGTTGTTTATTCCATACTTTAACAGACTAGCATCTTTACGAGTTGACCTGTATATTTTATATTTTTACTCCAAATTATGTGTCTTCAATACAGTTTTTGAAAGAAATATCCTTGAGGTATAATTTCTACTTGTTTTTATTGGAATGACAATTGGTCAAACTATTTGTTGAGCAATTATTATATCACATCAACCAATGATATAACAAAAAACATTGAAAGATTTGAATGTAGTAAAAAATGCGAAATTAGCATCGAGTTAAACTGACGACAAAAACTAATCAGTGTGGTCTACAAAAACTTGATCTTACCGAGTAACATAATGATGTAATTTTCCAGATAATTGCATAAAGGAATGACTGTGTAGCAATATCACAAATTTTTAGTGCCTCGATTAAAAATCAATTAAGTATAAAGAAGCTGTGAATAACTCCAATAGCATCTAACATTAAGATTAAGATAGTTAATGATTTTTATTTCATAAGAGTTGGAACGCATTAAATTAAAATCAAGTCCGGTGAATCAGTTTTCTGAAGTACCTAACCATTGCGAGACAAATTAAGATCACCTCTTGTTTCTAATCAAAATGCACAAGTTTAAAAATATTAAGACCAGGCAATTCTGACTGACAATATTTTTTTCTTATGTTTGGCACAATGTTTGGTAAGGTTTGATTTATATTGCTGCTAACAAACAGTCATGAACATCCTTAAAGAGGTCTTTAACTAGCATTAGACGTCTTTCGTCTGAGAAGGCGATCACAGACGTCAATCTGCGCTAAGGCCGAAGTAAACTAATCACAAAATCCTGGGTAACTTTGTAGCTTTTTGACCCTGTCGTGAACTCGTGCCTGTGCGTTCTAGTAGATAGATCTATAGATATATTTATTTATTACTTAGTGAAAATTACATTACATTCCATACAAAATGTCAAAATATAAAGAATTCACTAAAAGATCGTCAAAAATAGATTAGAATAAAAAAATAATCCAAATAAAATAAAACGTAAATTTTTCAAAAATACGAAAATAATATGTCATTGAGTAAAATCATGTCAAAAGAAACAATTTATATAGGTATTTCATTTTGTGTTATATTCCAGATACCGCGGGCGGTGATCGAGCCGACTCTATTTGCGTCTCTAGTGTTCGCAGTGGCGGGACTGCACGGCGGCTTCATGGGATGGCTCGGGTTCTGTTTCGTATGCGTGTTATGTGCCAACTACGCTAACGCCTACGGTAAGTGTTATATTGTACTAGCGACAGGCTTCGGCTTCGCAAGCTTAACTTAAAAAAAAAGATGAAATAAAGAAAGTCTACATATAATCAAAGGCTCATCACATTTTTCATTTCTCTTCTACCAAACATATAGGTACCTACCCGCACGAAACCGGTGCGTATCTCACCTCTCACCATGTATAATGCTCAACTTGCACAAGTAGCTCTATTGAAATATTCATTGAGCGATTATCAAGCCGTCACTTTCTTACAGCTGAGTACGCTGCCCAGCAAAAATAAGCTCTACCGTATCAATTCAATTCTGCTTCATTCAAATTGTTTAACTTGTGATATTTGTTTCTTTCCAGGTTCCTTCCTATCAGCAGTGTTCGACACGATGGAAACGGCGGCATTATTCGCAGTTCCCTTCGACTTAATAGGAACAATGTTCTCCGGGCTCTACCTCAACTTGGCAAGTGCCTCTCCCTACTTCTCCTGGCTTCGTTTCGTCTCCGGCTTCTACTACGGCGTTGAATCCATCTCCATTCTGCAATGGGACTCTATTGAGTCCATCAAATGCGTGGACATCCCTGGAATGCCTTGCATCAAAACCGGCCCTGAAGTCTTGAAGAGATTCGGCTTCGACGAAGTCCACTTTTGGAGGAATTGTGTGTGTCTATGTGTGATGTATTGCACAGCGCATTTTATAGCTTTCTTGATGGTGATTAAGAGGAGCAGAGGCACGCCGGTATACTAACTTCAAGTTTGGGAGGATACTTATGCGCTTGTTTTGTCAAATAAATTAAGCGTTTCTGAAATGTTTAGTGTTGTTATTCTTCGTTAATAGCGGCCCTATGCGCCAATTTCAGTAAACGTATAAAAATAAAGAAAACAATAGGAAAAAGCTAAACAGTTATAATTTTCCCTCCCTGTTGAGTTTTTGGTCATCAGGCAATGATGTTCCGTGAATTGGTCAGGAAATCATTGACCGATGCCCAGGGTGCACTTCCCACGGATGGTTCACGAGGTAACCAAAGCAAGAGCTAAGGTTGCCCAAGAGGGCACACGAGGAGTTTACCCGACACATATCCCAAATTTTAGTAATCTTGTGGACTCACTTAGTTGGCAATTAAAATAATAATAACAATAATTTATTTCCTTTAAAAATGACAAACGTTGTAAAGAAGGATGTCTGGCGGACCCCAAACTAGGCTGAGCCTGTATCTTGAGGTCCTGTTACGTCAGATAAGCTTTGAAAATATACGCAGGCTGTTCTGCTTTCAAAGCATGCAAGTTTAATCCTACTTAATATTATAAATGCGAAAGTTTATGAAGATGTTTGGATGTTTAAATATGTTTGAAAAAAAGAAGACATGTATTCACACTCGCAAAGACACACGAATACAAAAAAATGATGATTAGATGTTTGTTACTCAATCACGTCTAAACCGCTGAACTGATTTAAATGAAATAGTAAACGGATAGTTTGAGTCCCCGGGAAGGACATAGGATAGTTTTTATCTCGGAAAATTGCATAGTTCCCGCGGGATAGCGATAAACGAATACTCTGCGAACGGAGTCGCGGGCAAAAGCTATTAAATAATAATGCAATGGGCTAGTGTCCTAAAAAATCTATACATCAGAAAATATTAAACACGCATCTTTTCTTTTGTCAATTAAAGAAAAAAACATGCGAGACTTTTTAGCACGGCGTGACGTTATGGGCCCGCACTCTTAAACTTGGACTCGCTACATCTTTGTGATTTCATCAGATTTATACAGGTGTTAATTAAATAACTGAAAACCTCAAACACCCCAAAAATATTTTTTCATTTCAAGTTACTTGATTGCATTTATTTTTGAATGCCTTCATTATTGTAAAAGATATTCGTGTGTTTTGCTAAGTCAGTAATTCTAGTTCATTTCTAACTCTACACTCATGATTTGTATTTGTCAGTTGCACTTTGACGTTTTTAGAAGAAAATCACAGTGATAGCAAAACGGCCATAATTAAATTATCGAAATAGTATACATGCAACCTCGTTAGAATATTTTAATTGGCGACTGTTGCAGTCGTACGTAACTTTTAGACTGGGCACGATAAAAAAGGGATTTAAAAATACAAACACAACCTAATTAAAAATACAGTGTAATCGATTCTACTCTCGATTCTGAGCAAACTACTTTCTGGTTTTCAGTTATTTAATTAACATTTCCGCATCCACCGCGATCCCGCGAGACCGGTCTGAGTGGAGAGCCTTGGGGGAGGCCTATGTCCAGCAGTGGACGTCTTTCGGCTGACATGATGATGATGATGATGAATTAACATTTTGTATATGACGGACTAAATATAATAATACTAGCCGTTGCCCGTGACTCCGTCCGCGTTGTATTCGTTTATCGCTGTCCCGCGAGAACCACGCAATTTTCCGGGAAAACTATCCTATGTCCTTTCCGGGGACAAACTATCTGTATACCAAATTTCATCCAAATCGGTTCAGCGGTTTAGACGTGATTGAGTAACAAACATCCAAACATCTTCACAAATGTTCTTATTTATAATATTACTTGCCTGTTGCACGCGACTGTCCACGTAGTATTTGTTTATCGCTAACCCGCGGGAACTATGAAATTTTCCGGGATAATAACTCCTATCCTATGTCCTTCCCCGGGACTCAAACTATCTGTATCCTTCGGTTCTAAATCGGTTCAGCGGTTTAGACGTGATTGAATAACAAACATCGAAAAATCTTCACAAACTTTCACATTTTTAATATTAGTAGGATAGGATAGTAGGATTTTTACCCAGGAATCTAACCAATTGTGTGAAAGTGGAGTGTTGAAATTTTGTACAATATGATTGTGTAAAGCTTATTTCTAATTTTTATTTACTATCATGGCTCTCTATCATATCCCCTCTAATGTGTAATTGAAATCTTATATACTAAATCTGAATGTAAATGTGAATTTTTATTACTGTAACTAGCGCAATTGAGCCCTTAGAAAGTAATAAAAAATACTCTTTTTCTACTTCCTCAATTGTATCTATAGTTCTAAGTAAACGTATTATTGTAAAGGTACAATTGAAGTGTATCCAAATCAATGTTGTAAGGTTATTAAAAGACTTTTTAACTGTAATGTTTTAATTAAATAGTTCAATATGCATATCCTCTTTTTTCTTCCCGCCTTAACCCGTAGTAGCCTAAAAGACTCCATAAGATTGTGACACACAGTAGTCCCAAACCATCGTATAGAATGAAATCTTCAGAGTAGCCGGACTCTCTCAGAACTGAGAGACCATCACCAACACACGACGAATTCGATTTCGGAGCACAATCTAGAAATAAAAAAATGTTTACATGTATATATGAGAAAAATATAGTATCATGGGAATTAATAATATCTACAACTAATATCCATGCACTAAATTAAGTACTGCACAAACTTGCGAAGCAATTCAATGGTGTGTGTGAAGTTCCCAATCCGCACTGGGCCCGCGTGGGAACTATGGCCCAAGCCCTCTTGTTCTGAGAGGAGGCCTCTGCCCAGCAGTGGGACGTATATATAGGCTGGATGGATGGATGGAAATTAAGTACTCGAAAGTACCAACACCGCAAGTACAAACGGCGTGTTTTTCTTGATTTCCGTTAATTTCGACGGACGGCTCAGATCAACGATGGTAACTTTTTAACCAAATCGAAAAAGAAAACTTTTTTATATACTCAGCGGCACAAAATTTGGCCCACTCTACATACAAAACTACCTATTACTGTATACATTTAAGAACCAAATTTTCTGCCGCTCAGTACGTTTATCAATAAATTTTACAGTTACTAATTTTTAAAGGTCAAAAACAAAAAAAAACTTTTGGTAAATATAATTTGTGAACTCTACCTTCCCAGTGGACTCTACTTAGGTCTGCCATTATGATAAAAAAGTTAGCTAAGCAGAGTTGCCACACACATCTCACCGCTACTCAGAATTACTTTATGTCGTACGCTATTCATCAAACAGTATAGGCATGTACTTAAAATCGATGTTTAATTTAGTGTATAATTACCACGCCCATATCCATACTTCAATTTTCTTGACGTGTATTGAGCGTTCAAATACCGCCTTACCATTACAAAAAGTGTTATGGTTCGAAATCTAATAACCCGTTTTACACGTGTGAGATATTTTTATAAACAATAAATCTTACTTTAGATAAGTACGAGTACTTATATCAAAATACTCATGGTGTTAAAAAATCCAGTAATTTAACCCACGTTATGGCTACTGATTTCTAATACGATACAAGTGGAATACAAGTGGAGAGAAAAATTGTATGGATATAAAGTCTTCTAGTGACTCACCTTCCATACAATACTAAAGTACTTTTTTTTTTCGAATTAAATAGGTAGGCATGTCTTTCCACTTGTATCGTATTTGTAATCAATAGCCTTAATATGGGTTAAATTATAGTGTCTACAATACTTTTTGACACCACGTATATTCAAATTTTCGATAGGTAAGTAGGTACATTACAAGCTTGTCTTGGCTGCTATGCTAGTGTTGAAAAATAAAAAGAGGCTTATTCCATATTGTGATAAGTTCGTAAAGTATCTTCTTAAGTAGTGCATCTAATAATCAACGAATAGGTACTCATAAGTCTATCAAATTTCAAGTCTCCAGCTCTAGACTAGTGGTTTATGCTGTGCATATCCGTCAGTCAGCAAGTCACTGTATTCTTACATAGGATATGGTAACACTTTTTATTTTCAGCATTAAACTAAATTGAACCAGTGTGAATAGGGTTATTTGTTATATCGAAACCAAAAACAGAAGCTATGGCCATCTCTCGAATGATTAATAAAAACGTTTATTCAAATCGTTTGTACCTCTAGCTCAGGAAGAGTCAATCAATAAATTCTATTAGTATAAAAGCTAGATTAATGAAACCTTGTGTCTTTCACATGTTCCCTAACTACATCTTATCCTATTGTATTCAGGCTCTCTTGTGTTAATTATCTAGGACGAATGAGGGTTTGAAAATGAGACGAAACGATACGAGAAAAGTTCGTCTTGGCGAGGTGACTACCGGGCCTCCAGATGGCTGACTGTATAATGACCATCAATCATATTATATCAGAACGGTCAATTTGTTTAAGATATCGTATCATTGATCATACCCACCCAAACGCCTTTAAACAATAAGTAGTAAGTCAGCTCATCAAATTTTTTATAATGGTTCTACAATTTTCGTCAGCTTTTTTTAATTCAGATGGTTGGATTATCCTGACTGAACATCATAATGTAAGTGCTAGCTTGTGCCCACGGATTTTCTCCTGCTGCAGAACTCTATATCCCGTAGGATTTTCACAAAATCCGTCCATATGTCTTGTCAACAAGTCCATTTCGTAATGGCTACCCAAGTACGTAGTAGCACGTTTCGTAATGGGTAGGTAGTACCTACGTAATGTAGTAGGGTAAGCTAAATTCCAGCTTTTTAGGTTCATTGGTCTGGACTGGACTGGACATTAAAGATTCGGTCCGTCAATGAGTCAGGACTTTATTATTTATTAAGACAAAGGGTATGCTATGATCGACGGTCATCTAAGGTACTCACAAATTCTATCATGTTATCGATTTAAAAAGTGCCAAGTCATGGGGTCCACATAAGTTTTGCTAACCGTCTGTACCCTTAGTGTAAGTTTTCGGTTACAAAATACGTCTCGATCGCGTTCGCGTTACAATCTGTATTTGTATGGAAACACGAACATCGCAAACGTTCCGCTAGAGGCGGTGTTCGTGTTTGCATACAAATTGAGGTTTTAACGCGAACGCGATCGAGACGTATTATGCAACCGAAAATTTACACTAAGGGCACTGGACCGTCAGCCGCTCACCTCGTTGAAACGCAAAATGAAAACTATGCAAAAATATTTAAAAAACACGATTTAATTTCGTGAAACACAATTAATGATTACGAATCTAAATCTATTCAATTATAAGTGTTAAGGATTAAATTACACCATATTTGAACATGTCTTCTTGAAAGCATGTTCAAATATGGTGTAATTTAAAAATTATCTGTATCCAGCGTTGTTTTTTTCCAAGCCGTGGTGGCCAAGTGGTTTGGCCTCTCAAGCAGAGCATCATGGTTTCAAAACCCGCGGCTCGCACCTCTGAGTTTTTCGAAATTCATGTGCGAAACTGAATTTGAAATTTACCACGAGCTTTACTCGTACAGTGTTGTGAGAAAACCTACATACCTAAGCCTGCGAAGCAATATAATAGCGTGTGTGTGAAGTTCCCGATCCGCATTGGGCTCACGTGGGAACTACAAACCCTTTCAAACTTACAGGCCTGTGCTCAGCAGTGCATAGGACGTAATTTATATACCTACGGCCGTACGTCCGTTCATCGTCATCATCCCAGTTATCGTTTTAGGTAGGTACCTACTTGAAATAATATTCAACTAGCACCCTGGCTATTTCTAAATTAGCGTCACTAGTTTTCATCGACGCTAAGATCCATGAAATTCCGTCTAAAACAAAAAAAAGCTGTAGGCGTAATCTCCGTTGACATTCCACGAAGTAACGGATTTTGAATAGTTAATTGCGTTAAACCGGTTCTACTCGTAGAAAAAGTCTTCCATAAAATATTTCAAGCTTTTAGTACCTCAATAAAAGCACTACTTTATATATAAATGTTAAAGTGTAAACGTTGGTTTGTTAGTTTTGTTTGTAGTTTCATTAAAACTTCAGTATAAATAGTATAAATCATGATCCGAAAACTGTTTGTTGTTCTACTAGTAAAATAAAGTTCTAAATAATAAGGTAGAGTATATATTTACATAGAAGATTAAGCTTTTTTTCAGAGATAAAAGTATTAATTCGACGTTAAAAATAAAAACATATTTAAGTGTTTAAGATTAAGTTTTTTGTCGTAGGTGTAGTCGTAGGTTTATGTGAACCAGTAAGCTTTTTTATTTCGAATTTCATTTAGCACAGTCCATAATCGGCAATCCATAAGAGTCTATTTCTGTTCTGCAAACTTTAAATAAATAAGTTATGCTATTTAGCATTCAGCCATATAGCGTAATTGATAGACAAGTTTCCAAACATACAAACTTTGCCATTTGTAAATGAAATAAGTAAGATTTCACAATAAATAAATAAAAATAAATAAGTGTGATACAGAACTTTTTCTCAAAGCATTTTTGCAAAAAGACCTTTATCCAGAATTCAATAACGCGAAAAAAGGGCGGAAAGCAATTGAAAAATTCCTACGCTTGTGCTTGTACAGGGAAATTTACTGTTATTCATTTTATTCACATTTGAGTGAACTTAAGCCATCGAGAGTTATTTCTGTTTACATCAGAAAGTGACCTTTATAGAATTATTTCAGCGAATTTCGTATTAATACTACGTTTCATTCGTTATCTAATTTCATTAAGGGAGCAAATCTTCATTAATTTGTTTTGGGGATGTCGGAAACCCACGATTTCGACGAATACTATCGGCTTTCGGGGGCGCACAATCTATACTACCTACCCAAAACGAAATAGGGGCCACGGAGTTTCATTGGTAAAACGAAAATACTACTAAATATTATTCTTTATATCATTCCTTTTCTAAAATATGGAAAACTATTTTAAAACTTATTGGACTATGCATAATAAAATTAATTAATCCTTAATACTTAAAATTGAATAGATTTATATTCGTAATCATTAATTGTGTTTCACGAAAGTAGTGTTTTTTTTTATATTTTTGCATAGTTTTCATTTTGAGGTTATTTCTACGCCCTAAAAATCCTTCATTCACAAACACCGCGTTGCCTGCTTAGGGGTTACCAAAGTAAATTGGGAAAA
Organism: Choristoneura fumiferana; assembly: GCF_025370935.1. NCBI lineage: Eukaryota > Metazoa > Arthropoda > Insecta > Lepidoptera > Tortricidae > Choristoneura > Choristoneura fumiferana. The sequence continues at coordinate 5,260,457 of NC_133489.1, forward strand.
AAAAAACTTAAGTCCCTAAAAATTAATCCCGATCGAGCTTTAGTCCCGATATGCAGAGACATTTTAAGAGCATGAGAAGTGAAAATCAAAATTTATAGTATTAAAAATATATCGATACCTATTAAATTACGTGAAAACGAAATAATTTTTCCTGCTCTTTTAATAAAGTATGCAACCTCGTTGCACGAAAGCCGCTTCACTTGTTTTTTTTATAAATGAATTCCGTATACTGCCTACTTCATACAGTTGGAATAAATAAATAAAAATAAAATAAAATAAATAATCATACTTAATGTTTTTGTAACATTTTAACGATATAAGTAAATCTTATTTTGAATTAACAATGTCAAGATATTAAAATTAAAACCAATACAATATAATACAATAATAATTAGTCAAATAAACCGCCCCGCGTCATACCTGGTGCAAGGGTGCCCAATACACTCGCCGCGTTGCCGCGGTGAACCGCGATAGACCTTTGCACCAGAAACGATCCAGAGCGGGGGTCAAGACCTCTCTCACGAAGACGGCGCCCCACTTAATTAAAAAAAAGTTTTGCCTCGGAACCCCAACAACCGGTCGGCTCCACCGCCACGCGCCAGTGGGACGAACAAATAGTTTGCGATTGGCAATTGGTTTTATAACATTTAAGTATAATAAATTATACGTTTATTGTTCAACCTTTTTAATGACACAAAGATGAGGCTTTTTGCAGTATAAGAAAATATGACATATTTTATTTACAAATAATTTTAAGCTCGAATTACAATGCATGTTATGAGTATGAGATTTGTATTATACCTACTGGACACTTTTTCTTTCCAAATTCAAAACCTCTCTACTTACCGGAGACTTTTGATCAATGCATTCTTAACTTTCTGGTGACTTTTTAAAGATGTAATCGCGACTGTACGTATAATTTTTGAGCAAAGGCTTTAAGTGTGATTATTATGTTTGTTTCTTAATAATCGAATTATATTTTAAAAAGATGTGTTCCTTTTGAAAATAGGTAAGATGTTTTATGTGCTTTTATGTTCTTGCTGCTGAGGCGAAAAGTTGAATGTGTCACTCGAGACCAAAGTTTTTTTGCATCTCGTGTGTTTGAATCCCTCGCTGCTCTGAGGATTCTAATCTAGAATCACTCGCTACACTCATGATTCAATTATAGAATCCTTCGCTTACTCGGGATTCAAACCACTCGCAGCAAAAAATTACTTTGCTCTCTTATTGCACAAATAACAATTGTTTCCACAGTTGCTGTTTTTATTTCCTTGCAATCGAAGTGAAAAACAAAAAGTATAATTTGTACATAATATAAAACACATTTTACCCTCGGCTTAACTGTCAGCTCTCTCTTGCGGCTCAGTTGGATGTAAACAACTCGAGTAAAATGGCGCGTTTTCCAATTCACTATCATTTTTAACCCCCGACGCAAAAAGAGGGGTGTTATAAGTTTGACCGCTATGTGTGTCTTTCTGTGGCAACGTAGCTCTTATACGGATGGACCGATTTGAATACGGTTTTTCCTATCTTTTAAATCGTTTTTTAAATCTATTTTTCTAGCGATGGTTCTTAGACATGTTTTATCAAAATCGGTTCAGCTGTTTTTGAGATATTGAACTTTGAAGTGACAAAGTCGGGAGTTTTACAACTTTTTGTTGGATTTGTACGGAACTCTTAGTGCGCGCGTTCGACTCGCACGCACATGGCCGATGTTTTACGATCCATAAAAAAAGAGACTGCCTATTATTTAAGTTCATTGCGATGAGTTCAAACTTTATATTTTATCGCCCACTCTACGCTATAATGGCGAGACCTGACATACGATTCGTTAAAATACGACAGATCTCAACAAGCCATGGCTTTAAATGGTAATGGTATATATACAGTGGACTAAAGCGCCATGAAATTTTTTTTATCAAGAAAATATACTTCAACGTTGCGTGTACCGTGACCTTCGTTAATACCAAGAAAACTTAGTTATATAAAAAGTTGGAAAAGCCCCGACATTGACAAAGTTCAATATCTCCAAAACGGCTGAACCGATTTTGATAAAACATGTCTTAGAACCATCGCTAGAAATCCTGCTTTTAAATAAAAAAAAAACATATTCAAATCGGTTTACCCGTTTATGAACCACGGTGCCACAGACAGACACACAGACACACATAGCGGTCAAACTTATAACACCCCTCTTTTTGCGTCGGGGGTTAAAAATAGGTTTTTGTTAAAAATATATTTTTTAATACAGACTTTTTCACCCGACTTCCATAAAGAGAGTAAATGTCTTTCGAGCGTACGTATCTATTTCTTAGGTCCTCTTTGTAGCCTAAACAGCTCAACGATTTTCGAAATATGAGGCATCACTAGATTCGTCAAAACGGTCGGACTGATATACTTAGGGCTTATAATATTTCAAAACGGCGTCCGTGAAAAAATGGTCCCCAAGAAGTCCCCCTCCCTCTCATTTCTGCGGTCGCTGCCTTTGGCTGTGCTTCAACAGAGATGTGCGAGGGTGCGTTGCGAGCAATGTGTTTTTCATAAACCAATAGAAACGCTTCATTTACCTATCCTCGCACAGCACCGCTCTGGTGGAAACAGCAGAGTGGAGCGAGGCGAGGTCAATGACGCGTTTCTATTGGTTCATGAATAAAATAAAACATTAAATAAAAAAAAAAAACCCGACTGCCAAAACTAAAAGGAAGAAAATAAGCCTAGTGGTCTAGAACTCTGTTAAGTAGCTAATTTAAAGTTCAACAGTCGGGACCCATTTAAATCGTGACGCTCAAACACTCTTATTACTTAATATTATATAGCCCATGTCACTCCGACAGTTATGACGAATCCAATGATACCTCATATGTTAAAATCCGTCTAGCCGTTTAGGCTGCAGCGAGGACCAAAGAAATGGACATACCCACATACATACATTTTCTTTTTTTTTTTATTCGACTGGATGGCAAACGAGCAAGTGGGTCTCCAGATGGTAAGAGATCACCACCGATACAGATGCTGCCAACCAGGGCTGAGATGGGTACCTAGTGCTAGTAATCACCGGCTGTCTAGCACTGCTGCTTCACGGCTAGCAGCAAGAGGCAATCCGGGCACATAGAAATGCAGATACACTACACATACATACACCTGTACATACATACATACATACATACATACATACATACGCTCGAAAAATATAACCTTCCTTCGGGCAGTCGGGTTAAAACACATTCCTCTCGACGCATCCTCGCACACCTCTGGTTGAAACGCAACTAAACTGCCAAATAGCTTTCTCCTCTTACCGATATGCTCGATCTGTCGCCAATAAATATTACTGACGGCATCCATTGTGTAGTAGAAGTGGGAGATGTATTTGACTGGCATCAGCCAGATTGGCAGCGTCGTGATCCTCAGGAAGGCTCCTGACATTAAGGACAGGGGCAGATCAGCGGACGGCATCACGTCCCCCATGATGCCAGTTGAGGTGAACAGGGCTCCCATGCCGAGACCTTGGGGACAGAAATAAATATTTAATGAAATAAATCCGGATAACTCACGTCTTACGTCGTTGGAAGAGATCGCTCTGAAGCGAAAAGGCCTATGGGTTACCTTTAAAATCTTGATATCTCTGTGTTTTCTGTGTATACTGCTCACCATGTGTTGGTGTTTAATAAAGAATTATTATATTGTCTTAAATCGAGTTTAGCTCGACATGTTTATGGCTAATTCGTAGCCCATCCACTTCGAAAATAATAATTATCATTTAATATGGGTGAGTAGCACGGTAGTTTCATGTTCAAAGAAATAAATATCCTTAAAACATGTTTGGATTAACCAGAATAACAATAAGAATCATTTATTCGCTATTCGCAAAAACAGTTTTATAGTACAAGAAGAACCAGTACTCGTTCTGAGAGGACGCCTGTATCCAACAATAATAATAAATAAATAATAAAAATAAATTCATCTACTTCAGGCAACTTGGCCCATACAATAAATACCTTACAGACTAACATACATATTTATAATACATATATTTATATTTATTTAACAATGGGAGGTATATAGAGGGGAGGATAACAATGGGAGGCAAAGATTAGGATGATGATGATGAATATAAGTCTGATACTATAGGGATATAATTACCATAGGCAGCAGCCGCAGTAGCGCCACACATGAGAGAAAGAGTTATTGTCAAGGTTGTCATCGCTCGGTTGGGCAAGTCCACCGCGAAACCCGCGATCATCATGTAGATTACTGGCCAGATGATGCAGCGCGGTATCTAAATTCATAGTAAAGGGAATGATGAATAGCTAAAGCGCCTTTCGTGAATCAATAAAGTAAAGAGTTGGACGTTGATAACTTCTGCTAAGTACCGAAGTACATACGGTACAAGCATTAAATGTCGCTCGAGACCTTCTCGATGCTCGTCGGTTTTCTTCATTTTCCAGAAAATTCTAATGAGAAAGAAAAAGAAAACCGATGTTTTGTTTCGAGCTCCAAACGATAATGTTCAAACAAGCTCAAGTGTACTTAAGCTCTATGAAAATCCAAACAAAATTTAATCTGTTGGTAATATGACCCAAATAAAACTCATTTAAACCAAACCGCAGGTTGTTTTTGTAACAGAATCACTGGAAATGCCTCGTTTCCAAGTTATTTTTGTAAACAAAGTGGCCATAAGATTCAAATACATTGGCAATAAAAATCATCAGAATATTCAAGAAAATAATGGTCTCACAGGAGAAGCTTAGAGAAGTCGCTGCTAGTAAAATCTTAATAGATAAAGATCAGCGTTGCCAGATTTATTTTTTGGGAAGTCGGGATTTCGAAACTTTTTGAGTGAAAAAAGCGGGATTCTTTCGTCGAAAGCGGGACATTAGTAATCGTGCGTTTTGCGAAATATTTAGAAACAAATGTGAATGAGAAAAGAGTGAGTGCCACCCGGCCGCGCTTCAGCACGCTGTATGCACAGTCAAGCGAGTTATCCTGGGGCGAGTTATTAAAGCGGGACTGACCCTGTCCCGCGCGGGACATTTCATTTTCATTTAAAAATCGGGACGTCTGGCAACGCTGATAAAGATCCACTCTACCTACTTCATTTTGAGCATTTTCTCCTTCCAATATGTCTGGTAACGAGCAGACGAGAAAAAAAGGAGGTCACAGTCTTTTATCTTATCGTATTTATTTCATTGCCTGCGAGGTTTTCATTATGTGCTTACTCCTATCATTCATAACCAAATACGAACGAATTTAATTATCATTCAGGTTTTATTATTCCCATTCAATGTAACGATCTCAAAAAATACACATGAGTTCCTAAAGTGAATAGGAGCATTTGTATGTGTATACTATATTAATGTTCAAAGATCAAAGGTTGGCGACATTCTTTATGCCAGAACAATGTCGTCATTGAAAGGGGATAAGCGATGCCTCGTTTTGTAAGTAATTATACAAATTGTGAACGAGACGAATGATGCCGCCTTTAAAAGTTATTTCTTTTTGACTTTGATGTATTTCAACGTTTGTGTCTCGAAGGAAAAAAGTGAGATAGGTAGTTTAAAACAAAACTATCCTTCTATACATACGTGGCAGTTTCACCTAGTAGGTAGGCCGATATCTTTTTAATGGTCATAGGAATTGCAACTGAGAAATAAATAGGGAAATAACTGTTATGCTAAATAATTACTTATTATTTATTGAAGTATGAGCATTTTGGTATTTTTTGACCGTCCCCTCCCCCTTATCAGCAAAATTCTAATTCTTATTATTTATGAGAACCAGATTTCACGTTTAGAAAAAAAAGGAATTTCTACACCACGAACTTCCGTATTTTATAATTTTAGTTTTTACTTGCATAAACCTGCGTAGCACATACAATGGTGTGTGTGAAGTTCCCAATCCACACCGGGCCTGCGTGGGAACTACGGCTAATTTTGGGAGGAGGCCTGTGCCCAGCAGTGGGGACGTGTATGGGCTGGGCAGGTGGGATAATTCAATGGATGTTTACAAAAACAACATAACTAACATTTTTTGCGGATTTTGGTATGATAGTGTTCGTCTAAGAAGGAGGTACAAGTAGTGCAAATGATATTGTCCAAAATTTATGATTTTGATCATTCAATGAATGATTTTCTCCAAAATACCTTCAAATATACCCATTTTACAAAAACTACATAACTACATTATTGTTGTAGGTAGCGATGACAATAGTAGCGGATGTGAGGATTAAAAAGTCCACATAATAAAGTAAAATAAGCCTGTATTTCTTAGAATAAGAAGACAATTCCTACACAACTTTGTAGTATTTTCGTAAAAAAAACAAAACTAACAAAATTTTATGAAAACTGCATAAGTGACGAACCTATTATACTATTTTTTTCTTTTTCAAAAATACTGGTTTTCGAATTGTGTACCTCATGGTATATTTCTGAACCACTTACTAAAATCACCTTTAAAGTAAGTAAAAAGACATTTGGTTTTATTCGTTTCCTGGAAAATTATATCTAGTGTAGTTATGTTATTTTTGTAAACAAAACATCCCTCCAATTTTATTAGGTTTAGTAGGATAGATTCAACACTTACAAAGCACAATAATCTCGACGTGAAGAACGCAGAACCTGTATAGATCCCAACCTCCCGCTTAAACAGCGTGAGGTCACTCTCGAACGCGTACAAAGCGTTATAAGAGAGGCTGTAGCACACCTCGCTGCTGAGCAGCCAGAGGAATCCTCGCAAGTTTTATGCCCGCTGCGTTGTGCCAAGTACCGATGTAGCATGATAATAAAAGCTGAAGCTACTGGAAAAAAGAAGCGACACGGTTTTTTTTGAAGACTAGAATGACTATAAATTTACAGCACTCGAAAAGTAAATTTTGTGTGGTCCACGACAAAAATAACTTTTATGCTCTAGTGCATAAGGTAAAATCTTCGTCTAAGACCAAGGCAATCAAGTGTAAACAGCCACAAACAAAGAAGTTTCTACATTTTTTATTTTTTAATAGTTTTTAATTTATGTAAAACTAAAAATTAATCAAATCAATGAAAATAGATCAATAAAACTAAAAATTTATAATTATAATAATAATGCGTGTACAATAAAAGGTACATAGTAAGTGAACAATTGCTTCCACTATTGCTATTTCTATGTCATCGCCATTGAAGTGAAAAGCATAGTGTAAAAATCGAACATTAAACCCATTTTCCCCTCGACTTGTCTATCCACCCTCGCCGTACCAACTGGCTATATGAACTACTGGGTATATGGCGTGATGCCTATACGTCTCGGGTAAAATGTCTCGTTTTATGCTCTCGTTGTACAATCTACTATTTTATTTTAATAGGACTATTTTATTTATACTTTTTTTATATAGGCCGGGATGATGATGATGATAGCCTGATAGGACTATTTTAACTTTTATTTTAGGAGGTACTGCAGAACGATTTTCCATCGTCTTTTATCGGTAAAGTTCGTAAGTATCTATCGGCCTCAGTTAGTTTCTATACCCATCGTACAGCCGCACATTTTTCAATTTGAAATTTGACACTAAATAATAAACTTCAATACAATAATTGATTGACACTTCGGGTACCATCGTATTCCGATTGGAATCCAGGACCGGATTAACCATTAGGGAGAATAGGCAACAGTCTAGGGGCCCCGCGCACACTATAAAAAAATGGATTATAAAGTAGGGTATGTAAGTTGTAGGTGTTTAGGTTTTAATTGCTTTTGTTTCTTTTTAATTTTATTATTTTGTAATTTTATATTTTTAATCATTTAATTTATAATTTAATTCAATGCGGTTTGTATTCAATTTAATTTGTAATTTATTTGTGACATTAATTAAGTGTGTATTTTTTGTTTTCAATTAAATAAAATGTTTTTTTTTTTATATTGTAAAATATAATATGCATGCTTTCAACGCATGCTGTCAGTTAATTTGATTGAACTTGAAAAAAGCTGATGATCTCCATACGGCTGAAAATAGCATTGCCTAGGAGGCCCGACATGTTTAATCCGGCCTTGTTGAGATCCAATTTTTCCCGATAGAAACCTTTATGAACTACAACTCTATTCTAAAGCAAAAAGTTTGACTTAAAACTGTCATCTCATCAGTACTTTTTAAAAAAGTCTAACTTAAACTCGTAAAATTTTCTGTGAACTATGAATATTATTTGAAGGATCGATTTTATTGACGTGTTGATTTGAGATACGAGATTTTTGCAAAGTAGTGACGATTTATTGTACATTTGAACAATCTGAATCATGTTGAGTACGGTTGCCGAGCAGGAAGAATTTCGCGCAACGCGCGCGTGCTACTTGTCTCTGTCACTCGCGCGTGAATATTAGCCGCGTATCCATTAGAGCAGCCTCAGGCCGAGCACCGCGAGCCGAGCCATATTTTGTCGGTTTTTTGGCCGTGCTCAAAGGAGCCTCAGTCTGAGCCGTGCCTTTGGCAGCGTCTCCACTTGCGCGGCCTCGGAGCGAGGCAGCCGCTCGGCCCGAGGCTGCCTCTAGTGGATACGCGGCTTTTGACATAGCGCTGCACAAATTCATGTGTGCGAGCGAGACGGTAAATAATTACGCGCGAGCGACAGAGAAGCATATTGCAAGGTCATTGTACGAAATTCTTCCTGCTCGGTGACCATACTCTACCAAGTTGAAACCTTTGTTCTACTAATGGCATGTTGACGTCGCATACTTTTGCCAAGGAAATCATAGCAAAATTGGCTATTAAAAGATTCCACCCTGGTTCATGAATCTGTTTGTTCGACTGGACGAAATGGTGATTTGATATTGGGCTGTTGGAGATTCTTCCAATTTCATATGGTCTTGGATGTTTAATATGTATTTAAGTATGTATTTATCTATATAAGTATGTTTATCCGTTGCCTAGTGTCCATAGTACAAGCTTTGCTTAGTTTGGGACTAGGTCAATTGGTGTCAAGTGTCCCATGATATTTTTATTTTTATTTTATATCAACTGGCAGTTCATTCTGTCTGCAATATCCTCAGGAGGCCGCTGGTGCCATTCTGTTGTGCTACAAGGATGCTGCTCTCTTATGGATAATGATGTTAAAGTCATCCACGCGAGCATCCGAGAACATCGGTGATGCACTACAATATCTAGGCAGTTCCACAGTATCCTGAAAGCTTATTACTTATACTGTACGCGCAGAAAATTGTACGATCGTTGCAAAGCCGACCCACAGGCTACAAGTATAAAAAGATTGATAAATTGCTCTAAGAAGTGGTTAAAGCCACTTGAAATAAGAAATAAATTTACTTACGATATTAAGCAGCAACTGCAGCAGGTCGTTGCTATATCCCCTCTTCAGTGACCAATATGATCGCTTAATCAACCAGTATACTTGGATAAACCAATTTCTTCGTGATCTGAAATGCATTATCCACTTAAAATAAACCAAATCATTCGAATTATATATTATCTTTTCATTTATTATTAAGTGACTGTGAAGTGTGAGTTAGTGAGTGGTGGTGGTGGTATAAATTTTCCTTGTGAATGTTTTTCAAATACGCAACACACGTCCTAAAATTGGCGTTGTTTTGGAATTTCAAACATCAACAGAATAACTTAACTTTGACATTGACCAACGGCGAAACCTGGTGCAAGACAGGATATATGATTTAAACGTGGAATTTTTATTTTCACCTGCTAGGTACTTACAACATCTTCTAAAATAACCTAATCAACAAAAGTTGTAAAACCCCCCACTTTGTCACTTCAAAGTTCAATGTCTCAAAAAGGGCTTAACCGATTTTGATGTAACATGTCTACGAACCATCGCTAGAAACCCTGCTAACAAATAAAAAAACTTTTTTATTGTACCATTTTGTCGGCATAGCTTACATATATATTCGTGCAAAACTACAGTTTTCTAGCATTGATAGTCCCTGAGCAAAGCCAAGGACGGACAGGCAGACAGACAGACATGGCGAGATTATAAGGGTTCCGTTTTTGGCATTTTGGCTACGGAACCCTAAAAACTATGCTAATCTACTCACACAGTAACCTTCGGCGGCTGGACGGAGCGCGGCTCTCCACAACCCAAAAACCGGTTATCGTATTTCTCCAAAATTCTTTGTACATAATTTGGCGTATTAGCATTCGAGGAAACGGCTTTGATATAGAATTCAGCTGGATTATAGTTGTTTGGGCAATATTGATCTATGCTGCAGATTAAAATTATATTAAGCCACATTTACATAATACAAACATGAATGGTTCTGATTAGTAATTAAGGTATTCGATTTCAACAAATAGGATGCTCATTTAAGTGCAAATATAATAGATTATGATGATTATAGCCAACGAGGTACCTATTGATAAAACAGGACTTAAATTATCGCATAAAAACTCGTTTAATGTGAAAGTCAAAGTCAAAGTCAAAAGTGTTTTATTTGTGAAACATAGGTGATGGCTGAATAAATACAGAGATGTTAAATTTTTTCGAAAAAAAAGTACTTTAATAAGTATTTAAAGATTTATATGGAAATGCTACATAGGTAGCTAGTAGTAGCAACTATAGCTTATAGTGACTCTACCTATATGTAGCACTTCCATTAAATAGGCATAGAGAAAACGTGTTATTAACTATTTATTATAATTTGGTTTCAGTAATTCTCAATGTTTCAAAGTTGGTTAAGGCTGTGTTTCCACCAGAGATGTGCGAGGATGTATTGCGAGTTATGTGGTTATGTGTTTGTAATGGAATCAACCAGTAAAATCACTTCATTCACCTATCCTCGATCCGCCGAGCTGCTTCTACTAGAGATGTGGTTGGTTCATGATAAATACATTCCCCGCATTCAACGCATCCTAGCACATCTTTTTTTTATAAAAAATAGGCTTACGTTTGGCCTCGATCTCGCTTGATGGAAGGCGAAGATAAGGCCTAAGATGGTACACGTTTGCCTAGAAGGTGTCTGAGGTTCACTTTGACCTTAAAAAATCTCTGGTGGAAATGCAGCCTAACACTAAAGTCGCTAAAACGATTTCAATGAATCATATCATAACTAAAGAACACCCAAATGTTTTCAAATAAAACTCAAATTTAAATCGATCGAACAGCGACAATTACAAAACAAGTAAAGAAAGAAAGAAAGAAAGAAAATACATTTATTCACAACACAAGACAACAATATTATTAGTAAAACAACCATTCCCCCATTCTTTGCAAAACCAATCCCTACTAGTCCCAACTAATTATAAATGCGAAAGTAACTCTGTCTGTCTGTTATGCTTTCACGATGAAACCAATTAACCGATTTTGATGAAATTTAGTATATATACGAGTACATAGGTAGTTTGAACCCAAAGGATCAACATAGGATACCTTTTATTTCAAGAGAGGGCGCCACCGCGCGGTAACCTAGATCCGCGCAGACGAAGTCGCGGGCATAAGCTAGTTTAATATAACGTCCAATGGAACCAGCCGTCAAATAAAAAGGAATTTTATAATCATTTTTCATGGAAGGGTCATTAATAGTAAACCATTCTCTCACTCCTCAAACAGCTCCCTACACTCCTCCTGAGTCCCATGGAACAGCATCTTCCCTTCCGCCATCAAGATTATATTGTTGAACTCTTTGAACAGGTCCGAAGACGGCTGGTGGACCGAACAGATGACAATCTTCCCTGATGCTGCGAGTTGCTTCAGAATGCCCACGACTAGGGCTGCGCTATAGCTGTCCAGACCAGTGGTTGGCTCGTCGCATATTATTATTTGAGGGTTCGATAGGAGCTGTAAACAAGGAAGAAGGTGAGATGAGAAAGCCCTATTATTGGGTCATTTCATCATTCGATCGTCTCATATTTGTGGACACTTTTCTGTCAAAATGGTCGAAGGTTCTGATACAGTTTTTACCCGACTGCCCGAAGGAGGTTTATGATTTACGAGCGTATGTTTGTATAGCGCTGCAGCCTAAATGGCTGGACGGATTGTAAAATATGAGGTATCATTGGATTCGTCAAAACTGTCGAAATGACATAGGGTATATAATATTTCAATATGGCGTCTGCGAAAAGAATATGGCGAAGGAATAAAAAAAATCTGTATTGGAACAATATGGGAATCAAATGTTAGCTAATAATTAGCCCATTCTAAATATATATATGTTATAATACTTTTAATCTACTATTTTTACAGAAATATCAAAAAAGTATAAAATAAAAAACATTAAATTTAAAAAATCAAAAACCCCAATTGCCTTAAAAAGTAAAAAGAAGAAAATAGGGTTAGTGGTTTAGAACTCTGTCAAGAAGCTCATTTAAGGTTCAACAGTAGGGACCTATTCAGATGTAACCAGCTCTAAAAATCTTGGGAATGGGTCCCGACTGTTGAACCTTAAATGAGCTTCTTGACAGAGTTCTAGACCACTAGACTTATTATCTTCCTTTTAGTTTTTAAGGCAGTCGGGGTTTTTTTGTTATGTGGTAGAAATTCAATTGTACTTAATAAATTGTGGTCTATGTTTCCCTAAAAAATAAAAATAAAAATACAGGAACTCTAAAAAATAATCGAAAAGGACATCAAAATCTACAGCCAATTAGTAAAAAATATGACCAGGAAAATAAGGCGGTTGCAACGCTCGAATAGTAATGACCCTACTGCGCTACAATTTATTTAAATCCACGCCACGCAAACCCAAGTTTTACAGCAACTACACAAGGTGTATTAAAACTGATCAAAAATATTTTAGTAGATGGTTTAGTTTGACTGAACACCATGTAAAGTTTCCTTATAGAAACGTTTCTTTTCTTATTTTCTTTCTTCCTTCCTTCCTTTTTTTCTTCCTTTCTTTCATTCTTCCTTCCTTTCTTTCTCCCTTTCTCTCTTCCTTCCTTCCTTTCTTTCTTTTTATGTTGATACTTACCGTGCCAGCAAGAGACAACAGCCTCTTCTCCCCACCAGAGAGCACAGATATGGGCGTCCGCGCATGCTTGTCCAGCTTCAGGTCTTTGATCAGAGTACTCAACAGCACTCGGTTGCTGATGTTCTTGGAACTGCCTAGCTTCATCTCTGTCTAAAACAGAATATAATGTAAGGATCACTGAAAACATCATTATGATGGATGCTTACCACATTTTTTTTAAATAGCATTCATTCCCAGCCTATACAGGGTGGAAAGTTGAGATGGGGCAGCAAGGGCAGCTACTAGATCCCTTGCTGCTACGCGAAAATGCTCTTAGGAGACCTTTACTAACCTTTTGAGTGATGACAATCGACATTCACAGATTTTTGATAAAATTATAGTCAGCGAGAAAATCGACAGATTTGACTTTATTTTAATGCCATCTCGTTCCCATTCTATCAAGGATTAAAACACTATTTGAGACCAACTAAGGATAGAGTACTAGAACAAAAAAACAAACACAGAAAACTTTTTCCATACAGTTCGTAGGGTACTAATTTGCAGTGACACTTTCGCATGTTGTTTTTTTTTAAGAATATGAATCCTTTATGTTTATAAAGATTTAACAATATGTAGACAGCTAAAAACTGAAAATTTTTACTAGAAATAGTGTCTTAACCCAGTATTGCTGCCCCATCTCAACTTTCCACCCTGTATACGTCCCTATGCTGGGCAGTGGGCACAGGCCTCATTAAAGCCTTACAGTTTCCTTTTCTAGTTTAGTTATAAATCTTAAGCCTACCACACACTATAAGCCCATTCTAGAGAGAAATGGCAATATTTAATGGCCTCGAGTCCGCTAGCTTGCCGGGCCGCGCGTTTGACAAGGACTGAACTGGTACCACGAAACTCAGTTCTTGCGGTAACAAACGGCGCCCGTCATACAGTTTACGATAATTAAGCGACTGTGGCTATCCCGAGATGAATTATCATAATACATAAAAAAAGTCTCGGCGAATAAACTGTAGGTAAATCTTGAAACGGTGACAATTTTACTTAAATATTTTGTAAATTTAATAAAAAACCTGTTACTTATGTTGATCATTAAAAATTGAGTGATTGAACTTTTTGAACTCATGGTAAAATATTTCAAGTTTAACCTCAATTTGACCCGGTTGAAAGTGAATTAATGGTTGTCCAACGCATAAGTGCGTCATTATAATTTCAATTCATCTACGAAGGGCCGATAAGCCTTTGGGAAGTTTTAAATTATCGGTGTCTTAAAATAGATAAACGTTAATCGACGTCCGATTAATATATGAAGCTGAATCAGAGATCAGTAGGGACAGTTAGCACCAAATATATCGTAGCAGCCAAAGTATTCAAATACTTCGACCAAACTATTTGATCATTTTGGCGGCTACTATATTTGATGCTGACTGTACGACTCATATTTGAGCTTGCAATGTATTAAGTGGCATGCGGTGAAATAATTACAAGGCCGCGTTTCAACCAAAAATGTGCGAGGATGTGTTGCGAAGAATGTGTTATGTGCTTGACGCGTATGTGTGTATGTAAGTATGTATGTATGTCTATTACTATGTCGTCTCGTAACTACTCAACGGCTTAACCGATTTCGATAAATGATAAGTCATTGGATTCGTCTTAATGAAGCGAGTGACACTGGTTACATAAAATTCTTAACAAATCAAAATGGCGGATTTTTGGCGCCAAATTGTAAGTTTTCAAAAAATGATTTTTATTCAAACCTATCGAGTGGGGTATTAAATGAAAGCTAATAATTAGCCCATTCTACAAATATATGAGTTATAACTGTTTTAATATACCATTTTCACAGAAAAGTGTGAAATAAACAATAAATTTAAAAAATCAAAAAACCCGTCTGCCTTAAAAAATACTAAAAAGAAGAAAACAAGTCTAGTGGGCTTGAACTTTGTTAAGTAGCTAACTTAAAGTTCAACAGTCGGGACCCATTTAAATCGTGACGCTCAAAAATTCTTACCTAATGGGTCCCGACTGTTGAACTTTAAGTTAGCTACTTAACAAAGTTCTAGCCTTGTAGACTTGTTTTCTTCTTTTTAGTATTTTTTAAGGCAGTCGGGTTTTTGATTGTTTTTCATCATTAACCAATAGAACGCTTCATTTACCTATCTTCGCGCAGCACATCCATGTTGGAAACAGCTGAGCGGAGCGAGGCGAGGTAAAAGAAGCGTTTTATTGGTTCATCAAAAACATATTCCTCTCGAAATATCCTCGCACATCTCTGGTTGAAACAGAGCCTAAGTCTCGGCTGCATTTTCTTTCATCAAAATACTCGTGAAAAATTCTCCATACCATAAACTGCAGGTGTTCCATGACAGTAAGTTCGTTCATAAACACGTCGAACTGAGGGACCATCTCAGCCACGCCCTCCAAGTCCTGCACCCGTGTCCCGTTAACCGCGACGACGCCTGTTCCGGGAAACGTGCTCTTGCCAGCTAGAGATGTTAGAAAAGTTGTTTTGCCGGCACCACTGAAAAGGTTAGGAAAATTAGGAATTGAGAAGAATACCTACCTAAATGTAATGAATAAAAACGCTAATGTTGAACGTAAACGTTTTCAAAAATAGAACACCAACAATATACGTACTTAATATGTAAGGTTAGGTCACGTTAGGTGGAGTAAGCTGGTGGAAAAAGAGATAGGTAAGTAGGTACAATAATGGATTCAGTATAGTGTGTAAATAAAAATCTATTCACAAACAGTAACTTTATTAATTTAAGCAATTATATGCATAGGTACGCAATGCATTGTTTTAATTTAAAAGGATATTTCCTTTTCCCATACTTTCCCTTCCTCCTTACCCCGCCCCGCCTAATATATACGAAATTATAGGGATATAGGGAGGGATATAGAGAGTTAAACTGAATGATTACACACAGCTACATAAAGAACTGATTGCACAAAAGGAGAATGAATTAAATGAATGAGTGAATGTCAAAATCCCGCTGTCATTACATGACATGTTCTTTTGTGCGTGAGTGACCTTAAATCTGGTGGCGAAAATCAACATTCGAGTGAAAGATCATTCGTTCGTCCACCATTACCTCTCATATTTCGTTTTCTAGATTTTTTTACCGTACAAGGGCCAAATCTACTAGACACTGGCAAAATAATTGTCCCCAAATGGACAGTCATATTTAAAAAAAAATTAAACTCTGGTAGGTAGTGACCTATACCAAAAATCTAAAGGTACTGTAGATAGTGCCACGAGAGTTGAAGTGAAAGATTACACAGACAGCTATATACAAAAAGAACTGATTGCATAAAAGGAGAATGAATTAAATTTATGTTGTAGCTGTGTGTGTAATCATTCACTTCAACTTTCGTGGCACCACCTATAACTGATAAGACGTGTTCGCTGAAAGCTTACGTTTTAGATGTTTTTAAGGATTTAGTTTTTATCTGACACTCAAAGTGCAAAGCTGACGTAAATCCCAACTGAAGATGGGGACACAGTAACAGGCACAGTTAAGTGTACCATCAGCCAAATAAGTGGTCTATCAGTTTTTAAACAAGTTCCTATCAAATGAATATGTCGCTAAAGTCGAACTCTCAAGTTGACAGACTCGTCTATTGGCATTATTGTTTTATGACATGCAAACGATTATCAACTTTAGGGTGGTAGCTAGACCACATATTTGGCTGATGGTACAGGAAGAAAAATATCCCGAATCGAATTTCCTGTTTACAATAAGTAAAAGTACCTAAACCCAACGGCCTGGCTTCGATTTGATTTATTTTGATATATGCTAGAGGTAGTTAAATAAATAAAACAACAAACACATACTTTTTAGCTGCCTAGTCTCAACCTAACGGGAGAAATTATCCTTCAAAGTATTGAAAGTGACCTCTAACTTCTGATTTTTTTAGATATCTATATAATATATATTATGGACATCAAAATTTTCATCTAGCCTTAAATTTGGCACAGAGTTTAAAAGAATGGAAGAAGGTGCTGAAACCACGACTGAAACCGTACTTACCTTAAATATGTTGTTGTGTATATGAGCACTGTATATCGTTAATAAAAAAAGCATTGAAATGTTAATGTCATTTTGTATTACATCTTTTTCACTTTGAAGTACCCACATATGTAAAGGTACAGTCGAATTATTATACTTACGAGCAAAAATTTGTTAACACGAGTCGATCGTTAACGGCGTAGAAGCGTACATTCAAGTTTTGATTTAATTTTCACTCAGTAGCAGCAGGTGGTAGGACCTTGTGCAAGGTCCGCCCGGATTGCTACCACCATCTTGCTCGCTAATCCTGCCGTGAAGCAACAGTCGGCAGCCGGTGAAATTACTGGAACTTGAGGTATCCCATCTAAGGCCTCTAGGTTGGGAACGCATCTGCAATACCCCTGGTATTGAAGATGTTTATGGGCGGCGGTGATCTCTTACCATCAGGGAGACCCTCTTGCTCGTTTGCCATCCAGTCGAATAAAAAAAAAGTAGCATAAGATCTCGACTGTTAATTTCGAGGTTGTTTGTATCATCAGCCAAATATGTGGTCTACCACCCTAAAGTTGATAATCGTTTGCATGTCATAAAACAATAATGCCAATAGACGTTTCTGTCAACTTGAAAGTTCGACTTTAGCGACATAATTCATTTGATAGGAACTTGTTTAAAAATTGATACACCACTTATTTTGCTGATAGTACCTACTAACAGTAGCGGGACAAAAATAATCTTACCTTGGTCCAAGAACTGCAATGAATTCTCCTTGATTTATACAAACTGAAACTAAAGAATTTATAAAGCATGTAGGGTAAATCGTCAATTACTGGCCACACATCAATAACTGGCCACCTTATACTAAAATTAATTATATTTAGTAGTGTCTACTATATAAGCGGAACAGTATAAAACCACATTTGACAGCAGGCTTACAAATTTTAATTTAGTCCTAAATATAAAATATGTATGTTACCATCATTTAATACCATGGTTTTCGGCTTGGTAACACGTCTCAGCCATGATTTCTCCTCGGGCGTCCAAACGCTAAGTTTCTGCACTGTAATCCTTAAATTATTGCGTGTTCGAAGTTTTGCTCTACTTTCCTACAAAATAAATTACTTATCGATAAATACGATATATTTTCAAGTAACAAATAAGGAATTACAATCGAAAAATGGTCGTGGGTTGATGCAACTTCGCAATGCGCACTTCTGATTTTTTAAACATTTATGCCAACATTTCACTGCAGCCCAAAGTATTTTGGTCACCGTGGAATCAATTATGATCCGAAAGGGAAACCACCCCTAACCCCCCAACCAGCACCAATCAGTTTTTGCTATAACTCTTAATTAATATCCATCCTAATGTAATTCTTCTGTCTATTGAAGTTTAGAAAATAACTATCCTTATCCAAATGAGCCTTAATTCTCTACGTGAAGCATTTTTCATACAGAAAATGGACGTAGAAAAACACTGTGCATTGTATTGTGCATACTATAATATACTTATATAATAAAATAATAAAAAATACCAACCTTAAAAAAACGCATTTTAACACAAATCACTGTCCACGTTTCACATCACTTCGAAATGAAACTATAATGTCTTAAAAGAAAATGTCAACCTCTGCATGTAGTTAAAAACGCATTGCTTTAAATATCAACCTAATTGAGTGAGGAGGATGCAGTGATTACAAAGTAACAGACGTAATCATACAAAAGATGTCTTTGTAGGTTTTACGTAAACACGAGAGCGCTAGTGTTTTTCGTTATCTTAAAGTAGCTCTACTTTATTCGAAGCGTTTATAAATTCCAAGGACAAGGGAGCCAACAAAAATATTTTATTTATTCGACATAAATTTCAGTAATACTACACTTGGGAGCAAAGAAATCGAGCCACCCTTGCAAATTTTTACGTTTCCATGATAACACTTACGTACCACCTAAAAAACATAAAAATCAACGTAAAAATTGCAAGGGTGGCTCGATTTCTTTGCTCCCAAGTATATGGAAATATGTACAAAATGACATATACTCGTATGGACAAAATGACACAGTGGGCTTATTTTTAAAGTGGCGGGCTGTAGCGAAGTCTCCGACACTGTAACACGTAACGGTGGCCATATTCACAACTCTGTGAGATGCTGAGCCCAAGTGGTTCAGTCGAGCCGGAGTGAAGAGTTTGGACATGTTTCATGCCCACAAAAGTTTTAAATATACACTGTTTTCATCTGTTCTTTGGTGAATTATGTTTAAGTAATTGTAATTACTTAAACCTCCTCCTTTTTTGAAGTCGGTTAAAAATTAATGAACTATGATATGATCTAGTAATTGATATAACCTTTAAATACGTTTATCAGCTGTTTTAGAAAGATATGATTTTTCATGTTTTTAGGGTTCCGGAGCCAAAATGGCAAAAAGGAACCCTTATAGTTTCGCCATGTCTGTCTGTCTGTCCGTCCGTCCGCGGCTTTGCTCAGGGACTATCAATGCTAGAAAGCTGTAATTTTGCACGGATATATATGTAAACTATGCCGACAAAATGGTACAATAAAAAAATAAAAAAAAATTTTAGGGTACCTCCCATAGACGTAAAGTGGGGGTGATTTTTTTTCTCATTCAACCCTATAGTGTGGGGTATTGTTGGATAGGCCTTTTAAAACCATTAAGGAACCCTTATGGACTTAGTTGTCCGTCCGTCCGTCTGTCAAGACCCTTTTTCTCAGGAACGCGTGGAGGTATCAAGCTGAAATTTATATCAAATACTCAGGTCTACTGTCCCTTGGAGCTGTGAAAAAATCAAACTTCTAAGCCAACGCAATCAAAAGACACAACCGTTTATGCCGCAAAATTCCGCAAATTTTCGAAACTCGCAAGGCAATCAAAACCTACAGGGTACTTCCCGTGAACTCAGAATCTTGAAATTTGGCACGAAGCAACGTCATATATAGCACAGATAAAGGAAAAATTTCGAAAACCGTAAATTTTTAGTTACATCATATAATAAAAACATTTTTAATCATAATAATACTCCTATTATCCACTTAAAGGATAACTAAAAAATATCATAATGGGATAATTTCGACATTGTTTTTTATTAATAAAATAATAATAATGTGAATTTACTTATTTATTTCTATTTATATATCTGTAACCAATTGTTGAAACCAGTTTTGACCTAGTATTTGACACCTAAATGTATACCTGTCAGGTTGTCAAACACTGGGTCCCCATAGTAAAAGATTCTTTGACACCCATGTCAAAGACTACTCAAACGACCGTTACAAATGTCTTGATTGGATCTTCTACCTTACGATAAGGTAAGTTAAGATTCTAGTAGTCTATAACTGTGTAAGTAAAGTAACAGTGTTCTTGACCACCTAGACTTGTTTTTACCTTTTTAATTTATATTTAAAGTTTTTTAAGGCAATCAGGTTTTAATTTTTTTACAAGCTAATATTCAGTTTCACCTGTCTGTAATCAAATCTTGCAAGTTAAATTTGAGCAACTTCCAGTAGTTAGATTGACATGAAATTTAGAATACTACTTATGTAAATTGCGTGACAGTACAATAATCTGGTAGTGACATCCTGGTAGTCCGGACAGGATCGTCTCCGCAGGACGGATCTCTTCAACGGTTAGAGGCATCGACTCTACTTGAAATTTGGTATGCAAATGTAGTTTGGGTGACAAAAGAAAAATATGCAAAAAGAATACTGGCTATTCATTTTTTATTCTATTTTCAAATTTTGTAACATCGGTTTTTTGCGTCTCATTTTTATGCGAGTCTCGAATATTTGCAACATTTCCTTCATTTCATGAGAAGCCTCCTCGGCAATTTAGAGTTCGACCGTCGGCTGGCAAGCTTCAATATTTTGGGATACAGATGGAATTTTGCAGATTGATTATTTACCTAATAAAACTACAGTGAGTGCTAAATATTATTCTAACTTATTCTACCAGTTAAGAGGTGCGATAAAAGAAAAAAGAAAAGGGAAATTAGACAAAGGAATCTTGATTTTACAAGATATAGATAACGCAACCCGTGCATACCGCCCACACAACGAAGCTTGCTATGAAAGAATTAGGCTTCGATACCATTGAGCACCCACCCTATAGTCCAGATCTAGCTCCATGTGACTATTATTCGTTTAGACATCTCAAGAAAAATCTCCAAAAATTTTCGACAGATGACGAAACGAAGGCTGCAGTTAGTGAATTTTTTCGACGACAAACCAAAGTTTTTTTTTTTTAATGTCAATAATTTCACAAATGTAATACGTGCATTTCACTAGCAGGGGATTACATTGAAAAATGAAAAAAAGTACGTACGCCTGTAGTTTATTTCATAGTTAGGTAGATTATTTTTCAGCCACCCTCGTATCTTTGTTTTACCCAACTATGTGTCAAGCAAACCCAAGACAAGGAGTTAGTTATCAAAGAAATACGATAAGAGACATTAGGTGTGTATGCAAAGGCTTTTAGTTCATTTGCCATATGCCCCATTCGAAGATGTAACAAACGAAATATCTTGAACAAGCTTTTATTTCAAGTGAATAAGTTGTAATTTTCATTGACATCTGTCTTGGCTTGTCCTATCTGTCATTTTTGATATGGCACTTTTGGGTACACACCAACTGACATACTTCACGTATGTTGGAATAGGTTGGAATTTATAGTCGACTAGTAGAGAGTCCGTTAAAGAACGACCATCACTCATCTGTTTAATGCATAAAAAGCATTTTATAGAAAATTTTGTATGAAAAAAAAAATATCGCATGGGGGTTGCTTAAAAAATTACTGACTAAAGTCTCAACTAAAGTATGAAAATAAAAAAACAGCCATCGTACAAATTCAAAATCGGAATTTTTGCAGATATCCCTAAATCATTGTGTTTGCAATAGCCTTCCCGCTAATATTATAAATGCTTAAATTTGTAAATCTGTTAATTTGTTACCTTTTCACGTCTAAACCGCTGAACCAATTTAGATGAAATTCGGTATACAGATAGTTTAAGTCCCGGGGAACGACATAGGATAGTTTTTATCCCGGAAAATGGCATACGCGGACGGAGTCGTGGGCACAGCTAGTATTTAATAATGATGAAAATATAATAATAGTGTTGACCTATAGCTGCCAACCCAGTAGTTATGCCACGAAATAAAACCGCCCAAGTGCAAGTCGGACTCGCGCACGAAGTGTCCGGTACCATTATCTACATAACATTAGACATTAGCAAAAAACGCGGCAAAAAAATCACATCTGTTGTATGCGAGCCCCCCTTAAATATTTATTTTATTTTAATTTAATTATTTATTTTAAAAGTGAATAGACAACTAAATATTCTGTGAATATTTCAAGCTTCTACCTACTCTACCTGTTGCCGTTACTGATATCGAGCAAAAAACGACTAAAAAAATCACGTTTGTTGTATAGAAGCCCCCCTTAAATAGGTATTTATTTTGTTCTGTAGCTATCACGGTTAATAAGATACAGCCTGGTGACAAGCAGACAGACGGACAATGAAGGCTTTGTAATAGGGTCCCGTTTTTACCCTTTAGGTACGGAACCCTAAAAAAAAGACAACCCAACGTTTATACATTTCATAGGCTTTACTTTCCGCTGTATGAAATTCGTTAAATTCATAATGCGATGTTAAAAAAAAGTATTTTTTCACTACTTTTTCTGGCCAGGAATTTTTTAGCGAACCCAATTGCGATATATTTTCTAAGAGGCTAAGGGGCTGTTTCACCATCCATTGATTAGCGTTATCCGACGGTTAAATGTGATGCCGTCTCTGTCTATTCGAACAAAACAAATAGAGACGGCATCACACCTAACCGCCAGTTAACACTAATCAATGGATGGTGAAACAGCCCCTAAATTTGATATACCTAAAATACTTTTCATCCATTAAGCAGACGGGTAAAAATCCTCTCTAATTCGGATCTTAGACTATGCGGGAAGTATTTCAATTATATTACGCATTCTAAACAAAAACCAAACAAGTCTGAAAAGTTCCTTAGGTACAGTCACCAGCATTAATATCTACCACAGCGGAGCGTGCAAAAATATCTGACACGTCCTTCCGGCCCTAGAAATAGAGTCGTATCAGATATTTATGCACGCTTGTTGTGTCAGATATTTGTGCTGGTGACTGTACTACGGTACAATTTCTATTATTAAGATGAAGCATAAACATCTAAGATCATAATGTTTATGGATTATAGATTATTGATGATACGAATTCTTGGAATAAGGTTAGGTAATACCACATACTAGCATTAAATTCCTGGTTATTTTTATTAAGCGGAAATTACACTTTGTTGTTCGCCTAATGCGGTCGCCGAACTTGTGTCAAACTACTTCAGCGAACGACCGTCGCCTTTACATTAGGCGGCGGCCATATTAAGGCGGTGGCAGCTGTCGCTCGCCGAATGCGGCCGACTACCGTGTTCTTCACACTTTTGCGGTCGCCGCATGCAGCATGCGGTGGACAATAATGTGTAATTTCCGCTTAATAGGTACTTAATGAGGGCTATCGCTTATGAATTCGCCACTAGAGGCGCTAGTGTAGTGTGAGGTCTCCGAAATGTCAAATCTCATAGTTTTTGGGTGAGCTACGCGGGTTTATTTATAATTAGAATAATTTTGTGAATATTTTGCAATATCTGGAATTAATTATGGCAAATATGCGTTCCGGGGCAATGAATGTCTGTGTTTTGAGACAGTTTTGTCTTTCGGAAACCTTTGTCCTCCCTTTTTTCCGAACAAAACGGGGACTATGGAACACTGTGGCATGCTCGATATTTTTATGGTACGGTTTTAAGGTGTATTAAATATGATTTTAATCTAAACTTTATTTTCACGCCCGTAATAACAGACTTTGAAAGCCACACTTAAAAACCTCACGCAACAGTGCGCCATCTAGTGAGACAAAAAACGATAGCTCTCATTAGAAGCACTAATTTTCAGACCAATTTTCAGATAAATTGACGAATCGGTTCAAAGTCGTATAAATTACAAATAAATTATTTCGACAGAAACACTTTAGAAACAATTAAGAAATAATGATAGAGTAGCGATGATTTACCACGTAATTGCACCAATGCAAAATTAGAAGACCGCATTCTGTGAATAGTTTCGAACTCAGAAAAGTTGCCAGGAGGTCCGATGGTAATTTTTTTTTATACCTGAACCCCTAATACATCATGTAAATGGACTGAAAAAATGCTTTTAAACTATTTTAATAATTATTTTCCAGATGATATCTCATTTTGACAAGTTTTCATTTAACTTGCAATGTATGTATGTCTGTATGTACAAATGTGCGGGTCAAATCTTGCAACTTGAATTTGACCCACTTCCAGTAGCCGGATTGACTTGAATTTTGGCATACATAAATCTGATGACAATACAATAATTGGATAGTGACATCCTGGTGGTGCAACTAGGATCGTCTCTGAAGGACGGACTCTTCAACGGTTAATCGCATCGACTTGAAATTTGGCACGGAAATGTAGTTTAGATGACGATAAGAGTACAATCAAAAAAATTACATTCAGCAAAAAAGCTTGTATAATAAATTAAAAATTTGATGAAATACTTTTTCCTTAATAAGTAGGTACTAAAATAAAATCTATCAACTGACTCGGTATATATATATAAAAGCTTGTAAAAAATGAATATTATCACGAAATTGGTTATTAAAATGTTCGAAAAGCAATTTTTTCAGTCCATTTACATGATGTTTTAAGGGATGGGGTGTAAAAAAATGGACCTCCGGATCTTCCGACAACATCCAGAATCGTATTTTTCAAGCTTTTCTGAGTTCAAAACTATTCACAGAATGGTCCCCTAATTTTGCATACGCAACTTCCCTTGGCGCCTGCAGGGCTACTACAAAACTCGAAGTTCCTGTCGTGCGGTCCCTCTCGCTCTGCTATTAAATAGTATAAGTGTCAGAGGGACCGCACGACAAGAACTTCGAGTTTCGAGTTTCGTAGTAGCCCAGCTACTCTATATTGGTTGGGACCGTGCACGAACACAGCGTCAACTATGGGCATTATTGGCCATATATTGTCACAACTGTCAAGCAAGAAGTACAGCGAGGAGACTGAATCATGTACTAACCAGTCTTGCACAGTCCCGATACTGGGCCGGATTTATGGGAAGCCATCTCCTTCCACTCATTAGGGGTTTGAAAAAAAATCCAAAATGCAAATCTCCGCTTTTTTTACATGCCCTAACTCACCCATATAGTTTCACCGCCTCCGTTTGTTCGTCCGCACACACTATTCAATAGTAGGTAGGCTTTGTCTTATTCCAGACATCCGGCTATTGTACATAAAATTTCCTCCAAATCCGTCCAGCCGTGCCAAATTTCAGGTACGTCGAAAATATTGCTTTTTTTTTATTCGATTGGGTAAAAATGGGTCTCCTGATAGTAAGAGATCACCATCGCCCATAGACACCTGCAACACCTGGGAGATTGCAGATGCGTTGCCAACCTAGAGACCCAAGATGGGATACCTCAAGTGCCAGTAATTTCACCGGCTGAAACCGGCGGTTGCTTTTCAGAAATCTATGTTTTGAAAAGAATGTGTTCTACGCTTCTGGTTTATCCACTTGCTGTTGCTATTATATTCCTAAAGTGTTTCCAGAATCCTCGATTTTAAAAAGCTGTTCTTTTAAGAATGACGTTTTAGGCACCAGAATTTTTTCAAAAATGTTCACCAGAGATGTGTGAGGACCAGATGCGAGGATTGTGATTGTCATGCATGAACCAATAGAATCGCTTCATTTACCTCTTTATTTTCTCCTCGCACAGCACAGCTCTAGTAAAAACACTTGATTGAATCGAGGATAGGTAAATAAAACGTTTCTATTGGTTCACGAGAAACGCATTTCCTCGCACATTTCTGTTTGAAACGCAGCCTTAGCTGTTATTTTTACTAATACTTACGCTGCTGTAAGCTGTACCAGCATTAACCCTTAATAAGGCCCCATTTATTGGAGCATACTACCACAGAATCAGAAAAAGCAGCTATCGAATACATACCTGACAAAGAATATTTTTAAAGCTAGTCGTATTTTCAATAATTACAATGGAAACTGTGACGTATTTATGATTATGAAATTAATAACGTTCAGTTTCCAACTCAATGCAAGTGGTCGCTAAATCGCCTCTACCTTAAGGGTTATTATTATGGATGCGATGGATGCGATGTACCAAATCAAAGTACGAAATAAAGATTTTTATTATTATTATTATAGGTGTAGCGAGGCTTCCTTAGTGCTCCACGCAGCTAACTCGCAGCGCACTCGCGGCGAACGTTGCGCGCTCGCTTTACTTTTAACTCGCTCGCAAATCGCCAGTATGATGTGATAAGGCTGTTAAGTAAGCTACAGCACGGTCAAAGAAACTGAATAATTTCTCAATGATTTCTTTGCTGGATGTGTAAGATGTTAACATGGCACTAGTAGCAAAAAGGTTGCACCCTGATACGCGTTTCAGTTTCTTTGTTTCGTCTCAGTTTAAATAAAAATGATGGTTTCAACTAAATATTTTATTAGTTTTACAATAACATTCTTCACACTCTCAAGTTTAACATTCGATACAATAGGTAATACTTATTACTATTATTACAGCATATTTTACAATAATTGTTGATAACATAGCTATGACTTTAGCCGTTGATGGCACTAGGTTCTTTGAAAGAGTTTCAAAGCGTCGAATATCCTGTTTGAATAATGTAACGGTCAAACTGCACCGATACAACTCGAAACGATATTATTAAATAGAGAGTTTTTAAATTTGGAATCACGTCATTGATTCAAGGTGACTGGTGGTTTTGCTCGAAGCTCATTGGCCATTGCGGAATGGCGGTCTGTGACTGGTCAGCACGCGCAGGACTTGCCACCGCCTTCGCGACTGTTCTCTCCATTGGCGATCTTGTGGTCAAGCGCAAACCTCTCGCCATCCTTGTTATCGTTACTTTGAAGTAATTTGTCGTTAAGGAGAATCTGTAAAAACAATTTTTCTTAAATAATATGGTAAGTAAGCAGTGGGATATTTATCCTCAATTTCCATACCTACTGTGAGTTAATTTAATTATCAATCAGTATTCCAGTATTCTCAAAGCTAAATTCATCTTAACGTATGGAGCTGTCAAGCTTGAACCGAGACCGTATTGTCTAACGCGCTGACGTTTGCGATCGCATTCACCACCTCTACTCTACTCGTACAGTCGCTATCAAATATTTAGGAGCGGCCGAGGTAAGTAGTCAAAAATATCGGAACAAGCACCCTATTCTCAAGGCTTGCTCTTTAGAGTTCATGCTCCGATATTTTTGATCACCTTGGCCGCTTTGAAATATCTGATGGCAACTGTATCTATCCTCGTCCTACGCCGTGTGATAGAAAGAAGTGGTGAAAACGATTGTACAGTCAAGGGCAAAGATATCGACACGGCCAAAGTTACAAAAATATGTACACACGACTTTATGCATTTAACATTAAGGCAGTGTATACATATTTTTGCAACTTTGGCCGTGTCGATATCTTTGCCCTTGACTGTAATTCCAAGTGTAACAAGGCCTTAGGTTTGACATCAAAATCAACTGTTTTTCCTAACAAATGAACATTAGATCTCGTAAGTCTGGAATTTATAATCATAATGTCTTATTTCAAAACATTAATGCAACACGTGCTTTTATTTAATTTTCATTACTTTCGCCACTCTCATAATAAAAATACTACAGTTATTCAAAAGAACGGTGGCTTTATTTGAGTTCTAACCATCCAAACATCGTTATCTCTAGGCCATTTATATAAAAAAAGATGATTACGTCCGTTGCCTAACGTATTTCGTCCCATTTAAAGCTCCCACAGAAACAGGTTTTGGTTTTCGAGATGCTTCTACACAAGGTAACAGTCATTTGTCTATGTAATTTATGGAACATCTGAGGAGATTTAGAAAGTTTCTTTCCATTTCTTCTCGGATAGATTTACTTTAAGTGAACAACCGCATGGACATGGTTCCTTGTGTATGAAATTTTATGAAATTAGAATATCTATTTTAGGATGTGCAAGTATCTAAAAGGGTTAGGTAGTCAAATTTCTAGGTACGAGGTTGAGTCAGAGACTTGTCGATTTTGATTTTTGTTAGGATCAAGTTGTTGAAAAGTAGAAAAATGTTTTTACGCTTATTAAAAAAAAATTGAATCGTTATTAACATAAAATCAGTCACGTGATGGTCACTTTTATTTTTATCTCGTTCATAACATTAATTAAGTTCCTTGATATAATTTTACTATATTGTCGCATCACTCTGAATAATAATTTTGGAATTATATGCCTGTATCAAATCTGCTTTTGATGGATATAAAAAGTGTTAAACATTAGTACTATTAGTTATTCTGTGACATTAGTCATGATTTAATTTAAAGTCGTCATATTTATATCAAATAAAATCACACATCACACCGGTACCTACAAAGTTTACCTGGGTTTTAGTTACGTCACGAAAATAATCCTAAAAGAATTAATTTAGTAATCAAAACCATCTTTTAGAGGGGCTATGTACAGTTGTTAATGCAGGATATTAAGGTTTTATTGTAAGTATCAACTATCAATTCTATAAATATTATATTTATTTTTGACTTTAAGCCTCTGTTGAACTACAATCTCAAAGCGCTTTCTGAAAGTTATATAAGTTATTGTCAAAAAAACATTTTTAAAACAAGCTTCTTTTTGCTAATTGTACTGTTTGTTGACTCTACTTCAGGGTTCCTTAAAGTGGGGTCCACAGACCCCTTAGGAATCCATAGCATGTGTATCAGGGGTCCGTAGTAGAACAGTCTGTAAACATATTTATCAGGAAATTAAAAAAAAATTGACAGCGGTCCGTGGAATTGTTTAAACTGTGAAAGTGGTCCGTGACTTTAAGAAACCCTGCTCTACTCGTACTTGGATTCTTATGCAAACAGTACATCATATTCCATGTCAATCCATCCACTAAAAGTGGATCAAAATTGATTTACAAGATTTGACGAAATATACGAGGTGGGAGTTTGTAAAAAAGTAATTGCATATAAAAATGGTGTTGGGTTCTGAGCTACGAGTACACTATGTTATTTTTGATTTCCGTTCAAAGGGTTCAACAGGTCAAACGAAGATAATTTCTGCAGGAAACTAGTGGACTTACTCTTGCTATTTAAAAAATAATCAAGAATTGTCTTTTTTTTTAACTGTTAATTTCATGTGTTTTTATGTTATTTTTCTCAAAAATGTCCGTAAAAGTTGTCATTATTCTTTACCTATCAGAAGGTGAAGTGCATAGTTTATGGTCAGCAAAAAGTTAAAAAGATTGCAGGCGCGCTAGCTCGACAATAATGAATGAGCGCGCCTGCAATCAGTCACATTTTTTTTTTAAGTTAAAAAGGCCATTGAAATGTTGGCGCAAGTCGTATACAGCCAAGTCTAATGGCCGGTATCAGATATTTTGTTGGAACTCCGGACTTTTTCTATTGGGTCTGAAATAGCTTGTGGTGTTTTCGGTGGAAAAATATACCAGCAGTTTATTTTTAATGATAAAAGGCGGGAAAGCATAAGAAAAATATTGGAATAAAATTAAATTTTATAATATATTTTGAGAAAAGTTTATTCTATTTTAGAATTATTCACCATTTTTGAGAAAAGCTTTATATTAGTCTTGGCTGGAATAGCAATTGCTGGCTTCGTATTAGTTAAACGGACGAGCTTGCGAGTATAATACTCATACTCAGCCAGCAATTGCCTACTTCCAGGCCACGACAATAATCTACTATTATATAGTTGTTATATACATTCTAGAGGGATAATATAAATGTGTCCAATACTATCAAGAATCAAGAAAGAAGATGCACGCTTTTATAAGTCCGAAACTTGACTTATAGATTTGACATGTCTGTCTGTCTGTCTGTCCGACTGTCCGTTCGCGGCTTTGCTCCGAGACTATCAATGCTAGAAAGCTGTAATTTTTCACGAATATATATAGCAACTACGCAGACAAAATGGTAGGAATATTTTTTTTAAGTGGCGGTGTTTTTTTTTCGGCTAACCCTATAGTGTGGGGTAACGTTGGATAGGTCTTGGACTTGAGCCATTGGGGGGTTTCCAAGACGATTTTTCTATTCAGTGATCTGTTTGCGAAATATTCAACTTTAGACTTGAGCCATTGGGGGGTTTCCAAGACGATTTTTCTATTCAGTGATTTGTTTGCGAAATATTCAACTTTAAAGT
This sequence comes from Choristoneura fumiferana, assembly GCF_025370935.1. Classification (NCBI taxonomy): domain Eukaryota; kingdom Metazoa; phylum Arthropoda; class Insecta; order Lepidoptera; family Tortricidae; genus Choristoneura; species Choristoneura fumiferana. The sequence continues at coordinate 5,290,639 of NC_133489.1, forward strand.
GCAAATTTTCATTAAAATCGAGGGTCTTCACACGTCACGAATTCCTTAGAAAAATATTATGTACTTGATTTTTTCGTAATGGCTACGGAACCCTATCTTGGGCGTGTCCGACACGCTCTAGGCCGGTTTCTTGTGTCTTATCTGTCACGTCAGTGACACTCGTTAATTTTGCAAATTTAACAATTTGATCTTTAACAATGACTGAACGATTTATCGATTCGTCCTGACAGTTTCTATCAATAAATCGAGCCGTCTGCCGAAGCTAACGAAAATCAAGAATAACACGGCATATTCGTTTAAAACTTTCCATAGTGAAGATAATGATGGTATAAATAATGATACCCAGCAGTGTTACCTTGTTCACTAGCGAGCGTGCAGCCTCTTCGATGTTGATATTTTCCTTGGCAGAGGTTTCGAACCAGCCCGCGAAACCTCGCTCCCGGCAGTACTCATCCATCTTAGCGGGGGAGTTCACGATACCTTCCTTCTGCTGGTCGCACTGCAATCGACAATAAACCATAAAGGTAAAATTGGTGTTTGTCAAACGTGAGGAACCAAAGACCATTTTGTTTTTTTTAATGGCATTGAATTTGAACATTGGGTAATTGCACGTTTTAGTTCGAACGACTATTTGGTTACTCGGGAGACGTGATCAGGACCAATCCTACACACTCAGTAAGTGATAATGGATCGTTCACAATCCACCCCATTTAAAGCATCCTAAAAACCCCCACTTTTTTAATTGCAGAGTGACCATACACTTAGTAAAGAAAGTAAGTACTTTTTGTTTTTAACATTTAAAAAAAGTAAATCTCAATAATACTGGTACGATATAGTAGCCTTAAATAACTAAACCCGGAATAGTTGGTCTTGCTCACGTCTCCCGAATCACCTGTTTAAGTCAATGGAATAATTTTGTCAACTTTTCACAGCTTCACGTCGCTAGTATTCAAAAGGCAGTAGAGATGGGAAAGCTATAAATCACTTACTTTATTCGCAAGCAGTATACAGGGTATCGGCGACCCGTCCGGCAGCTGCACCTTGGTATCGAGGTCGTTCTTCCACTTGACGACAGCGTCGAACGTGGCCACACGCGCCACGTCGAACACTATAAACGCGCCCACTGCCTCCTTGTAGTACACGCGGGTCATGTTGCCGAAACGCTCTTGCCCTGAGGACAATCAAGTTATCATAAGCCAACAGCAATCTAGTGCTTAGAGTAGTTAAATTTCTAATTTTACGGCAACAAAATTGATCGGGGTCGAGCAAGGAGGTTTGTAACACCCATTGGCGTGCATTGGGTCAATTTCAGGGTAGGTAACTGACAGTTTGCGGCTGAAACACACCACCCCTCACAGCAAGGTAAGCAGCGCAAGGTCCAAGGTGCTACCTACCCTGCTGCCTACTCAATGCTCGCCACACACAGGTAACACCTCTCTCCTGCCCTGGCAGAGTCGCTCTCAAGAATGAAAACCATCAAAATTTTCTTATCGTGCTCCTTGCTACCAAACTTTGGGCCTTTTACGAACAGACGAATAGAGCGGCCGCTCTCTTCATTCTACCCACGGACCGACTCTGATCAAGCTATTACAAACTTTCTGGTCTTAAGATGTCCGACGACCGTAGATAAATCTTCGGTCTATCCAACTTGACCTGCCTGGACGACAGTTCAATGCTTACATTGAAAGTTTTATGATCAGGGTCAAAAATGTGTTCATGAATCACATCTGTTAATTTCTAGCCAACTGAGCTGTTTTGTTCGCGGTACACATCAAGTTTTCTTTTCGTAACTACTTAATAGGCTGGTGGAAACAGATCAGAAGACGGTGAGACGGTGAGAAGGCTTTTTCAAACGACACAGTGCACATAGTGAAGTAAAACCTACTTCATCATAATGAGTTAGGTTACTGCATTTAATTCCTCAGCTTGTTGACAAAAATAAACAAACCTTAACCCATTGGGACCATAATCACCAATGACAGGAACATCAGTAAATACAGAAACGTAATAAGAAGAAAAGCGTACGCAATGATACCCCCAATGTCGTCCATATTCTTTGACTTCTTGCCGTCCTAAGTTGCCGTCTATTGTTAATAGGTTTCGGCTGACAGATAGCTGTCATTTGTCATGTCAGGTTAAAGAAATAATTTAAAAAGTAGAACAGGTTTGATTAAAACAAAGGATAGGAATTAAAGTACCACAAAGTTCTGTTTGACCCAAGAATAGAGGTTTAACCAAAAAAGTAATCAAGTTCTGAAAGATGCCAGCATGTGCAAGTAGTGTGGTTCGACTAGTGACCTTGTTACTAAAATTACTGGTGTTATTTATCTTTCAAATGAAAAGAAAATCTACCATACCTGCAATATCCCATAGCTGCAGCCTTATAACAGTGTTAGCATCCCAATTGAGAACTTTCAGCGCGAAGTCCACTCCGATAGTGGCGCGGTAGTGCTGACTGAAGAACTGATGGACATAGCGCTTGATGATGGAAGTCTTTCCTGTGCCGAGTTCTCCAATCACCAGGATCTTATAGAGGTGCTCGCGACGCTCTGCGCTCGGGGTGGCGTGGGACTGTGAGAGAAATGTGGATGTTAGTAGTGTTTGGTTGATTGAGGCGTTACCTTGCGGAGGACCATGTCAGTGAACTAAAACTTATTAACGCTTTTTTTAACACCCGAAAAGAGGGGTGTAAGTTTGAAGTCAATGTCTGTTTGTGGCATCTTAGTTCTCATACGTATGGACCGACTTCGATGCGGTTTTTCCATGTGAAAGCGAGTTTTATTGCGATAGTTCTTATACATTATAATTATATGAATTCGACAATTCACAAACTTGATACTTATAATTATTAATGTTATGCAGGTTTCAAGATTATGCTCACCATTAGATAGCTAAGCTTATGAATATTCCATAGTATGTAGAAACTTGAAACTGAGTTCAATCCCTGGGGGATTTTTTTCATGAAAAATACACTAGTCACTCATTAGGTCGTCAATTTATTTATATTTATTATTTTGTGTTGCACATATTTTTTTTTAAATATCAGAGAAATAAATGTTTGTCGTCATTTACCATGTGGATTTTTTGCGTAAGTTCCCGTCGAAACAATGCACTGCTGCAGCCAGCCTTTTTCATGGACAATGGTATTAAAGCCATTTTACATTTAGCACGAGATTAACTTTCACAATTTTATTAATAAGGGATAAAGACAAAATCAAACGCAAGAACTCGAAGAAACAACTCTTGATGTGTCTTGATGCACGGTTCAAACCCAATGTGGGCAAATTCTCATGCAGTCTAATAAATACTTTGGCAATATCACTGATTTAGTAATTAAGCAGCTTATTGGAAGTGCTAATGGGTACTTAAATAGACAAAAAATTATATATTTATTAGCCTGACATCATAATAAATGATCTGGTTTTGAAACTGGTATGGACTTCTCATTTAAATAACTTCTTAATGCATTTTAAAACAATTAGAGATTAATATTTTAAAAACTTAAATGAAGAACATTAGCAAGAATCATTAGTATCAATAATGTTCGATCCTGTAAAGTTGTAAAAGTTACCTATGCGCACATAGGTTGTAAATTGAATGTGTCGTAGATTCACAATTGCGACGGATAGAATGAAGGTGACTAGGCGCTACATTGTATGCTTGTAGCATGCCAAACATGCATGCGGAAATGCGTAACAACCAGAGAACTAATGATAACAAATAAATATCATGGGACAATTGCCACCAATAGGCCTAGTCCCAAATACTAGTTACCTACTAGGCAACGCGTCAATACAATAATAAATTCTCATTTAAAATTTTCGAGAAATATCATGCGTTTGCGATACATTGCCCTCGATGACCGATCAGTTATAAAAGCGTAACCGCCCGGCCGCGCAATACAATATAATAATAATAATTTTTATTTTTCATAAGGCTCTTACATAAGAAATGGCAATATGAAATCAAACATTAATAATATACGGGGCCTGCTATTATAAATACAGTAAAATTGTTCCCTGGCCTTCATGCTAGGGTACCCTGTGATATGAAGGACAGTGGTTCGGAGCTCGAGACACTGGTTAGCACTTTAGATCTAAAGATGATTCCATATAAGTTTAGTTTGTTTGTGTGTGTGTGTGTGTGTGTGTGTGTGTGTGTGTGTGTGTGTGTGTGTGTGTGTGTGTATATACATATATGTATGTGCGTAAGTGAGTATTTTATGTTGGTGAACACTTGTGTTGCCAACATTTACTTGCATTATGATTATAATATGATTGTGAGGTTAATTTATGTTCAAATGTCTTTAATTAATAGTTTTATATTACATACTTTCCTAAAATGTCTTCAGTTTTATCATAGTCTTGTGTTAATAACCATGATTTTAATTTATTTTTTACTTCATATTTATTCAATAAGTAGCACGATAGATATTTCTCGCCCCCTCTAGACTAGATGAAGCTTTAGAAAAGAAACGTAGCGTAGTTTAACCGCAACGCACCTATCAAAAACAAATTATAGATCCAAATAGCTTACTCGTGGTCGCAATCGCAATCAACACATTAATCAAATCGTGCCAGATAGCAGTAGAAAGAGATAGCGAATATGATTGTGGTTGCGAGCGAGTGCAACAATACGGCCTTTGGTCGTAATACGGTGATTAGGGCCAATTAAATGGTCATGACGACAATTTCATTGAACCAGCTGCGCCTTTGTACTTTAATCTATTGCTAATAGCTTAAACACGCTATGCCAATTCCTATGTACTTATTCTACACTCATCAAAAGTGCCTAGGGATATTTTTTATCCCTAAACAGTTTTGAACATCTCAATATTGGTATATTATATTACTTAAATTACCCCTTATATTACTACTAAGTCAAAACATCAAAGTCCAGAGATAGGGATAGTGAGTATCCCAAAACTTTTTTGATATGCTTTGATGTCTTCATCGTACTTACTTTCGTTTCATGCGTTTTGTTTTGTAAATTGCTTTCGCTGTATTCTCCAAACTAATTTATACTCGTATTTATAACGCTTGGTCCGTGGGGTCCCGAAGCAAAAAAACTATTTAATTTTTTAAAAAAGAAGCTTGCCCTTTCCACTGGTGACCATAGGGCTGGCTCTTTCCTCGGTCAACGTATTGGCATTGCCATACGAGGAAACGCAGCCAGCCTTATGGGCACCCTGCCCAATAGCAACGACTTGGGTGATATTTGTAAATATAGATTTTTAGGATTAGAGTAAATTAGTTTTAGTTCTTTTTTATTTATTTCTGTTAATTATTGTATATATTATTTGTTTGTTTATAAATAAATTTATTAGTATCTCGTACCTTAAGATAAGTTATTTTTTCCATGATTGTTATTTCATGTTGGAAGTAGGTGAAATTAGAGTTGCAAATTTTTTATTACAAGATCTTGCGTTATTCCTAGTATCCAGTGAGGTATTCTTTTTAATGGAATTTTAAGTATGTCGAATTTAGTCTTATATTTAATCGAATTGACTTTGACTTTCTTTATATTATATATATTTTTTTTATTTCTGTAAGGTGTTATTGTAATTGGCATTATTTTATTTTCAATTTTGTTACTATTACTAGTCACTGTAAATTTTTAAATTCCATTTTATAATCTAATTCCGCTTGGAAATTTTATCTTGCCTTTAATTGACATCTTTTATTATGATTATTATATTGGTAAGTAGTATGTAAGAGAATTGTAATGCCCTGGCAGGGTAACATGTACCAACTAACATTAATTTTTAACACCTGAATTGTACATGAACATGGTCGCAATAAATAAAATGATAAATGATCCTTTATAATTACTACGGAGGTTTGTACACCTTCTAAGATTCTTACGCCGTATACAAGGATCCGCCGCGTTAATATTCCATATAAAGTCTCAACTAAACATAACTAAGTAGGTTAATTTCAACTAAATTTACAAGTCTACGGAAATTAACTTGATCAATAACTCTTTATCCGACAACAAACCTGAGTATCTAAGGTCAAATGACAACGTGTTCAATAATAACCTTGATTTAGATATAAATAAAATCAAAGTAATTACGAGTCGAGTAAATATCTATTTCCAACTAATGAATATACTTGTAGGTAGGTACTATTATGTTATGTAGATGTATATATTCCTAAAAAAACAACAATTCAAGATACGGAAGATAACTGTGACGGCATGAGCTACAAAGAAGATTACATATCCCAGGTAAACAAGATAAAAACAAATAACAAATCCAAGAAACTTACACCGGTCCTATTTGGTTTCGGCGCCATAACACACACAACAAAACCTAGTCTATGGCCACAAAAAAAAAAATAGACAACAGCTACAACACTGCACTTTAAAACACCCAATTTTTACTACAGTCAAACACTGCCACAGATAATAGTAGGCTTAAACGGAAGGAATAACTTTTAATTATTGTATAAGCAAAGACAGCACTGTCTCGGCTGGATGGACAGCTATTTATGAAGTAAGCAGACAGTGTTATCGGGCATAGATAACACGCTCGTCATTCGCAGTAGCGTGACCGCGGTGGGGTCCGAGATCGAAGTGTTTCCCTAGGTTATCTAAGGTAAATATTTCTAGATCTAAATACAAATGTTGTAGGTAACAGCAACGTTATCTTAAATACGGGTTGTTGTCAAGTAAACAACTCAAATAACGTCATGCTCACGATATGCTTCAAACAAATAAATTGTAAGCAACCGAACTACAGATTATTTTGCGAAAATCCCCAAAATTATTAATGGAGTTGCATAAAAACTCAAAAAGAATTAGCTGACTATTTTCTAAGTATAAAAAAATCTAGGATTACTACTAATCGGTTCATTAACTTACACACAACACAAATACCAACGACATATTCGAACACCCTTTATTTCTTGAGCATGAGCTCAAGAAATAAAGGGGAATTTATGAAAATTGAATCTCAAAAATCACAGAGTCAATATAACTAATAGCCTACTGCCTAATAGGTACGCAAATACGAACATTTGTAACCTGTAGTGCCATAAATAAACGACCAAAACGATCCACTTAATATGTACCGAAGACTCCGCATCTGCCTTTCTAAGATATCACGGGTTACTGACACAGTTATTGTGCGATAAAAACAATACAGAATCGTGAGTGATTACAAAGTGAATGCATAGTGAACGCTGACTATTGTACTAAATGCATAATTTGCATAAGAGCCTCGCTAACGATTGCTCGACTACCTGATATCTCAATTTCAATCAAATTTCTATCCGATACGAAACTGCTTCAAAATTGTACATATTTATATTAGCCACATCTTGGGGTCATTAAAAAGGTTGAACAATAAACGTATAATTTATTATAAATGTTATTAACCTTTAAATATGAATTTTGTTAAGATTTACAAATTAAATTATATATTACATAAACATAAATAGATTTGTTTAAAATTCATTCAATTTAACAAATATTTATTCCAACTGTAGAGGCAGTATACGGAATTCTTTTATAAAAATACTTTATTAAAAGATCGGGAAAATTTACAATTTGGAAATATTTCGTTGTCATGTAATTTATTAGGTATAGATAATATATTTTTAATACCAAAAATTTAATTTAAGATTGTAATCAACACATTTGATCTTATCTCTCACTTTTTTCGTGTTGAAGTGAAATGACAGATCAAAGTAAAGTTCAAATCCTCTTTGGTTCAAATATTTGGAATTCAGTGAGTAGCTGTACTCAGCATTTTAAAAAAATAATTAAAAAGTTACTTTGTCTCACGGAGTGAGCAAAATGCGATTTTGCTCACTGATTTCTCATAGCAAAGCCTGCCTGTTTGAGGTGCTGAGGTGAAATAGGTGCAAAAAGAGATTTTGAATTAAGCGAAGGATTCTTTGATTCTAGGTTAGAATCCTATTTATTGCAAAAAAAAGTCACCTAACATAATTTAAATGTAACATAAGTTACCTCTGTTAACATTTTTTAAAATAGAATCCGATTATTATCTTACATTTAAAACCATAAAAAGAGTCCAGTAGCTACAATATCGAACATGCAATCTTAACTTTTGTATAATGGCCTCATCTCTGTTGAACAATTAAACCAGACTATTACATAAAGATAATAGATTTGTTAAAAAATCATTCAATTTAACCTGTAGAGGCAGTATACGGAATTCTTTTATGCTTTCGTAATACTATTAAAAGATCTTTAGAAATAGATATATTTTTATACCAAACATTTAATTTAAGTTTGTAATCGACAATTTGATCCTATCTCTTGCTTTTTTCGAGTTGAAGTGAAATGACAGATCAAAGTAAAGTTCGGTCAAGTACTTACTGTAAATAATTAAAAAGTTGTCACACTGATTTCTCATAGCAAATTTGAAAAAAGAGTATTTATTAGCTCTTATCGGCAGTAGTTACTTGTTAACATTAATTAAATTATCTTCTTTGGATCTAAGAACGGAGTTAAATAGCTAAACGGATTAAACGGGTAGTGTTTCCAACCAATAGCAAACCTTTGTGCTAATACCTATTCTTTAGAAGTTAAAATAAGTAGCAAGTTGCAACGGAGACAAGGAATACTTCTGTAAATAATTGTTGTGTTTTACTACAAAACTCTGACACACCTAATTCGCATGTAGAAGTTATTACGGAAGGAGATAAACAAAACCAAAATAAAGTCAATGCAACCCAAAACATTATAGGAAAAGATCAATTTGACGTTAAAAAAATCATTTTTGTTAAAACCACTGCACTGTACGGTCAAGGACTTTAATTAATGCACCACCATGGAACCATTTCACAGTAAACGTTATAGTGACATCGCATTAATTAACAAGGAAAATCGTAATGACTTTTCCTTTGAAAAGATTCCATAGTGGCTCATGAATTAAAGTCATTGACCGACTTGACCGTACAGTGCAGTGGTATTAATAAAAATGAAATCCTTGAAGTACATACAATTAAACTACATGTTTGCTATGCTGTTGTTTGGAACTCGAAACAGAAGATTGCTTTTCTTTTACATTTTCATATTAATCTTCAGGAAAACGAAGAAAACCGACCAGTCCCGAGCAACATTAAAATTATGGTTGTCCGGTTGAAATAGCCCAATCAATGACTTATCAACCAACACCAACACCAATCTTTAAAGTGCATAAACATCAACAGTTTTAATTATTTGCGGTTAATTACATTAGACATAGTTTTTACGAGATGTAGACCGTAATTAACTTTAATGAACTCCCGATATTTCGGCGCAATTGCATTGTATCATAAAGAAACAGGGGGCTACTACGAAATTCGAAAATCAAAGTTCGTACCGTACCGTCCCTCTCACTCTCGTATTAAATAATATTAGCGTCAGCGGGACAGCAAGATACGAAGTTCGAATTCTGCACTTGGTAGTATAGGGCCAGAGCTCAAATATGACCATACATCGTATCAAATTCACCGGAATTCGGCCTAGTCAATCATTAAGTGAACGGTACTTTGCCAATAGAACGCACATTGCGCAACTGTGTAAGCCAACCCCTGGGGTTGGGTTGCAGCCACGGTCCGCTTGTGACCTCAGCTGAATCTAAATTGGCCATTCATGTGAAAGTGATGGTGTCTGAGATTCATAGACGCCGACAGGCGAAGGGTTGACTACGGAAGATTGTCAAAATGACAAGCTTGTATTCGCAACCGAAGCCGACAAAGAAAATGGCTTCGGTGAAACTGTTTTTGAAAAATCTCTATCTAACAACACCTTACATCAAATTCATGGCCATTACGTACATCCTTGACAAATAACTGTTTTCTGGCACAACTAAGAGTCCAAGAGCTAAACCGCGGAAAGGCAGATAGAGAAACGTAGCGACAAAACTATTCATAAGTATTCTGTTTTGCCATTCTGACAAACGAGAGCTCTAAAAACATACCTACTTACTATGTGTTACATTGGGAAATCAGTAGTTATAAGTAGGTAAGTAGTAGGATTCTGTAATTATACCTTCGAAAAATTAAATTCTTAATACAACAAAGGCTCCAAAAGGTAATAAAATATACCACAACATACATTTCATTATTGTAATAAGAAACAAGACAGCGGTCGCGATATCTATCCGTATGTTCAAATTACATGGGTGGAAGTTATTACCTACCTATATATGTTTTTATATGATGCATTAAGTTTCTAGTTTTTGCGGAATGGCTTAGGATTAGGATGTAACCTTACATCCAAGGTTTGCATGCCTAATATAGCATTTAGTTATAATTTGTTTTAAAGTCAAGGCGAGAAGTTAACATAAGCTTACTTCAAGGTTTGCGTAATTTAAGTGACTTAAGGAATATCCATGAAAAGTTCCTCATCCTCGTGTACTTTGTAAAGAACAAATTTACATTAAAAATAACTGGCGAATGTACTTTATAAATTACATATTATTAATTTTAATAATGTTGAAATAATATCCAAGGCTGGAGCGGCGTATGCCCAACGGTGGGCGAAAACGCGCTGAAGAAGAAGAATGAAGAATATCCAAAATAACAAACCTGGTGACCCACGTACTCTCTTAAGTACCTACTACATTTACTAAAAAAGTTAGAACAGTATCTATGTAATCTTCAAAATCATAGTTATGAACATTATTGAAAAGTAATAGGAGTAAGTATAGGAGTATGTTCGACCTACCTAAAATTCTAGTCTACGTTGATATTTAAAAAACTTATCACCAAAAAAATAGCCAATAAACAGCTTTGACTTATTAAGACCAAAAACTTCCAAAAAAACCACCGACCTCTTCAAATAAATGAACGCTGTCAATATTCTTCAAAATGCCATTAAATTATTTGAAAACGAACAAGTTGCGTTACATTTCTTAAATATTTTGAATTCATAATGAGTTAATAATTGCGTCATCATCTCATCGTTATCGAATAATGGTTTCAAATAAATCTACATTATTGCATAACTTTTAGAAACAAAAAACTGGTTTCTACAGGGTTCCGTCTGTTTTAAAGAACCTGTTCCCGTGAAGTTTTTCAGATACGTTAAAAACTCAGAATTTTTATTTTTACTCAGAAAAAGATAAATCTTGTTTGCGACTGCCTTCAAGGTACAGCCTCAAACCAAAAACTATATCCTCACGGCCCACTGCTGGGAGAGGCATTCTCTCAGAATGAAAGGGCTCGAGATGTATGTAATCCAGTGTAGTGTAGAGAGCTAAAATCACTCGTGACCATAGCCATTGCAATGTAGTAGAAACGTCGCGATAATTTTAGTATAATTAAGTCCCGGTATTAATGAAAATCATGGAAGTTTTTGTTTGGTAAGTCTTGCCACAAAATGGCAAAGGTAATTATAAATTAACATAGTTAAAAAATAGTACCTGGGCGACCAAGCTTCGCTCGGGCCGAAACTCGATAATAAACGTTTTCTATAATGCTTTTATAACGATCGTGATGTATGTACAACGTGTTGTTTTAAATTTCCGTTAACTTTAATGGAACATTCAACAGGTCAAATGAAGTTAATTTCTCCAAGACATTAGTAACTCTTACTGTTTAAAAGATAATCAAGAATAAAGATAATGAATTACTTATGTGCAGTAAATCAGTGTCATGATTTTTTATGTATAACGTTTTTGACAGAGTTTGGCAAAAGAATCTTTAAAAAGTGAGTTTTTTTATGTCTCTCTTATGTAAAGTAGCCATTCACGATTCATCCCCACACATCACAATTCAATGTCCGATTATTTTAGCAATGAGTTCACAAAAGTAACTTTGTTTGTGTTCGGTTGGCAAGTTAAGGTAAGGCAATAATTGTAATCTTAAGTTTGAAAAGTAATTTTAACATTCTACCCTTTCACATTAGGTAAGACTATTATGGAACATGTAATGTAAAAATATAAAAATAAATGTATAAATATCATGGGACACTTGACACCAATTGACCTAAATAGTCCCAAACTAAGAAAAGCGTGTACTATGGATACTAGGCAACGGATAAACATACTTATATAGATAAATACATACTTAAATACGTATTATGAATACAAATATCTGCCCCGGCCGGGAATCGAATCCGGGGCCTCAAGCTTCGTAGTCAGGTTCACATGGCCATCCGGTCGTGAAAATATATCACATCGTCACACTCGTACAGTTTTTTTTTATTTTATAATTTGAACTTTGACAATGAAGAACTTTATTAAGTACTAAAAAATTTTTATTGGATTTGAGTTAAAATTTAGTCGAGCCGTCTGACGAAGTTAACGAAAATCAATAAAAACACGCTGTAGGTATATGCAAATTTGATTTTTTTTCTTCACTAAGTAGTTCTCGTTCGACTTCGTAATGAAATAGAGATAATTAAATAATAGAAAAAAAACTACTGGATAAACACCTTATTGAAACTCATTTAGGTTGTAGGCTTCCCTTTTTCAGTTCTGACTAAAACACTACACTGTAAATCACAGATACAAGTCACTGTTAATTAAGTCAAATCTGATGGCACCTTATACATATTTATATGTTAAAATCCATGCATTAACGCGTGTAAAAAGAAACAGATAACCACACAATATTTAAAGGTAGGGGCACACACGAAAAACAACTATTTTTTCTTTCTTAAAATCAGTTAGAAAAACAAGTTCATTCGTTAAATATTGAGTACCATAATGTTTTATTTACTGATCGAAACTACTGCTTCAAATTGAATAAGACAAAATAAAAACTTCAAAATATACAATACCTACTAATAACTATGTATTTAGATAATAAAAATCTATGTTAGCCGGTGTATTTCATTGTGAATCTATTTAACGTTAAAATGATGCTACGTAATATCATAAAATCCTTTGGTAAAACCACAGGTCGTCATTGAAAACTGGCTACGTGCTGCTCTAGTCCCTTTTAATTAAATAAGTGAGCTCATGACGGAACGTCGCAAAACCAACCGCATAAACTATCGTACACTTGAACAAACAGTTTCAACACCGAATTTTAAAAACTATCGATACAGACAGGCAAGCACACAGCAGGCAAGCTAGGTGTGTACTCACGAAGGGCATCGCGACGCAGTCCGCTGAAAACTATCGTGAAATGAAACGTACTGGGTACAACACGGCCGTCTCGGCGCTGAAGCCGCAGCATTCGCAAACGGTAAGGTAGCACTCGTCAGCGGCCTCCTCGAAGGTCATGGCGCGCGCATCGCTCGGCAGGTCCGCGCCCACTGAACCCGGCCCCTACTCACCGGTGAGCCGCTCGCCGCCGGCTTCTCCTCCGACGCGAGCAGGTCTCCGTAGGGCGGCATCGCGTCCGCGTACCCCTCCTCTTCGGTGTCGTCGTCACGCGAGTGCGGCGGTGACGGCGAGTGCGCGGGCGCCGCCGCCAGCCGCACGCGCGCCAGCGCCACCGCCTCCTCCAGCGAGCCCACTCCCTCCCCGCCGCCGCTCCCCGCGTCGTCGTGGTCCTCCGACAGGCACGCGGACGCCTGCGCGACGAACGCGATGCGCCGCCGCAGCGCGTTCCCCGGACTGGGCTCTTCCACGGGCTTTTCCATCTCGGGGACGCTCTTGCGCTTCCACGCGGCTTTTGTGAAAGGGCGCGTAGCGACCGCGTGCTCCACCGCTATGGGACTGACTGGCGGCTCCGGCGTTAGAGACGCGCTCGGCTCGGGCTCGGCCGGCGGCGCGGGAGCGCTCTCTGGAACGCTTTCCACGGGATCCGGAGGCTGCGGCGTGGGTGTGGGCGTAGACGTCCCTTCGCGCTTTTTACCGATACTCCCCATTCTCCGCAACAAACTTCCGCTCTCTTTTTTCTTTTTTTCATCGCGCGGCGAGCCGTCGGTGCTGCGCGAGGCGCCGGAAGCGTCGCTCGCGGCGTCGGCGCGCAGTTTCTTGTTTTTCTTGCGCATCGTGCGTTCGTCTCGAGCGATCTCGCCGTCTGAAGCGGAGGACTTCGTGGAACCGGACCGTTTGATAGAGCCGATGTGGAAGGGCGAGCCGGAGCGGAACGGCGAGCGAAGCGTGTGGAGCGTGCGGCGGAGGCGCGAGGGCCCGGCGGCGACGGGCGCGGGCGCGGGGGACGGCGGGGGCCTCGGGGGCTCCTCGTCCCGCATGGTGGTGGAGCGAGCGCGGCGCGCAGACTGCCGGCCCGACGCTCTCCTGCGCCGACCCGGGCGCGACCTCGCAAATCTCGGATAAACTTTCGACAAGGCCTTCTACTTAGCCTGTCGACTATGAAAGGGAATTAGGATGAGGTTTCGTAACCGGCCTTATAATAGATCAATTCACCACCGAGTAGGAAACGTCAATTGAATGCTTAGTTACTTTTAGGCGCGGCGCCGAAACTGTAGTGATAGGTCCCGGGCTGCGAGTGGACTGATAGGAACGAGCACTCAGCGTAAGTCGACAACTTAGCGATGAAGCCATGTATACACGAACGGGCCAAGATAACAAAACCAAAACAATAGTTTATCAATAGCTCTCAGCTCTTACCCGAAACATGGAGACGAGATGGGGCCAAGCAGCGACGGTCGGACCCGGAAGAGCTCGCCACACTAATGACCCCGCCAACAATACACATAAGTATTATACCGATATATTTACCACCTCCAAAATGTCACTTTCGTATGTACATACGATGAGTAACATGATACAGTATTACGTGAAGCGGTGCGTAAATTGAACTTGATATCTTGGCTTCGTAATGTATAGAAACTATATAAAAACATCTGGCGGGATCTACAACGAATCTAAGCGTTCAAAGTCTTAAACGTTCAAAAAAATTAAAAAATATGAATAAAAGCCAATTCATTGCAACCCGCGTCTGAAAATCAAGAAAAATCAACGTGCGATGTATACTAACCATTTGACATCGATAAATTAAAATTCCTTTGAATAATATTACCTTCGATCGGGCCGACTAAATGTATCGCTTAATCAACCATTCATTTTGCGTCACAAAATCCTATTACCCCCCCTTTAAGTGGTCAAATAGAGCTTCCATATCCGTCTTCCTCATTGCTCATTGACCCTAGGGTAGGAATTGGTGAACCACTCATAGCTCTATATATTTATGCATTTCTACGGCATCAGTAAACGGAAGGGAATCCTTACAATCATTATGACACAGTAGTTTTGATATCGACCGTCAATATGCCACTTTGTTGTTCCTAGCTGGTCTAAATACGGGGTTCTGCGAATGAAATATGGTACAAGTTGGAATGGTTGCCGTTGTGTGAGGTAGAAAGGGTTGTAGTAATGTGACGCAACAAGTTCTAAGTGCAAGTCACATGCTTACGCATTATTAAGAATAGTTTTGAAATAGGTTCTAATAGAATCTAATAAAAACCGGCCAAGAGCGTGTCGAACACGCCCAAGATAGGGTTCCGTAGCCATTACGAAAAAATCAAGTAATATTATGTGCGTTATAACACAATTAAAACACTTACTGCGGTCTTAAAATCTATTACAATCTATTACCGTGTACAATGTTATATGAATTAAATATTTGTATTTGTTTGTTGTATTTGTATTACCAGAAAAAGAGCGTATCTTCACGGCACTTACGTCCTTTTGTTGAGAAGCGCAGTTTTTCGGCAATAACTCAAAAACGGTATATCCGATCATGTTGAAACCAATTTTCGTTGAAAGTATTTATTAAGCGTTACCTTTCCATATTTTTTGCATATTTTTTGACAAACGGTTTACAAGATAGAGGGGGGGGGGACGCAATTTTTGCTACTTTGGGAGCGATTACTTCTGAAAATCTTCACTTAATCAAAAAAAAATTGAGAAACCTTACTATATTTTCAAAAGAGCTGTCGAACTATGTGCCACACGTTGATGCGAGTTAAAAAATATTTTTTTCAATTTCTGTTACGTGTATGGAGTGCCCCCCCTATAAATATTTATTTTTGTAATTTAACTACAAAACTAAATAGCGGCTTTGACAAGACATCTGTACTCCAAATTTCATTGATATACATCTTTTAGTTTTCGAGTAAAATGCCTGTGACATACGGACGGACGGACAGACAGACAGACGGACTTGACGAAACTATAAGGGTTCCGTTTTTGCCATTTTGGCTCCGGAACCCTAAAAACCGGCCGAATGCATGTCGGGCTAAATGCCTCGTTAACAGGTAAAGCCTAACTAAACGGTGGTAGTTTTCCTTTGTATATGTTACCTTCTTTTTTTCAGATTTTTCAAGCTATTTTAATCACTTTCCTCTAACAAGAATCTAGGTTAGCTGGAATAGATCCATTTTTAGGGATAAGATCGCCTTTGTACTTACATAATACATTTATCTCTGTATCCGTATTTTTATTTTTATGTGCAATAAAGAGTTTAAAAAAAATTTAAACAAAAAACATAAAATTAGTTTGACTAAGAAGTAGGCTAAATGAATAGGGGTATATATATACCTTCTATAGATATTTTGCAAACGGATCCTTAAATAGAAAAACAGTCTTCCAAACTTATAATAGTACTAACACTAACAACAGTCTCTAAGCTAAGCGGGGGGAATTACGGAACCCTAAATAGGCGATAACAAATTAAAACTATATAGATTTCTGTTAATTTTTCAAATCAGTAAGTAACGAAACAAATGAGATCTTATCCAATATATATATGGCTATATATTAATGTAAACCTCTGTTTTCTGAACTGCTTGGTGTTCAGTCGTTGTATAGTATAGTTTAAGTCGATTCAGTATCATATTCTACACTATACTTGACATTATGGCATGTGATAGGTACCATCCATAACATTGTACCTACTTTATTTAGTACTTATCTACTGTAAATATAAGATTATCTTTTGTAGATGACCTATCAACTTTATAATAGAGAATTAATTCAAACTATAACCATGAAGCAAACGTTTTTATCTTTTAATGCATTAAAATTGCCACATCGGTCTAAACTAATTCAACTCCAGTGAAATTCCATTGAATAAATTTCAAATTTAGTTCGTCGCTCTGAGGTCACTCTATTCCTTATTAGGTATTTGTTTATTTAAACTGGCCAAAGAGTTAATTTAATACTGGCTATAAGGATATTCATGGTAACCTACTTAATACAATAAATAAAGTAATAAAAAGGTTGCACCTGATCGAGACGGTTCGGTCCATAGATAAACTGGTCTAACCAGTTGTCCAAATATATCCGGTTGAAAAAATCCCATTTACAGATCTTTCTTGACTATTTTTAACATATTTTAGGCTCTTCGCGCTGTCATCGTTCACCCACCTTCTCATATTTCGTTTTCTATATTTTTTTCACCGTACAACGGCAAAACCTACTACGTAAGACACTGGCAAAATTGACCTCCAATGGAAAAAGCCATATTTAAAAAAAAACAACATCAACATATTTTAGAATAAATACTGTTTGGCCTTCTGAGGTCCAAATTTGATGGTCAACAAAAAACAATACGTAGTACTAATATCACAATTGAAAAACAACATATGAATTCACTTGGTAGTTAACAAAACTGTTAATTTTTTGTAGTCTCGAACCAATTTGATGACCAGCCCTGCGGGTCAGATACTACGAAAATCGAAGTTCGTATCGTACCGTCCCTCTCACTCTCGTATTAAATAATATTAGCGACAGCGGGACGGCAAGATACGAAGTTCGAATTTTACACTTCATAAGGACCGCCAGTATCAAGAGTACTGTAACTATTACTTCTGTTCTTAGATGTATAATGTCATATATATTTGAACTATCAAAGAAAAATAAGTTGAGATAGTTATTATTGCATTAAGCTATTATAAAATTTAGAGGAGTCTCTTCTCTTTAGGTTAAATGAAAAACGCATTTTTCATCCCACTTGCTCGTAAACAGTGTTGAAACATGCAGGCTACCTTGGTTGCAACCCCCCAAATAAAACCCTCGACCTTAATGTGCTTGTCATGAAACCCGTGGTCGGTAAATGAGTATTGCGCGTACCTACTAATTTTCTTGTCATGAAGCCCAAGGTCGGTAAATGAGTCCGTGCCCGTGCTGATGGCGCTGCGCGTGGCGTAGCAGCAGGGCTACATGCACACGCGGCTCAGGCACATGCTGAGGGAGGGGGAGGGCGACGCTGCCAAGAGCACAGCCTAAGGTATCGCCAATATTTGGAAGAATTTTATTTTAGAAATATAAAATTTTACTCGCAAATGTGACGAAAAACATTGTATGTCGCACGGGCGGTACTAGAATTACGA
This sequence comes from Choristoneura fumiferana, assembly GCF_025370935.1. Lineage (NCBI taxonomy): Eukaryota > Metazoa > Arthropoda > Insecta > Lepidoptera > Tortricidae > Choristoneura > Choristoneura fumiferana. Next base: position 5,308,852 of record NC_133489.1, read on the forward strand.
ACATCGACTCATTAAAGCCCTCAGTCTTCGACTTCGGGCTTCTAATAAACTCTCGTTCGTAATTCCTTATTTACCGCCCTTAAGACACAATGTACTATTACTATTTTTGTTTTGTATAAGTAAATCTGACTCTGTCCATTGGAGGACAATTTTGCCAGTGTCTAGTAGATTTTGTTGATGTACGGTAAAAAAAAAAACTAGAAAACGAAATATGAGAGGTAAGTGGATGAACGATGACAGCGTGAATCGCATTTTACTTTAAATCTTCAAAACAAGTCGTGCAAAACAAAAACAAAGGCATGCTGTACCATACTTTTCTCGAAGCCATTCAGGCTATTTTCAACATAATACGTTGTAAGATTGTTTTTTGGAATCTTTTTGTATTTTTTATTTCAATTCCAAATTTTTTGTTACTTTTACGGTCATCCCGTAAACCCATATCGAAAATACTAACTGAAATATAGATGCATAGAAAAACCAGAAAAATAAGACCGCGCTGGTCTTCTACTTTATTTTTCTGGTTTTTCTATGCATCTATATTTCAGTTTGTATGTTCGATATAATACGTTGTTGTGACAGGAATATTTTTGTATTTTACCACAGATTAAGTAGGTAATCCTAGCATACCTACGAGGAATACGACTGACATGAGTTGTAGTTTCGATCTAATTGAAGCTTAAACTGACAATGAATGAGTAATGCACAAGAACTAAGTGACAGGAAGTATCAATAAAATGCCATCGTCTATGGGATGATCTTGTACTAATATGTAGGTACACTCGATAACAAAAAAAAACAATAAGTACGACCAAAGTTACAAAAATATGTATACACGACCAGTGTTAAGTTAATAAAAAAGTCATTAATAGCTAATTTTGTCAAAATCACGCGTCTTCGTGGATGGCACTAGGTATATTTCCTAAAAGCATTAATAAATTTACCTAAATAAAAACTTTTTTCATGACTTCAGAAGTATAACGTATTCAAAAGAGGTTGTAGTAATCGTTTTACCCAGAATATGGGCGCTACGTCAGAATACGGACGTCGTTGCGGAAGGCATGGGGGATGTATGGGGGGGGGGCGCATCTGCGAGCGCTTATGTCACGAGCAATAAAGACAGCAATATAACAAACGAATACCTAACGCGGCCGTGCGGCCGGCAGGGAAACTTCTCTTAGGGTGACGGCACCAGTCATAGACAGGAGCCAATAATGAAATATTTTTCCGCTAACCCAATATTAAGAAACGGACGCTACTTTTTCTAAAACTAATAACACTTATGTGCAGATAACTGATGATCATAACCGGTAAAGTTCATGAAAGGTGAGCTATAAGACATTGAATCCTTGCTGTCCATTACTGATTAGGTACTACTGTGCTTAACATGTCCATGGTTGGTGCCGTCACCCTAAATACGATATTATGGTGTTCCCTTCTTTCGCAGACAGAAATTTCATAGAATTTCGTTTCGCACAAAATGTTTCATATGATATTTTGGTCATTGTATTTTTACTTCGAATATTATTGTTTCAACGACTTTTTACTTGAATGAAACATATTTAATAGAAAAACTATTCAATGAATCTTATAATCTCACTTTATTATTTATCAAATTTATCGAATTGTTACATTATTTTTTAACAAATATTGTTTGTTCGTAAAATATATTAGAATAGGTTAGAAATCGCTACCAGAAAAGTTGGTTAGGTTAGGTTAGGTTAGAACAGTGACCTTGTCAGAAACGACTTGCTACTAGAAAAGTAGGTTAGGTTAGAACTGCGACCACATAAGGAAACGAATTGCATGTTTTTCTAAGTTTTATAATAACTTAATAATATGAGAATAATGAATATATAATTTGTTCTTCTTTGATATGAATATCTAAACAAAAAATTATATTTGTAACAAAAAACAATGATTTAAATTTCTTCAAAGTACCTAAGTGTTCTGCGTCTTGATTATTTTATGAAACGATAATATGATAAAAAATGTCTGTTAACCTAAATTCTATTAAAATGTTGTCTGTAAAACATCGTACAACCACGATATTATGTATGTTATAATATTATTTAGTAACACGCCATATTAGTTTCACTTGGATTTTTACCAACTTCTTGCTAGATTTAGAGCTCCGATGACAATGCAATAAACAATTACCGTCTGTAAAAAGGACGTATTACTATTATCTATTCTGTAGTATTATTAAAAATGTAATTTGTCTCAATAAACTTTTTAAAACAGCACACCGTTCCGTTCCGTTGCTCTGATGCTGAACCTCAGTGCTGAACTCTGCGGGGCTACTGCGAAATTCGATAATCGAAGTTCGTGTCGTTCCGTCCCTCTCACTCTCGTATTAAATAATGTAAGAAGTTCGAATTTTGCACTGCGTAGATGCTGGGCCTGGGCCTGGATGTATAATAGGGCCTGGTTAAGTTCGAAACGCGTCAGCGTAGTCGGTAAAGGTAAGTGAGGTTTATTTATGTAATGGTTGTGTGTTCTTATAGCGTGGAGGTGGCGGAGCGCTGCATGAACACACTTTTGTTGCATAGACGTAGCGATTGTAAGGTCGCAGGTGAACAAAGTTGTCCCGCTATTATAAAGTTAGGGTTCTGTAGAAATTTCAAAGCCAGCCAAATGAAGTTCGTATTTTAAAGCTATAACACTAATATTTTATAAATGCAAAATTTTGTAAGTCTGTCTGTTTGTTACCTTCTAACGTCTAAACCGCTGAACCGATTTAGATGAAATTCGGTATACAGATAGTTTGAATCCCAGAGAAGGACATAGGATAGTTTTTATCCCGGAAAATTGCATAGTTCCCGCGGGATAGCGATAAACGAATTTTGCGCGCGGGTAACAGCTAGTATTTTATAAATGCAAGTTTGTAAGTTAGTTTGTTTGTTACCCTATAACGTCTAAATCGCTGAACCGTTTAAGATTAAATTCGATATACAGATATTGCTTTAAGTCCCGGGGAAGGACATCGGATAGGTAAGTGTCATCCCGGAAAATTGCACAGTTCCCGCGGGATAGCAATAAACAAATTCTATGCGGACAGATTCGCGGGTAACAGCTAGTGGTTTATAGTTCATTATTAATATGGACCTCCAAAGTAACGCCTGATCCAATAAATCGTTTTAAACCAAGTCGATCCCCTGGTCTATTTAAGGCCTATCAAGACCACTACGAAGTACAAAATTCGAACTTCGTATCTTGCTGTTCCGCTGACGCTTATATTATTTATTAATAAAAAAGTGAGAGGGACGGTACGGTACGATACGAACTTCGATTTACGGATTTTGTAGTAGCCCCCCCAGCTGGAAGGTTCCGTACCTAATCGAACTAAGGATCGTTGAAGATGATAACTAACGACGTTTAGGAGTCAACAGGATGCGACAATTTTTCTATGACTAAATTTAATGTATTATTGGCCTACTTGGAGATTTATTTATGAGTGGGATTGCAACAATATAGTGTCATTTAACTTAATTAAATATTTATTATATTATAACTGAAAGTTAATGCTTATGAGAATAATAAAGTGAAAGAGATTTATAATTTGCATCTATGGCGCACTAAAACTCTAACTAAACTATTCCAAAAAGTTATATCGAAATGTATGTTTCGTCTGTAATAAAGTCAAATTTCAAAGCGATAAAGTAATTAACTATGTTATGTTAAATTATTTGTTTTAATCAGCAGTAGGTATACAGTTGTGGTCATATAATTAAGAACGATTTTTTATAGAGAAGATTTTTTCAAACTGACAAGTGTTACTAACTGCATGTATATTTTTGTACTTCTCTCGGTATCGTAAAACAATTCCGTACTAGCGGTAAATTCATTTATACATATAATTGGCTAAAAAATAAATATATAAACTTTATACATTACATCTAAACCTAGTATTACTACTTACTGGCTGGTCATATAATTAAGAACGCTGAATAGTTTATTTTTTATTCAAATTTATATAGAGAACGGACCGCCGCTTTGTGGTTTTAGGTTATTATTCGAATAATTTTGGCGCCATTTAGTGCCGTAAAAGTCTTAAAGGCGATTGCTTCATATAAAAACAATGGGGAAAAATAAAAGTTGTGATAAATCTACAAGAGAAGTAATACTAAAACTTCGCGACAAGAATTGGTCGTATAAACACATAGCCGATCATCTGCAATGTTCAAAAACTATGGTTTTCCACGCCATAAAGCATTTTGCCACGTATCAAACTACTTCAAATGTTCCGCGTGTACCTAGACAAAGAAAGTCATCTCGTCGAGATGATCGAAATATCGTTCGTTTGGCAAAACAAAATCCTTTTAAAGGGTCTAATACCGTCTAATGAGTTAAGAAAAAAATATTTTGGCGAAAACAACCCTTCAGCAATCTCGGCACGCATTATTCGAAGGCGTTTGGTAGAAGAAAAGTTGCACGGAAGGATAGCAAGGAAGGTGCCTATGTTGAAACGGTGTCATAGGCAAGCCCGGCTTGCATTTGCAAGAAGATATGAAAACTGGACAGTCAGACAGTGGAAAAACGTTCTTTTTTCTGACGAGACAAAAATAAATAGGGTATGTTCTGATGGCAAACGATATGTAAGACGGCTTCCAAATAAAGCATTCGACCCAAAGTACACAAAAGTGACTTTAAAGCATGGCGGGAGAAATGTAAAAATTTGGGGATGTTTTTCTGGACATGGTGTTGGACCTGTTAGGCTGATAGAAGGAAACATGGATCAATTTCAATACAAAAACATACTGGAAGAAACAATGTTACCATATGCTGAAGGCGTGCTTCCGGTTATTTGGACATTCCAGCATGACAATGATCCCAAGCATACTGCACGTACCGTTAAGGAATTCCTCACATCGCAATCAGTTTCTGTCTTAGATTGGCCAGCCAACAGCCCCGATCTTAACTCAATAGAGCATCTTTGGTGCGAAGTCAAGAAAAAGGTTTCAAATCGACAGTGTGGCAATTTAACAGAACTGTATGACGTATTCTTAGAAGAATGGAGCTCTATCTCTCTTGCGAAATGTCAAAAATTGATAGATTCAGTGCCTCGCCGGTGTAAGGCAGTAATAAAAAGCCGTGGACATGCTACTAACTATTATTTTTAATTAAAATGTATTAAATTGCTTTTTTTTGTGTAACGTTAGTTGTGATTTAATTAACTAAGTTTCAAATAAAAAACTTTTAGCAGTTCAATAAATCGTTCAATTTTTTGTCCAGCTTAATTACTATTTTAATTTGTTACTAAAGAGAATAAAAACAAAATTTGTAAAAAAATTCAGCAATTTTATTATTTATTCTTAATCCCGTTTGCTCTATTCATGTGGCTATTTCATAACGTAACTAGTTACTTCTAAGAAGGAACCACGACTACACATGACATGATTTAGTTAAAAATAATCTGGAACTTCAAATCGTTCTTAATTACATGACCACCACTGTATATGTTTGCTAAATGAAATCTAAGATTTTTAAAATCGATAAATTGTTGGTTGCAGCGGGTGGATTTTTCAGGAGACGTACGCCAAAGCAAATGGGAAATACAGCCCCAAGCAATCTCATTCTAAAAGGAGGCCTATGCCCAGCAGGACGCATATCGAAGATGAAGATAATTAAATTCAAAAGACTGTAGAGAAAAAACTAGTTAGGTATTTAAATTAAATATGTACGACGCCTCAAACTTAACACATTCACTAGCCCCATACATAATGGTTTGACAAAGTCACATGTTCTAGTGCTTCCTCTTTGGCGACATTTTGAAGTTGTGAACCCGCAGTATAGAAGCACGGACTCTTGAAAAAAAGCTTCATGCCCTACATTGGGGGCACCTGCAGGGCTACTACGAAATTTAAAACTCGAAGTTCGTATCGTACCGTCCCTCTCGCTCTCGTATTAAACAGTATAAGTGTCAGAGGGACCGCACGACACGAACTTCGAGTTTCGTAGTAGCCCTGCTGGACAGGGAAGATATTAAAATCAACGACTTACTTTTATCCCGCCTCTTAGTTCCACTTCCATTGCGTCTTCGGCTAACATAACCAAAATTGAAATGTCTTTCGATACTAAAATGTCATAATATCTCTAAAAACACTATTAAAATTACGCACCACGTCACACAAGTCATTATATTGAAACCATAACCGCTCTTTGCATCATATTAAAACAGAAGACGCACGTTTGAATTAATAATACGAGTACATAGATTAATACGGACTTTATTTTTGATACCCGAAATAAATGAAAATTTACAATTTGTTATTAATAACACCGGATATTGGCTATACCTTCGAGGTACTGAACTGTTCCGCGATTTCCGCGATAAGTTATCAGTATACAGGTACAATACGATAAGTCGTATCAGAATATCATAATATATATTAGTCAGCAGTTAGTCAAATTGTTTGCGCAAAGTCTAGAGCTAAAGAACAATAGATGCCTCTGTTACCGGATTGCGCCAAAACAGTGTACCTGCCTATATTTATTTTCACAATCGACGACGCCCATTCCTTTCTCATGGTTTCGTGTTTTAGTTTTAGTTTAATGTCAAAAAATCTATTACCGGTTCAGAAAAACCTCAGTGAAAAAGAACCCGGCAAGAAACTCAACAGAGTATTTTTAAAACAGATCTACAATGTTATTAAATAACTTATGACACAAGTAGGTATTTTCGTCTATTCCGGTACTCTAACACAGATTAAAAAACTAACGACTTATTTTTGTCTAAGTGCCATAATTTATTGTCGTAAATATTCAATTAGGTACAACTACTTTTAAGGAAATTAAAATTTATCGTATTTTTAATACTTTGCTGTGCACTTACTGGGTAAATGTTAAAGCTATTAATATTTTTAACATCTTAACTTACAGACTTTGCAATTAAATGTAGGTACTTACACCACCAACTCTGCAATTTTTTTTGAGCAGTAACAGACTGATTTGAGCATCTCGGATAAAATAGCTTCCCTAATGCACTTGATCATTTTATGTCTTTTAAGTGCGTGTCCTAATATGTAGAGTAGGTTTCAATAACCCAGAAATTGAGCTGACTAAAAAAAACATGGAAATAATGTTCTCTGTTTGATATCGGTGCCATATGACGAGACATCAGGGGCGATAAAAGCCCAATAGATTGTATGTAGATGACTAGGTCCACTCCTGCTCCTGCTGGCTGTGCTGAGGCACCGACTTCAATCTCGTAATAGTATTTTATGCAACTGTATCGTAATAGGGGTCCTTAAAACACGAGTGTGGGTTTATGAAACGAGGCGTAGCCGAGTTTCATAATAGGGTCACATGAATGTTTTAAGGCCTAATTACGTACAGTTGCATACAATATTTTATCTATATCCATATATTAAATCCTCTATCATGTGTTCAAGAACCATTGAGAATGACCTGCATTAACGAGAACTAGGTAGGTATGTCTGCCCCACAAGTTGCGCCCGCTAAAAGACCATTTTCATTGGCTCTGTCGAGTCGGTTAAATTTTTAACAGCCTTCAAAAAAAGGAGGAGGTTATGACTTTGGTTAATTTTTTAAAGGCTCTAAAATAGTAAACTTGTTTTTGGACTTTATAGTTTGTATTCAATCTGTTTTTTATATATTACTTTACGACTGTCTTTGTCATTTCAAGATGACCCCATACTGCGTTACATGCCTACTGCTTAAGAACAGGGCTATGCTAACTCTGGATATTCAAAGATACCTTCGAAGTTGCACAGAACAGACTAGCAATTGGTCGGGTTTTACGGTTCCGGAGCCAAAATGGCAAAAACAGAACCCTTATAGTTTCGCCATGTCTCTGTCCGTCTGTCCGTCCGCGGCTTTGCTCAGGGACTATCAATGCTAGAAAGCTGTAATTTTGCACGGATATATATGTAAACTATGCCGATAAAATGGTACAATAAAAAAATAAAAAAAGTTTTTTTTTTAGGGTACCTCCCATAGACGTAAAGTGGGGGTGATTTTTTATTCTCATCTAACCCTATAGTGTAGGTCTTTTAAAACCATTTGGGGTTTCTAAAACGATTTTTCGATTCAGTGATTTGTTTGCGAAATATTCAACTTTAAAGTGCAAATTTTCAATAAAATGTAGCGTCCCCCCCTAAAATCTAAGCCGGTGGGTGGAAAAATTTGAAAAAATTCAGGATGTTAGCAAGTATATCAAAATTACAAGGAAAATTATAACGGCTAAGTTTGCTTGAGAATTATTATTAGTAGTTTAAGAGTAAAGAGCAGCCTAAGGTATAAAATATACGTAAACTTGGAAGATTCCGTATAAAATACGAAATCCTTAGAAAAATATTACTAAATTTTTTCGAAATGGCTACGGATCCCTAATGGCTCGATTTTATTGGGCGTGTGCGACACGATCTTGGCCGGTTTTTCTACCTTTACTACTTTTTCTTTAACAGTCACGGTTTGTGTCCCCAGACTTATGGCAACCCTAGGCTAATATAATACTCGTAACGAAAAAATAGTTTTTTTGCAATTACTTAAAGATAAAATATTTACCTACCTTAGCCAACCACCTTCCATTTCTAGTGTTTTCCATGTTGATCTTAGGTTTGGTTTTTAATTGTTGTATTCTTTCCCGCTCCAGTAAATGTTCGTGAACAGCCAGTTTGTTTAACTGTTCTATCATAATTAAAACAAGACAAACACTGTATATCCTTAACAAGAAGTAACTATAACCGATAAGAATAAACTATAGTATTTATTAAAAGATTAGATTGTAAAATTAAGTGACTATTGTATTTTTAACTCGACAAATATTTACTGTGTGAAACGTTCTCGATAAAGCACCTCACAGAAACGTCAGAATTTTAGCGCGAAACAGCTTTTTTAATTCTAAAACAAGGACACGAGCAAGTTCATCTGCTGAACTCGGTAAAGTAGCGACCGGTACATTACTATTTGCGTATTTGCCCTCTTGATAATGGACGCGTAATAAATCTCTTAAGAGTTAAATAAGTATCCCAATCAGATTCACTTATATTAACGGGTCGATGTGCGGTTAACAATAACAAGTTTATTACTAGTGCCAATTATATTAAATATAAATTGATCGTGCAATTTACCTACACTGAGATAAAGTGCTGGTTTGGGGCTATTTTATCGTTTTTAGTTACATAATAATCAAACGCAATTCAATAATAAGGTAAGTATAAGTTTATTGCGCAGAAAATAATTTTAACTAACAAGATGGTAGGACTGTCAATCTTTAATAAATAGGTAAATAAATATCATGGGACACTTGGCACCAATTGACCTAGTCGCAAACTAAGCAAAGCTTGTACAATGGATACTAGGCAACGGATAAACATACTTAATATACTTAGATAAATACATATTGAACAGCCCAGACCCGAGGACAAACATTCGTATTATTCAAACAAATATCTGCCCTGGCCGGGAATCGAACCCGGGACCTCAAGCTTCGTAGTCAGGTTCTCTAACCACTTGGCAATCCGGTCGTCCGAAATTTAGAAAGTATGTTTTCAAATTTCATGACTAAGACAAGTCATTTTTGAAGAATACATGTTTTTTTTTATAAAATACTACTACGTTTTCAAAATGAGATTTTCGTTAAAATAAATCAAGCTTTTCTGCAAACTCTACATTTTGTTGACTGCTGTATTATGATCCAATCTAAATGTGCATCCCAAATTTCAAGTCATTCCGTTTTCACTAGGTAACTGACAATGAGGTCAATTGAAGTTGAAAGATTTAAGTGAGCCAAAAATATCTGAATACGTACTTACGAGAACGCGATTGGCAGTACGGTCATTTTCAGATACTTTTGAGCACATAACTAAATACACCAGTCGGTTGTTTATGATAACGACAGTATTATCTCGAGGCGAATTAAATAAAGCAAACTAAAGCTATTCACAACTACAGTAGTTTAAGGTGAATAAACTAACGCATGAAAGAGGAAAGCTGTTAATTAGAAGCCTCGTAATAATTTAACTATCGCCCGATGTCGTAATAAATGCCATCAAAAACGCGTCAACAACGCCACAACAAAGAAGCTATCATTTAATCCTTCTGGAAACGTTACCTAGTTATTTTCCACTTAAGGAGTGTTGTGTACAAGCGTAGATAAATGTCAAGTATTACTTAACCTAACCCATCTACCTACTGGCTGTTACAGAAAAACAGTATTTAGACTGGGTCAGTAGGTACTTACTTACACTCCGCTATTCGTGTTTTCTGGCAGAGTAAAAGAGATGCAATATTATTAGTTCTACGTGTGGCCGTAGTTTGACCTACGGCCTCTCAAGCAGCTCTGAGTTTTTCGTAATTCAAGTGCGAAATTACATTTGAAATTTACCACGAGCTTTACCGTGAAGGAAAACATTGTGAGGAAATCTACACAAACTTGCGAAGCAATTCAATGGTGCGTGTGAAGTTCCCAATCCGCACTGGGCTCGCGTGGGAACTACGGCCCAAGCCACACACACACAAACTTTCGCATTTATAATATTAGTACAGGATTTCCAGAAATTACCTACTTAATACTCGTACCTTGTTTCTTACGTCTGCAGCTTTAACCTTGTTACAGATTCTTTTTGCACCAACCAACTTTGTCCTGACAACTGCGAACACGAAAAAGACTCGCGAAACCGATCAAGCCGTATTCAAGTCAAAAGATGATGTTAGACGCGGCCATTAATTTTTATTCACATCGATTAAAACAAACCTAACCTTGCCTAATGACTTCTTTGTACTAATACAGCTGCTTTAAAATCAGAGGTAGCGCGGTATCTAGTCGAGCGAGCGCGCGAGACCAATCATTTATCTAAGACCGTCGTATTTGACAGGTGTTAGTGCTTTTTCGGCGGCGCGACTGCTTTACAATTTTTACGCAAACTTTTCTTCACGTTTTCTGAATTAACTAATATAGCAAATCTATAGCGACATAAGTTATTGTAACTGCAACAATAACTTATGTCTATAGATTTGCTATATTGTAATGAGTAAAGTATATCGTTATAATTAGGTAATTCATTATTCGCTGACCAAGTATCCCCGAAAGCATTAATTTTAGCAGATAAGAATTAAAATGCATGAGAATGCAATTTTTATGCATTCAAATCATACTAATTGCACAACATAAACAGGATGCCTTTTTGTTATCTCCTTTAGATAGCCTTCTTGAAGACACAATTAGTCTTAAGTAAGGTTAAATGATAACGTTAATTAATCATTTGGACGGTAACAGGAAAATGAACAGGATACGAAAAAGATGGCTCCACAGTGTCGTAGCGTGCATATGCTGCAGTGGCGTCGTAGCGTAGGGTAAATTGGCACCCCGCCGGGCGGTTTTGTATGTAAGTATAGATACAATTTACTCAAATTGTCTTTAAAGTGGGAGATTTTGTGCGCCTTCTTTGGAGTACGAGTAAGTTCGAATCGCCCCCCCCCTCCGCACGCCTTTACGCCGCCACTGCAGGATTAGTACGAAATTCGAAGTTCGTGTCGTTCGGTCCGAGGGACCTACCTATGCTATCTTTTTTAACCGACTAAAAAAGGAGGAGGTTCTCAATTCATGTATGTTTTTTTTATGTTTGTTACGCGATGACTCCGCCAATTGTGGGCCGAATTTCAAAATTATTTTTTAGTTCTAATGGACATACTTCCGAGGTGGTCCCATCGACACCAAGTCAGGATCTGATGATGGGATCTTAGAGAAATCGAGGGCAACCCTCGAACTTTTAAAGCACACCTATAGCGATTTTGGCATTTTTAAAATCAAGTCAAATATTTACATTCAGAAAGTATCATTTGGTGAACTGGACCCTGATAACGAAGACCGTAGATACCGGTACTCTGTTATTAAATGATATAACTATACTATGTTTGAGCTTTATGGAATCGTTGTGAGATGCACTTTGGCTACAAACCACAAAAACTACGAAAAAAATAATTAACAAAAAATGGAACAGACTTCAAAAACTCTTCAAAAATTTTCTATTAGTTAGTTTAAAGTCGGTGCCTCAGCAAGAGCCAGCAGGAGTGATTGAAGCCCAATATACATATAGTATGTAGGTGAGGTAGGCCCGATTATGGCCCAAGCCCTCTTGTTATGAGAGAAGGCCTGTGCCCAGCAGTGGGACGTATAGGCTGGGATGGAGGTGAGGTAGACAACTATAGTTCCACCCCGGCACACGGCACCGGGCACCGGCTTCAAACTAGTAGAAAATTATTTTCAAGGTTTTTGAAGTCGGTTCCATTTTTTGTTAATTTTTTTTTTGTTAATAACCTAACCAAGATAAAGTTGGAAAACCCCCGACTTTGTCACTTCAAAGTTCAATATCTCAAAAACGGCTAAATCGAATGAAGAAAAGTAAGAAGATTGAAGAATGAAACATGTCTAAGAACCATCACTAGAAAAACCTGGTTTCAAATAAAGAAAACCACATTCAAATCGGTCCACCCGTTTATGTGCTGCGGTGCCACAAACAGACACACATAGCGGTCAAACTTATAACACCCCTCTTTTTGCGTCGGGGGTTAAGAATAGTACAATGCGGGGGTGCACGTGGCAAGCGTAATCACTGATTGGCGTGGGCGACTGTCACAGTGCTGAATTTAACGGTCAGCGCAGCATTACACTTCCGTTCTTTCAGTCAGTTCTTTTTGTAGCTGTGAGTGTAATCATTCACTTAAACTCTCGTGGCACTACCTATACCAAATTAAATAATTCCATTTGACAGCATCTTTCATTCATTCATTCACATAGCACTCGGCTCACCGCCAGCGGTGTTAGTAGCAGCAATATATAAAAAAGGTACTCTGTGATGTATATTTTCGAGAGTCAACTGTCAAAGCAAAGGGAATAACAATCACTAGATGTCACGAGCGCTGCGGGGGACTACTCTATATACTAAAAAAAAAAAATGTAATTTTATAGAGCGACGTATGATTAAAAAAAGGTAAGTAACGTTTGACTGAATTAAGAGTAAGTAAAGAGTAATAAGAGTAAGTAAGAAAACATATGTCTGAAACCCATTTATTAATTAACAAAACAAGCGTATTCATACAGGATCCCACAGGTAAAAAACGCACTTATTCATTCTACACTACAATTCCATTATTACAAATATATCCTCATAACCAAACAACTAAAGGCGCGGCGCGGCCACATGCAGTCGCTCCACGCTCGTTTCCAGCGTCAAATCTGGTCACGTGACATATAGCGATAAAGCTGAAAATGTTGAGCTTTATCGCTGGAAAAAAAACTTCTATTTCGGAAAACACTATTTTTTTTCATTCACCCTTTTTTTAACCACTGCCACGACTGCCATTAAAAGGAGGTTAAGAAATCAGCTTCCAAGACCAAGATCATTCCTGCAAGCAGCCATCTTGACGCTGCTGTTCGACGCGGCGACTTGACGCTGCTTTTTTAAGTGGCGGGAAAATCGAAATAGGGTCACGTGATCAGATTTATCGCTGCAAACGAGCGAACGACATGCATGGCCGCATCTTAAGTCTAAATAGGAATAAAAATATCATTTCGAACTGAGACTAGGTACCTATTATTTTTCACACCACTGGCACACTTATAACGTTGTAGTTTGCCCGCCAGAAAATGCTTTGCCATCTCCTAATACAAAACTACTTAGCTTAGCATATTCGCCAAGTAATTTACAATCAAAATAGATGTCTATATGTTGCTAATAAACTAAGAGACGATGAACGAATGAGCACTTGACGTAGTACATCTTTAGGTTCACGAGGGTTCAGCGCAGTTTGTACGACATACTCGCTGAACGTCATGATTGAATTCGAAATGAATGGGGTATTACGACCAATTTTAGGTTTCGTGTTGCCCCTGCTGGACATTAAAAAGGTAAAATAAACGCTAATAAATATATTTTTACTAACGTAACGTATTTTGAAATTGTGCGTGATGTATTCTCATTTTCCGAGCATCTACTTACATAATCACTAACGTAATTATTAATTACGCAGTTTCTATAAAAATTCGCCAAAATGCTAACGTAATAATAGTCACAAATTAGTTAGTACCGTGGGCATCATTATAAATCTCATATTTAGATTAAAATGTTTTTTCATCACACTCAATCGAAACAGTGTCGTAACATGCAGGCTACCTTGATTGCATGGTGCTGAATAAACCCTTGACCTTAATGTGCTTAATGAACTACGTTCTCGGAAAATGAGCAAGGCTACTACGAAATTTATCTTGTATCGTAAGCCACCGACGGTAATCATCAGTGGGATGAGGGTGCTACGCGCTCTGCTGCCGAATTTCATCGTAGCCCTGCTGGACATCACTGAGGTGGGATAGAGGCTGGCAGCCTTTGAGCGCAGTACGAGCGTAACGTATTTGGAAATATGTCTTTCTTTTATGAAATTCTCATTTTACTTGCAAATGTCAAAAACATTGTATGTCGCACGGGCGGTAATAAATTACGAAATCGACTCATTAAAGCCAACGTCATGAAGGATTCACAAATTAATAGGTCTCGTGAAGTCATCATTAGAAAATGTTTCTTTTTATATCACAAAGAGTTTTTACATCCATGGTAGCGACATCCATGGAAATGACTGTATGCACAAAAATGAGAAATACCCTGATACGTAGTCACTCCTCGAGAATTAGCAGGAAAAGTGTAGTGTAAATAAAACTAAAAGTAATTCCTAAAGCTAAAGGTATTATACAACTCATACACAGTAGTCTACTACTCGTACACTAGTAGTCTTTGGGTAACCTTAGTTTGTTGCCTTTTGCAACGTATATACGTTATGCACATGCATTTAGGCGTCTACTAAGATCTTATACGCCATGACACGGATCCATAGCTACTGTAGCGAGGCAGGTCATTTTCTTACCTAATTAAATTTGTACAGTCGAAGGCATAAATGTAACACATCGAGCTCATGGTTACTGGCATAAAGGTGTATACCTACTAGATATTTTTGACGTCTTGGTAACGTATATACATTTATGGCCTTGACTATACGTGTCTTGTGATGATAAACAATCTCAATTTAAGGCGCTACATGATATATTAAAAACTAGGGGAAATGCAACAGCTCTTTAGGATAGATCGATTTATAAAAGATGACACGAATGAATTGAACGAATATAATGTCACTTGTCTCTGTGCGAGTACGTTCTTATACATGTGCCTCCTAATATTATGTAAGCAAATACATATTATTTCTCCGTTATTTAAGAAAAAAAATCGTAGGTACAATCTGCACATTTTTGAACTAAACACGTAAAACATATTGCTGGCAGAAATGTTGACAACGGTACACTAAATTAATTCGTGTCAGGTGTCAGCTCTTACGAATCGACCTGTAGCTGACCACCAAAGTTGACGGACGCCATCTTGTAATTAGGTGCCACTGTAACATGCGTAATCTCGACTTCGAGAGATGATCTGATTTACTAAATCCTACTCCGATTTCGGAATCGACTCTGCTTATCGACTCCGACTCCTGTATTGAATCCGGTTCTTTCAAACGACCATTAGGCTGCGTTTTCACCGGAGATGTGCGAAGATGTGTTGCGAGGAATGTGTTTTTCATGAACCAATAGAAACGCTTCATTTACCTCACCTCGCTCCGCTCAACAGTTTCCATCAGAGCGGTGCTGTGCGAAGATAGTTAAATGAAGCATTTCTATTGGTTCATGTAAAACACGTTACTCACACATCTCTGGTGGAAACGCATCTTTAGTTTGTGTAGCGAATGCTAAGCCATTTCGTTCCGATCCGGACACTGAAGTAACGATTCGTCATAATGACTCTTTTGAATCTGTGAGTCACTTCGGATTTACTACCGGCTCAAAACCCGGCCGAATCCGACCCGATGTCATTGAACCAAAGTGAAGTAAGGGCTGAATCGCTGAACGTGAGCCCTTCGACCTAACAGATTGGTCGGAGTTAGGCCACGTACGCACTCGGCTAACCGCGCGGTTTTAGCGCGCCGCCCTCTTCAAAGTATCACTTGAGAAAGAGATGGTGCGTGCATACGTAGCCTTAGTACCTAACTCCTCGGAGTCGATATGATTTAAGAGCCTTTGCACACCGCGTTATTTAAATGCGCCGTCAGCGGCCGTTTTAGAAACTAAAAGCTTCATTTGATATTCCGCGGCTGTAATCTAATCGCCAATAACTGATTATTATTTTTGTAAGGTAAATATAATACCCTTGAGTGTTAATTTGGCCTGATTTTCATATAACAGAGTTTATTTTAAATTATACTGAAACTTGAACACATTGAAAAAAAAAACAGAAAAGCATAGCTCCTAGGAATCGAATCCTACAGTTTGATAGTGATCTATCTATTGAAAACAGCGCCATCTCTCGTCAAAAGTACATATTATATGTTCCATAGGAAGGAATGTGAATTTATGTCTTACGAACATGCACTTGCCTATAGATGCCGCTTTGGCGTCAAAACGATTCCCTAAGTTTGAGTAAGAACTGTTCCGAGAATGTAATTTCACCGTATACGCCAACTCTCGGGTTGTTGTATTGTATACGGTAAAGCACGTATATCGCATCACGGAGTGATGAAGAACTGGGTACGATGCTCAGCCCCAGCAATACTTTTTCTGGTTTTTCAATATATTCGAGTTTAAGTAAAATTAAGAAAATTGAGTGATTTGTCTATACAGCATTAATCGTCATGGCATCCTAAACAGGCATCTTTATCTCCCGCCCCCGGCGCAGCATGTAGTGCGAGACGTTCTCGTAAGTCAAAAACGTGATCATCGTAGCAGGCACCACGCGGACCAGGTTCGGTTTGAGACCCTTGTAGAAACCGCGCCATCCCTCGTGCCTGTGAAAGTGCAAAACATAACAAGGTCATACATGATAGTGATGTGAGAAGCGAAATTATTGTTATCAATAGGTACCTATAATACACGCGGCTCTAGACAACATGTCGCACCATATAGTCTACACCAGAAGTTTTCAATGTTTCATTCAATACTGCGACTCACTTTAGGTACATGATGTCATTATTCGGCGACGTCCTTATAAAAGAAAATGGACGTATGCATGCTCTAGATATGTGTCGGAGACCTTAGCGTCCCTACCGCCTCGCGACAGTCTCTCAATTTTATTTAAATCCTGATATTATGTTACGTTCTCTTTGTTTAACTTATTATCTTTATTTAGTGCATGTTTATTAGTACTTACCATAGTATACTATCACAAATATTTAGCGAAATAAACCCGGCTAACTCACGTCTTAAATAAGAATTACCCCGAAACATGTCGAGCTAAACTCGATTTAAGACGTTCACTTCAAAGGTGCACTCACAAATTAACGTAAAGATAGGTATATTTTTAGAGAAATATTTGTCTATGATAATGTAACGAGATTTGGTCAAGGAAAATAAGATGCGTACATCAATTTGCTATCTTTTATTGATTACACAAATTGAGAAACTAAGTAAGATGAAACAGTGGACTAAGTAATTATATAAAAATATATACGTCTTTTTGAATTGAAAGTGGCCAGCCACCTATTATTACACACTAAAATTATTATTATCAACAAAATAATTTATAATATTGAGTCAGATTTTATGATATCACATATTATTTGTGTAAGTTTGCGGATATGTAGGTACCCAAAGCATGAAATATTCATTAGATGCCAAAGAAGAAGACCTATTGAAGCCATCAAGGCCAATATCAAAACAAAGTCAAACATCTTTGACAATAAATTTATTTTTACATATTTTAGAACATGTAGAGAGATTTCAATTACTGCATGTGACGCAGAGGAAAATGATCCCGTACGTTTGTTTCTTTTGTGCAACTTTTTGGTCTCATATTTTGTGCGTATAGATGCGCTATGATATTCTTGCTAATAACGACGTAGAATGCCTTTCTACTATCGTTAAATACATCCTTACCTTTCTATTAGCTGTTGCCTATCAATCTTTACATCAGAAGACTTTCGTCAGTCTTTTCGATGCTTCTTATCGAGACTTTTCGTCCGTCCATGTTTTTAGGAAAGTACGCTTTTTTTCTAATATAGCGTTGCAGATCCACTTTGAACATAAGTTTATATCATACAGTAACCTTTTTTGACAAAAAACATTGCAAACTTTAGCCAGTAAACATTAGAAAACTGCATGAACACGCATATTTTGCATAAGCTTAGCTATCTTAAGGTCGCGGGTGAGCAAAGAAATTATTTTAGTTCATTAGAAAACGATAACGCACATACTGTTTTATAATTTATTTTATACACAATTGAGAAAAAATGCGTTCGCGTAATAATACATTTCCTTCTGCGCAACAGACATTTAATTTATATCTGTAATTTAAGATGTCTTTGATCTGAGCTATTAATACACTTACGGAAAACTGTCAAAACACTTAAAGCCTATAATAAAATACTTAAAAATAATAATAAAATAAATATGTTCACTGTGCCTTGCATAATCTGAATATGAATCGATAAGGTTATTGTCTATATAAATGAAGTACCGGTACTGTATGGCCTACTTTATTAATCAAAAACTAAAAGCACTTAATTGTACTCGATTTTAAAATCAAATTTAGACAAAAGTTCTAACTTGGAACTTACTTTAATGATTTTGTGAATATTATTTTATATTAGGTAGGTACTTAGATAGTGAAAAGGAATTATAATAAATAAGCCTCTAAGATAGAACCTCATACTTGCGGAGCTCTATGAACAAGACTCGAAATATATCTACACCAGCTAAAAAGGACACTAGATTATTAGAAGCAAGTTGAAGTATCCATCTTACAAAGAACCTAACGTCGTCTCACACACATGTAACGTTTATTATAAAAAAAAAAACGTCTTTTAAATTTACTTAAACAATTAACATCAAACGTTGAGATTGGAAAGTTCTATAATTCGATCTAAAATACCTATTATCACAAATTCTCAAATTAAAACTAAATTGTGCTAGGCTAGCAACAAAGACTTGAGTGGTGCTAGCGTTGTGATATTTTAATGCGATCACATCTGATGGGAAAGAGTGGGAACGACTATTTAGAGGAAGTTGCTACATAAAACAGAAAAACACAACATATGTCGTGAGACAGGTTTACAATAAGAACGTTGACTAAAACACTTTTTCAATCCTAAACACAAAATACATATATGTCGACATTCTTTTAGAACATTATTTCCATAGTTGACATTCCAAACACATAATAATTTAAAATGTAAAACTTTGAATGCGTGCCAGCGCCTCAAACGCTTGCCAAATTGTAATAACTATAATTATACATTAGCAAAGCTTCCGTTCATCTAATTACAGAGACCATAGAGAAACCATTAAAGACATAATAGAAACGTTGACAAACAAAATGCATTGATTCCATACATCGTGATACTACGTCGTTTCTATTGAAATAATGTTTGAGAAGTTTTTGTTACAAAGTTTCATTTTTAATACAAGCTTTTTGCTGACTTTACTTTTTATTGACCTCAAACCATCCATCCGTCCGTAATAAATATCAAGATATGAAGACAAATTACATACAGTCGAGGGCATAGACATCTATATCTATACAGCCATAGCGTCATATATATGTATATATCAACCTTATGGTTAGTGGCATGAAGGTGTACAGATATTTTTGTCCCTTGACTGTACATACAGATGAACATTGCAAGTTAATTAAGAGCTTGTAATGATATGATAAACGACAATGTTGCTACTAACCTTTTACATTGTGTTATTTAAAATGGTCCTAATTTATTTAATTATTTCAAACGTGATTTCAATAAAAACGATACATCACGATATGTCTGTTGATTACAAACATAAAGAATAATACTAAGTCCCGCTTATAAACTAAACGCTTACCTTAGTAAACACTCCGACCCTGTGGATCGACGGATCCTTGCGAAACCCCACAACTACCAAGTAAATTTGAAACAGAATATGACTTTAAAACAATATAGCTTATTTAAAATCGCAAAATTTCAAACTCAGTCCAATAAGTTGACTGTAAAATACAGAATGAAAGGCAATCTGCATGGTATAGATTTTCACTTAGAGACAACTCATGTCACCTCATCTGTTATAATTGCTTATGCGAAGACCTTTAATCGAGACATATTTTCTAGGGGATGTACCGCTATTACTTTAAATGATCTCTCCATATTACTATGCATCTAAAAGCGCGGGTAGGCGAGCTAATAACAATAGTAGTGCATCGAAATATGGAAAGCTAACTAAAGGTAATCGCGGTCAAGCCCGTAAGAAAAAAAGCCAAATTATTTTTTTAGTTAACAGCCATGCAGAACGTGCCCGTGTAACATATAAAACCTAGGCCCAGCAGCATCGGCTGAGTTATAAAATAGCTTTGACTCGGAAAGTATAAACCAGAGGCCGTATTGTCTAAAGCTGAGTTTAGACTTGCAAGAAAAATCATGCAAGTTGCATTACATTGCGAGGTCGTAAAGCCAACGGTTTGTAGTGGTCAATCGAGCGCCGCAAGTGTAATGTAACTTGCGCAATCGCATCGCTCGTCTCTTTCTACCTTCGTCTTATGCCGGGTGACAGAAAGAAGTGGTGAAAATTTTGTGATTTCAAGTGTTAGATAATAAGGCCTCTGGTCACCATTCGCCGTCTCAACTTTCGATTCATCTACACATATTTAAAGTCATTATAATAAAAAGTACACAGGTGTATTTAAATAAGGCGCGAAATTTTAAGTTATTAACTTTTCGATCGATTGATAGATTAGCCGTCCTCTTCGTCCTATGTGATTGTGATGAGGGCAGATGCGTCTTAAAAATAAGATAATCTAACTGGTCAGATATTTAAATATAAAACAAATCATTCGACCAGATTTGTCGTATATGAATTATTTTCTTAAGTGGATTTCATACTTGGCGTTTTTATGTTTCAGTTAATAAAAGTGGTCCGTCGTTTAAATGTAAAGCATATTTATACGAGAAGTAAAGCTAAGACATCACCTGTCGAAGATAAAAGCTTAGTAAAAGGATGAGTACAGCCGAGCTCCTTAATACCAATATCGGCAATCCGTTCCTAAACATCAACACCATGAACGGTCTTTTGGAAGGCAACCAACCGCCGGCTCGCCCAT